>NC_133651.1:174471963-174834047 GCF_009905375.1 Apium graveolens
GTTTGTATACATCTCGACGGCTGTGTGTCAGCTTTCACTGTTCAACTGCTATTTGAATTCTTTATATGATCATCCGTCGACTTTCAGAACATCTGTTGATGGTTTAATTGTTCATCCATCGACTGCTATATTAAACATCCATTGATAGTCATTTGATCATCCGTCGATGGCTTTGTTAATCATCCGTCGATGGCTTTGTTAATCATCCGTCGGTAGCTATTTTGGCACTTGACTCTATTTCACTTATACAGAATTACAAGACATCATTTATGTACAATTAATCAACCTATTCTGCATATCTACTTAAAGTCAACATGACTTATATGCTACTACAGATTCTATACAAAGGTGCGTACATAACTGTGCTACAAACTTATTAATACATAAGCTACTCACTCGATGGATAATAAGTTAATCATCCGTCGGGACTATAATGAGTTATCCGTCGGGACTATAATTCTTATCCGTCGAGTGCTACATAATTTCACTAAGTAAAATCTAATTAGATGTTTTGTTTATGAAATCATCAAGTACACAACATATGCACAACATTATGTGGTTCTTATGAAGAACAAGTCCGATTCTTTTGAAATGTTCAAAGAATATAAGGCCGAAGTAGAAAAGAAAACAAGGGAAAAGTATAAAAGTTTTACGATCAGATCGTGGAGGAGAATATTTAAACCTTAATTTCAAGTGTTTCTTGAAGGAGTATGATAGTGTATCATAACTTACTCCTTCTGGAACACATTTCAATGGAATAGAGATTCTGAGAGGAGAAATCGTACCTTGTTGGATATACTGCTATCGATGATGAGTCAAGCAGATCTTCCATTCAATTTCTAGGGTTATGCTCTAGAAACGACTGCATATACACTTAACCAAGTTCCGACTAAAGTGGTTCAAAATACTCTGTATGAGATATAGAGTGATAAATGTCAAAGCATGTCATTTATGAAATTTGGGGACGTGAAGCGTTTGTAAAACGTTTAGCCTCTGACAAGCTTGGACCAAAACTAGATAGATGTTATTTTGTGGGATACCCAAGTGAGACTAGGGTATAGTTTTTATAATCCTTCCGGGAACAAAGTGTTTGTTGCTCGGGTCGCTATATTTCTTGAGGGAGAACTAATTTCTAAGAAAATTAGTGGGAGGATAATACATCTCGATGAAGATCGAGAACCACATGATAACATTGAACCAGAGTTGGAATAAGATCAGGATGTACATCAAAATGTTGAAAGTAATCATGTCCAAGAAACACAGGTTATTCGTAGATCTAGTAGGATTCACCAAGAGCCCAGGAGAAATTATGAATTTCTTTTGACTGAAGATGGTGATGCGATGCTTACGGATAATGATAAGCCTCTCACCTACCAAGATGCTATGAATAGTTTAGACTCCAAGAGATGGCTAGAGGCCATGAAATCCGAGATGGAATCCATGTATCAAAATAAAGTACTAACATTAGTTGATCCACTCGAAGGGGTAAAACCTATAGGGTTCAAGTGGGTTTTCAAGAAGAAAACTGACATGGATGGTAAAGTACAGACTTATAAGACACGACTAGTGGCAAAAAATTTCAAACAAATTCATGGTATAGACTATGATGAGACTTTTTCATCGGTAACTATGGTCAAGTCCATCAGGATTTTGTTAGCAATAGTTGCTTACTTTGACTATGAGATTTGGCAAATGGATGTCAAAACTGCTTTCTTATATGGGAGCCTTAAAGATGATGTATATATGATACAACCTGAGGGTTTTGTCGATCCAAAGTTTTCTAAGATAGTTTGTAAGTTCCTTCTATCTATTTATAGATTGAAGCAAGCCTCAAGGAGAATGAATATTCATTTTGATGAAACGGTCAAAGAGTTTGGATTTATCCAAAATAAAGATGAACCATGTGTTTGCAAGAAGGTTAGTGGGAGCCATGTGACATTCCTAGTATTATATGTAGATGACATATAACAAATAAGGAATGTCATACCTTCTCTACAGGCTATTAAGACTTGGTTGAGAAATAGTTTCTCGGTGAAAGACTTACGCGATGCTACCTATATATTAGGGTTCAAGATCTATAGAGATAGATTGAAAAGATTAATTGACCTAGTCGGAGTACATACATTGATAAAGTATTGCATCATTTTATGATGCAAGAGACAAAGAAAGGATAAGTTTTGATGTCTTATGGGATAGTGATCTCAAAAGATAATTGCCCCCTAAATCATTAGATGATAAGGGAAGTTTGAAAAAGTTCCAGATGCGTCAGCAATTGGATCTATATTATGTACAATGATATGTATTTATCCTAATGTTTCGTATGCTTTGAGCATAATGATCAGATACGAGTCTAATCCAGTGAGGGTCACTGGATAGTTTTCAAGAATATTCTTAAGTACTTAAAGAGGACTAAAGATTTATTTTTGGTATATGGAGAAGATAGGGAACTGGTTATAAAGGGTTACACTGATACTAGTTTCTGAACCTAATTCATGGATAGACAAGGATGATTATGTGTCTATGTCTGGTTTGTGTTTTGTCTAAATATAATTAATGTTAGCTTGAATAGTTCACAACAATAACATTGATGATTCTATGGAAGCCAAATATATTGATTTTTTTTTGAAACAGCCAAGGAGACTGTTTAGGCATGTCCTTAAGCGATATCACCTTATTAATGAGATTAATGATCAAGGAGATATAAATGTAAAGTGCATAGTAATGATAGTGTTGCAGACCCACTGACTAAGACTTTGTCGCAGCAGAAGTACGATGGTCATACTAGTTCCATGAGTATTAGATATATGGGTGATTGGCTCTAGTGCAAGTGGGAGATTGTTAGTGTTTGTGCCCTAGAGACAACACTATGATGTTTTAGTTTAAGTCATTAGGATTATTAATGTTTATGTTCTATCAATTATTCTCTTTATAATTTATTAATTCTTAATTTACTATGATATAAATGTTAGATTAATAAATGTCCTTGGAATATGATATGCAATTATATATCTCTAAGTACGTGACTTAGAAATGAGATTATGAGAAAAGTATCAATATTCCTAAAGGTCCCTAGTCGTAGTATTATTATTAAGGGACAATAATAATGCATTAAGACAGGTGTGTTTGTTGACTAATGATCACATCTCATTGATCATAGGTATAGTGATACTAAAGTCAAAAACACAGGCACATGTATATGTACATGGTGCTGGACAGACCCAATGTGAGATTCTACATGTTTGTTGTATCATAAGTAATTCTCACAGTGATAATGATGTAATAGTCCTTAGACCTGAAGTCATTATATTTCTATATGAGAATTACTATACATTGATTCCATTAAAAGTTATCCTTGATCGGGTAATGATAAAAGTGGACATTGGGTATATTATGAATCATACGAGAAAAATGAATGATCTAGATAGGATTTAACCCTCCTAATTTAGGAGTGATATTATTGGCCTCTTGTGTAAGCTAGACTATAAAATGCGTGGTCATGCTCAAATGTTGATTTGATATGATAGTTTACTCATTGATCAAGGAAACTTGGATTAAACTATGATGAGGATGACACATTACATGAGTCTAGTTTAATCTATAATATTTGGTTAAAGGGATTATATTACATTATGCATTATTCACAAAAGGTTTAATCGATCACCGATTCAATTATTATTACTGGGTAGCAATGATGTATTACTAGATCCCGCTCGTTGTTTACGATTTTAAATTAGATTTAAAATTCATTGCCAACATAATAATAACCTATAGGGTCACACACTAAGAATGCTTGAAGGATTATTTAATTTAAATTGGATTTAAATTATATTATAGTAATTCAAATTATTTATAATATTAATTAAGTATGACTTAATTAATTAGATAAATATTGATATTCGAATTTACTAATATTAATTATGAAATTTATTTGTTAAATAATTAAGTGAGACTTAATTATAATACAAATAGGAATTTCGAATTAATAATAACTCCTAATTAGTTAAGAGTTATAATTCGTTTTTCTACTTTCTATATAATATCTCTTGTGTGGCTGATTTTGCAAGCAAGACTTTTACTAAAACCCTAGCCACCAAGAGAGAAGATGGAGAGAGGAAGAAGAAACGATTTTGTGATAGTACACATCCAATCCTTGAGTTCAAGCATTCGTGTGGATACCGATAGAGCATAGATCGCGAGAGCGGGATGCGTGGTGATTGAATAAGTTTTGTATCTCCATTAGTGAACCAATTGGTAAAGCTTCTTAAGGTAAACAATCTGATCTACGAATTAAATATATGTTTTTCGCATGGATCCTGCGGTGGGTTTTGAAAATTCTGATTTTTTTACGTTTTTAATTACTATTTTCGTTGTGTTTATGTGCTCGAAACCCTACAAAATAAACACCAATTATATTAAGACCCTATATGTCTATCGAATTTGACAACATAACAGTTTAATGCATAATTATCCCTCGTGATTACATAGGGCAAGTAAGATGGTTGAAATTACCTATGAATCATGCATAACGAATACATGAACCTATGCTAGTATGGCAAGTTCTAAACCCTTAAATTCACTTTCGCTTCATTAAAGATTAACACACTATCTTATAAGTTCGCGACGCTCATAAGACGAATAAGCACAACCAAAACTAGGTTATCATACAATCACCACACACTAAGGTATCAAAACAAATTAACTAAAGAAATCCATTAATAAATCCATTAGAACCCCATGATAACGATTAAAACATGGTATAATAAAAGTAGTCTTTATACTTAATAAAACCAAGTACGAAACAAGAGTAAAGGTTCACGAATAAGAAAACTAGCATCCAAAGTTACAACTTGGAATAAAGAAATTACAAGATTAAACTAGATTTTCTTCGCCTTGGTTGATTTTGTGCTCTACGTTCTTCTTACGCCTTCTCTTAAGCTCTGGTACGTCTCCTTCAAAAAATGAGCATAAGTTATGTTTATATAGCAGCCCACGCAAAGTAGAAGTCTTCTGGATCAAAATTCTATGAGAAACAGGATTTTCTGAATTCGACCTGGCGCGGCCGCTCGCTTGACCAGCATGGGCACGCTGCATCTCTGGACTCCCGGCTCGGCCGCGCGCTATCACAGCGCAGGCACGCCGTCTCTTTGGAAAAAATGCCGACTTTTTCTTTTCTTGCTGATTTGAGTTGGTCTTTTCATGAGCTTTTATTCTAAACACCATCCTAACGCCAAATTAGCACTACAACCATGCTAATTCACCTGTTTACCTGGTAAATTCCTGAAATGTAAAAAAACTACAAAAATACGTTAAAAACACTAACAACTTTAGTGCAAAACATCAATCTAAAGCTTTACAGAGCGTAATAAAGTGTCATAAATGCCACTCAACAACGCCACCATATTGGTTTTCCCTACGTGATAGAGAATTTCACAATCATAATCCTTGATTAGCTCTAACTACCTCATCTGGTGCATGTTGAGCTCCTTCTACGTGAATATGTACTTGAGGCTCTTATGGTCTGTAAAGATCTCACACTTCTCTCCATACAAGTAGTGCATCCAAATCTTTAAGGCAAAATCTATTACAGCGAGCTCAAGATCATGGGTAGGATATCTAATTTTATCTTCAGTTGTCTCCACGCGTAAGCGATTACCTTAATGTGCTGCATGAGCATGCATCCTAATCCCTTGTGCGACGCATCACTATATATCACAAAATCTCATTTTCCGTCCGGCAATGCCAACACAGGTATCGTCACCAATCTTTTCTTCAATTCTTGGAAACTGTTCTCACATTTTTCTGTCCATTTGAACTTCTCTGTCTTACAAGTAAGTCGGGTTAAAGGGGCTGCGATCTTCACAAAATCCTGAACAAACCTACCATAGTAGCCGGCCCATTCTATAAATCTCCTTATCTTTGTTGGGGTGGTAGGCCTTTCCTAATTTGAGACCACCTCTATCTTGGAGGGGTCGACCAGTACTCCTTCCTTATTGATCACGTCTATTAACTGTACTTCATTCTGCCAGAGTTCACACTTCGAGAATTTGGTATACAACTGTTCTTTTCTGTGTATTCCTAGAGCTATCCTCAAATGCTCTGCATGTTCTGCCTCGGTCCTCGAGTATATTAAAATATCGTCAATAAAAACTATCATACACTTGTCCAAATACTTCATGGACACTCTATTCATTAAATCAATGAAATCCGCTAGGGCGTTGCTTAATACAAAGGACATCACCAAGAACTCATAGTGCCCATACCAAGTATGGAATGCAATCTTTGGAATATCTTCGGAATATCTTCGGGCTTAATTGTGGCGGCCTCAACCCCGGGGTCAGGAGTTGACGTCACTATACACCATTATCAAAAATATAAACAACAGAATTATTATTAAAATATACTAATTTAACCCCAAACCAAGATCTGATCCAGGTTCAAGTATAATTCAGGTTCTCACTAATACAAACTCTTTATTCAACATCTAACACACACTAACTTTATTTAGCAACTCCTCAGACCTCATGGCCTGATACAAACTACCTCAGAGGAGCCGGGTCCAGTAGGGGCGGGAACATGGGTCGGTCTGACTGGTCTTATAGGCATCTGTGAGATATACATAACAGTTTGCAAGGGTGAGCATAATCGCTCAGCAGTACCAAAATATGAATAACAGAATAAAACAATAATGTAACAATAATGTAACAATAATAGGAACAGAGCTGTAATCATGATATCAACATTTCATAATGAAAATCAGGGATAACTGGATATCACTAACTAGCATGCTTGATTAAAACAACATAGTAGTGTGCTGTGTAAATACCAGAGTCCAATTTTAGCATGCTAATCATTTTGTAAAACCGCTATATCAACAACTTATGCTCTTATGTAAATCACCAATCCCAATCAGATACATAGCAGATATGTGAAGATAACTGATTAGGCTATCAACACCAGACGGCTCTAACTGGCATCCCATTTACCTGTTCTGGAACTCAGAGACTAGCTAGATCTCTGACTTGCTGGACTAATCGGTTTTATAGTGCGCGCAACCGAATTAGCCTCTTACGCCACCTCAACAGGCCTACTCTGGCCTCAATGTATCCCATGTCTGACCGTTTTATCCAGTTTTCAAAACACTTGTACCTATCTCATTTTCAAAATCATTTATTTAACCAGCACACATATAAAATCCCTTTCGCAAATCATTTCATTCGAGATAGGTACTTTCGAAGTTACTTTTCCCCTAATTTATTTGAAAACAGTGATTTATAACTATAGGGGTACGTAACTTAAAATGTTTCTGTTCCATTACGAGAATAAAACATTTAGCTATTCATATGCACTGAACCATAAAAGAATGGTCAGGGGTACTTGTCTTGCAACGCTTTACAAAACCCTAAGTAGCTTTCACGCTGACTTTAATCCCGGGAAAACTCGGTCAGAATTTACAGATATAGAATACCCTAATCAGTTACACCGACATGCTTGATATCCTCAAATTATAACAACTCGCCTCGTGATCTTCAACCAATTATGCGCTTCAATATAATTACCAGGAGTAATATACACATAATCACGTAATCACAATATTCCGAACATAAATAGGGGTAACACGTAGAATATAGTTATGTACATTTACAACATATTTTTAGAAAATTTTGGCAGCATCTTATTTGTTTATAAGACTACCCGTCGATTACGATCGACGTCAAAAATCACAACAATCCACAATATTATTCCACCATTTATACAACATACATCCCAACACCAATCAAAATTAATTATTTAAATCTGAACATATTTTACATAATTATTTTATTTTTATTTATTTATAAAATTTAGGACTCAGAACATCTTCATCACCGTCCACCGTTGACTCACCGAATTTCATCATCAACGGCGGTAAAATTTTATGGGTACCCGATTAATTTCGGGTATCCATCGTAAATTCTACCAATTATCTTAAAACTATTTCCAACACGAATAATTAATATCATGAATATTATTCAATAATTCCCTGCAATAAAAGGAATTTAAAAAAATTAAAATTTGCAATAATCCAACCCAACAGAACATGAACAGCCCACAAAATCCAAACCACCAGCCCAACAGTCAACATAACCGTAAGGCCCAACAACAAAAACCAAGGCCCGAATGCACAGACCCAATAGAGAAACCACAGAGCAGCAACCGCAGCACACACGGCCACGCGCCGCCCACACACACACACCGCACATAGCACAGCACACACAACACAGCACATATGCACACACAGAGCACACACATGTATGTATATATATATATGTATACCAACTGAGCAAAATTAAACCAAGCCAAACTGAAGAACAGCGGCGGCTCACCGGAAAAACAAGCCGGAAAGAAACAGTAAGAGGAACGAAGCTCGGGGAAGCAAAAAGGAAGAAGATGATAGCCGAGAAGAAAAAGTCGAGCAAAACTCGAAGTATTCGAGAGAGAACAGAGAGAATCGAGATACAGTCGAGAGAGAGAGACAAAGAAAAATGATGTTTATCCCCTCCCCCAATTTGATTACTCACCCTCCTGAATTAACCAACACACGGCACATGTCCAACTTCGTTGGATACATGTCATTTTATTTTCGTTTTAACTGACTGCAAGCCCGACACACTGTATTAATCTATTTTTAAGGGTACAATTCATAAATAAGTATTAATCAGAACATCGCCAAAATAGGCTTAATATGATACAAATATCCCGAAGTTATTTAAATCATAAGTTTCAAAATTTTAAGACAATTTTAAGGTACGCTTTATACCCGTTTTTTTAAAGAATAACGAAACAACGCGCAGGTAAAACGATTTCCGAAAATTTCCAAAATAATTTTAAAATTCTCAGAATAATACGAACTTGATAAAATAAATTTTCGTGACTTTTAAAGAATTTATGAATTAAATATGGATTTTACAAATAAGCACACTCAGAAAATTATTTAAAAATAAATAATCAACGAAATATTGATTTCTCAATTTTATAAAGTCCTAAAAATAATTATTGAAATTATAAAATTAGAAAACAAATTTTAAAGACAATTCAAATATTTATGGAATTAAAACTATAATAAAATCACTATCACAAGTCAAATTAAATCATATAACTCATTAGTAAATCACACAATTCAATCCACCTAACAACAATCATATATCATAAATAATTAAATAAAAATCAACACTGCTGCCAAAAAACCAATACACACATTTTATTTATTTACTTAAACCTTTAATACACTTCCAAATAAAATAAAAATACATGAGTCGTTATATTAATCTTTAGTTGATGATATCCAGCCCTCAGGTCAATCTTAGAAAAGTAGATATCATCCTTCAGCTGGTCGAACAAATCATTTATTCTGGGTAATGGGTACCTGTTCTTTATGGTTAGCTTGTTAAACTCTCGATTGTCAATGATGCTTACATCTTTCTTCTTAACGAACAATACTGGTTCTCCCTAAGGAGACACACTGGGTCTTATCATACCCTTCTCCAATAGTTCCTGTAATTGAGCCGCTAATTCCTTCATTTCTAACGGGTCTAACCGGTATAGTGCTTCGAAACTGGCGCCGTCCCTGGGGACAACTCAAAAGAAAATTCAATCACTCTATCGGGTGGTACTCCTGGAAGGTCTTGTGGGAATATATCTTCAAATTCGTTGACTACTGGGATGTCTTTCAAGTTAGGAACCTCCCTCTGGGTGTCCACCACATAGGCTATGTAAGACTCATTTCCTTTCGTAGCATCTTCTTAGACTGGGCCATGGTAAAAAATCTCTGTATATGTCTCTTCCCTCTGAATATGACTCCTTTCTCTCCTGGGATATTCAACTTAACTTTCTTCCCTTTACAGACTATCTGAGCATCATTTATAGATAGCCAATCCATTCCCAAAATTACATCAAATTCCCCTAATTTAAAAGGAATCAGATCAACACTAAAAGATTGTTCCCCTATGCCTAACTCGCAGTAAGGGTGAATCTGGTTAACAGGGATAACCTCATGGTTGGCTATTTCTACTTGTAAGGAATCTATCAAGGGTTCATCTCTAAGTCTTTATTAATGTCCAAAGTCCCTCAATATAAAAAATTTAGTTGCTCCCGAATCAAATAAAACTTTTGCACTGACTGAATTTAGAGAAACGGTACCTGCTATCGTATCTTATTTTTTCATACCATTTTGAACTATCATGTTAAAAGTCATCGCAGTAGGTGGCTTAGTGAAAGCAGCCCTGCTCGCTCCTGAAGCTGCTGGTTTTTTTCCTGGGCATTCCCTCCTCATGTGGCCTGGGTGTCCACACTAATAACAGATGGTGGTCGGGCTAACACCGGGGGGTTGCGAAGTACACTTGTTAGAATAGTGACTCTCTCGACCACACTTAAAGATGGTTACCGGCTTCCCTTTACATTCCCCAGAATGCATCCTTCCACAAGTGTTACATGCCGGTAATAAGGGTCGAGACTGGTTAGAATGGGACACCCCTGATTTCGGGCCGCTCTGGCTCATATTCACACTCATGGGCTGTCTAAACCCAGCACTCCTCCTTGGTAGGGACACCGCTCCTCGGTTAAACCTATTTGTGAAGCTCCCTCCTGCGTAACCTCCGCCCATACTTATGATCTTTCTCTTTATCCCTTTCTTCTCTCTTTCTGTGCATCTGTTCACTTCCAGCTTCTGCAGTTGTTGCCTTTTTCATCAGAGTGGCATAGTCTGTAAGCTCAAGGATTGCCACCCTATTCTGAATCCACTATTTCAGTCCCTGCTAAAATCTCATAGATTTCTTCTCCTTAGTGTTTAGAAACTCTAGCACAAACCTTGATAACTCAGTAAATATATCCTCATACTCTGTTACAGATAAGTTATTCGGCTTTAGCTCCAAGAACTTGAGCTCCATATGGTTCTCCATAAACTGAAAGAGATGTGTCATAAGTCCAATCATGTATGATGATTTAGGAATAACTTTTATGTAATCTGTTTTGATTTTATTTATATTAATAAAAGACTTGTTTTGGTTTTATAGCGGGCTTTATTTATTAAAGTCTTTAAATAAGATATACCATAGTTTAGAGTAAAGCTTTTTATGGATTATGATGAGATCATAATAATGAGACCTAAAAGATGATAACTCTAAACTTAAATATTTCCTGGTCGTAGGATTACTAACTGGTAATTGGTAATCCGCAAAGGTCGGTACATACTATGCTTGCTTCATTATGAAGGATGTCTGTTCTCATAGACATTCGTGTGGTGACACTATAGCTAGTATGTAGGTGCTTATTATAGAATAAGTTCACTGAACATGACTCACACAGCTGAACAACCGATGGAGTTCACTCACGTGTCAACAGTTGTTCACATAGTGATAGTTGTACAAGTATCCTTAGACTTGAGGTCATCATAGTCATCTTGTATACACTGGACTATGCTTTGGTTTAGTTCTTAGTCTCCAGGGACAATTATAAGGGCTCTACTGGGTATAGGAATTTATACACGAAGATAGTGTATGATCAATAAAGGATCTACCCCTTCCAGTGAAGGAAGAGAATTTTCAATGCTGATCCACTTATGCTAGTTCAGGAATCTCTGGCCTAAGTGAATGAAATTAGAAAGAAGTTTCTAATTTACATTAAATAGAACTAAACATAGTGAATGGGAAAGCAAATGATTAAATAAGATAGGCTTGATACAAGTTCAATGCCTTGTATTTAATCGTGATATTGCAGGGTAGAAGAAATTGATTGTACGGTAACTACTCACTGAATAGGTTCTTGGTATTCTAAGCAGTGAATTCGTATTATCCGGATAGTCGCGATATGCTGAGAAGTATCCCTCACGATATAGAATAAATATGATTAATTTATTAATTATTCATATTTAATAAATTAGAGAATTTATATAAATAATGATAAAATAGTTTTATTATTATTTATTTCTACTACCTGCTTAATATTGAACCTACAGGGTCACACCATAAAAGAGAATGATTTAATGGTGGAGGAATTAATTAATAATGGCTTGTAATTATTTATTTATGAAATAAATAAATAATTAGCAGATTTAATAATTGATTAAATGAGATTTAATTAATTCTTAATATTATTAATTAAGAATTTAATTTTGGAAATTAAATCAAGTGAGAGAATTATTTTTCTAAAGTGTTTAGAAAAGGGATTAATGATTAAAAGGTGTTTTAATTATTAGTTAATTGGTTAATAAGAATAATCAATTAAAGGGTTAATAATAATAATATTTTATGGAAAAATTTCAGCTGAAAATTTTGCCTATAAATATACTATTATAAACCCTATTTGCCTCAACCCAAATAATTAACCCTAATTCTAAAGTAGAACAAGAGAGAGGTAACTAATTCTCTCAACCTCTTCCTCCTCCATCACATTGTACTCTTCATGGATACCGGTGGAGTGCTTCACACTTGAGGAGCAGCTGCTAGGGATTTCCGTTCATCGTTCTTGGATCGCTATTAAAGACCTCCATCTTTCCATTAACGTAAAGCTTCTTAAGGTAAACATACTGAACTACGAATTAAATATTATTTTTCGCATGGATCGTGCGGAGGGTTTCGGTTTTTTTTAAGATTTAAATTTACATTTTTGTTGCGTTTATGTGCTAAAAACCCTTCATAAACCTCGGGAAATACTTTCCCAGAAATAATTAACTGAACCTCTCCCGGGTTATGATAGAATATGTCTCCATGTTTTTCTTGGCCTCCCACAAGTAGTTGGCTTCTCCCTTCAGAAGGTAAGTAGAAAATACAGTCTTCTGTGCCTCATCGGTACTCGGAATCTCAGGAGCTCCATTTCCTTTAGCCATGCTCTTGCCTCAACGGGGTCAGCTGATCCGTGGAACTCAGGGGGTTTAAGGGACTTAAAATCCCTGAAAGAGTTTACCACAACATTGTTGTTTCCTTGAGAGGGTGGGTTCGGTTGACGTTCTAAGTTCTGCCTCAGTAGTTGCATGAACTGCCCCATGGGATCCATGCTTAGGTTCGCTACTTGTTACTCAACCTCAGCTTCTCCCTCTTCGGCCTCTATTTCAAATCCCCCAACATCAAATGTTTCCTCCTCTGCTTCATACTAGGAGTCAACCTGTTCAACATAATCCTCATCTTCCTTTTCATTGTGTTCTTGGTTTTTACCATCTTGGTTATGGCTTCCCTGGTCCTCAAATCCAGGGTTTTCCCTAGTTCCAATTCTTCTTGGCGGCATGATACTGATAAATTTTGGAAAATTCAACGTTAGGTCACAATCACACACATGAGATTATACCATGCACGGTCGCTACAATAATGAGAACATATCTCACAGTTCTATATAAATAAGACAGTTCTAATCGCAAGAAGTGTAGTAATAATAAAGATAAAAATAGTGATCGCGTCACCAAGGAACTGAAATGAAAGGAAACAAATATATACATAATGTGAGTAATACATAGTCTGATCTGGTCAAAAATACAATAGTGCTACAGTCATCTGCCCAAAAGTGAAATACATGAGTCTATCTGTCTAGTCAGAGAAAGGGATACTATATACAAGTCAACTTTCCCAGACAATTGGCTCTTACTATGGCCTATAATAACGAGACAACTAGACTACCACATCACTAGTCCTGAATCAATCATGAGAGCGGGTCAACTCTCACACCCTCTTCATAGCACAACGGAAAATGTAATCAGCCTGCCTCCTGGATATCCTGCCATGTCTGTCTCCATGAAGTTTTCGGAGCCTCGCATGGGCCATAAGCTCAATCCCGATTAGCTCTCAGAGATCGGGGTATGATATCTCTAGTCTCATGAACCCGTGCACGTCTACTAGCTCTCTCCTGGCCTCATCTAACCTGGCCTCAGCAATGGACAACCGTGAACTTAGTCTGTCCTGAACAAAGCCATGAACCAACAAGGACTGCCTATAAGGAGGGTCGAGGGGTGGGGAATCTGGATCTGGTAGGGGTGCATCATCAGTCTGCATGGGCTCTAGGGTAAGAGTCTCAGAGCCATCATCATAGGGACTCAAAGGTAGTGGTGGAGGGGTAGGGGCTGTGACCACAGGGACTGGGGGTAGGTGTGTACCACTATAATCCACAATAGCACCAATAGGCTCCTCAGCAGGGGCCTCAACATCCTCAGCAACTAGGACCACTATACTCCACTATGTATCATCGTGCTCCTACTCATACATCTTTGGATCCTCTACCTCGTGCGCCTACATATTAAACGAGCTAAGTTACTATCATGATACTTATAAGAGTTCATGTAAGGGTTTTAACTGTTAGTGCTACTTTAAGTATATAGACTATGAACTTGGAAAGAGTCTTATTATCTTTGTGAATTTATTATTATATCGTCGCATCATCTATGAGGTTTATAACGCTTAGCTCTGATACCATTTCTGTAACACCCCCAGATCAAGTGTCGGGGATCTGGGTCGTCACGATCTTTCTTTTCATTAATATCACTTAACTTAATTTAAAATAAATAACCTCATATTGGGACCCCACAATAACACACACCACAACACATTATAGTCTCAGAGATGATATTGAAATAAGTACGAGTCATTGAAATCCATAAGTTAAAAGTTATTACAAACCCAAATGATTACTTAATAAGTTTGTAGTTCATTGCCATTATCCAACACAAGTTGTAATTATACATAATTTGAGTAGAATGTCTGATCTAGGGATAGATCTACCTCGGTAGCAATGGCAGCTATGATATCAACGGAAAGACACGGGACGCTTCCCACACTCTTACGTTGGGTCTACTTTAGTCTGGTCATGCTTCCTAACTATTGTTATGTGATGAAGAAATGAAGCAAGAGTGAACATTACAGCTCACAAGATAATATATAATTTAATCAATAGTGCAAGTATTTGAACTGATAACTTACTGAAAAACTTTAATCAAGTGTAAGATAATTACATACTGAATATAAGTTTTAAAAGAATATGAAGTTACAAAATACTTTAGTATACTTATACTCTTTATAAAACTACTTGAACTACCACTGTTCAAAGTATAATAAGTTTTTAGAAACTCGCCATATAGGAGGAGTTACAAGATAAAACTTGTATAGAATCAATCCTTGTAATATTGTTTAGAAGAATTGAAGTTACGAGATACTTCATCAAATCCCGATATATATATATATATACTCATATATATATCATGCTTTCCTTGAAAACCTCTATTATGAAAAGGATAAACAGATTTGTAATACCCAATGAATTTGGAGAGAAGAAAACTTTGGCATAAACCTGATATCTTGTTGATCAGACAATGATACCAATTAAGTCACTTTATCTACTAGTAGATGGATAAATTCATCGCTGGTCATCACTTTGGCCGTATTAGGACCTTGCACTAGACCGTTACCCGGCCACTCATGCATTGATGGACTGTCACCTGGCCTCTTATACCTTGATAGACCGTACCCCGGCCTGTCGCTTATGCCGACTCATTTAGATGGACTTACTTCCCGAATGTTGGGAAAGTTATCAAAAGCTCTTTTATCAAATCAGCAACTTCGTTGCTATAAAAATACACCACAGATCCAGATCCCTGAGGTTTTTAGCGAGTATTTAAATCCCTCCACGAAAGGAAAGATTTAAATTAAAATGAGTTTTGGAATCCGCTCTAAATTTTAAAATCATTTTGAAGACTCGAAAATATTTTTGAAAGCGTTTGGAATAAGGATGATTTAATGGAATAAATCAAATCCAAAATATTAGAAAATATCTGAATATTAATAGAATAAATCAAAGAAGTAGAAGTTTTGAAACTAATACTTGAATTGAATATTAAATAACAAAAGATATAGTTATACGAAAGTAAGATCTTCATTTGAATATTCGAAATAAGGTTTGATTATTAATCAAAATTATCGAATAACTTTATTTGGTTAATAGATATGGAAAACTATATGTATATACATATATAGTTTATACACCGGGTTATCGCCTCCCGGTTTAGGAAAATTTTCAGCGGCCCCCCTATACTAAGGGTATACAAAAATGATGCATATCTCTACGATAGGTATTATACAATTTATAAGCAATAGAATTAACAATGAGATATCAAGATTACGAAACAGACATGCATATATATATATATCATATCAACATGCTTCAATATATCACAATATTTTCTAATAACAACCATGAATTTTATTTCAAGATAATGCATAAATATATTTACATCACAAAAATAGTATACGGGTAGAAAGCTTGCCTGAGCGATTGGGGGTGGAAAAAGGCCTGCGGTGAGTTTGGTAACCTATAAACAACATATAAGTTGAAATCAAACCACAGTCTCTTAAGAAACTAGGCATTAACCATTTAGACCCTAGCGTTATCTTTTACGCTTAATGATTCACATGAGTCGCTCGAGTACCCTCGGCTCCACCATTTTTATAAAATTAACCGTTTAACCTTTTAAGGCAACTCTTTCGCGAGTACTCTACCAACTGACTAATTAACATTATATAATTGTTTCGTACTCCAATTAGTCATTTAAGGGCTTTAAACAAGGTTCTAAATAAAGTGAGGGGTAATGGTTCGTTTAAAAAATGTTGTTACTTAAAATGGTCATTTCCCCTAAACCGTACATCGGATCTAAGCAAACCACATACCAAAACGAAGCTTACAACACGATCTAGATAAACATGACAAAGTTACAGATTCAGTGAGCTTTCTGTCCTGAACACTAAGTACAAACAGTTAAAAGAAAATGGGCATCATGACGGCTATGTTTACGCGGTTTCCAATTTTTATACTACTCCAACCAATCACCAAACAACCCAAAATCACCAACACATCAAAACCTCAACTAAATAATGCTATACCGGTCCAGATTCTCCAGATTTTTCAACCCAAACAACCACAGTCAAGACCTATGAACTATAATCAAGATTCAATCACTAAATCACTCTAAATTAAACCAAACTACTAATAATCATAATTCATGCCTGTCATTTACAAAACCAACCATCAAACTCATTAAATATTAGAATAAAGCTAGGGTTTGAAGTTTATAGCTTCCTTGGTGTGTGATAAGTTGCTAGTAAGCCTTAGGGAGCCTTGATCTAACCACCTACGATCTTTCCAAAGAAATTAATAACACAAATTTAATTTCAAAAAAGTACTATTCATCATCTCCTTCCATGATTTATTAGAAGAGGTATAGAAATAAATAGAAGCTTAAACTCCTAGGATATACTCATCTAAATATAAGGAAGTTTACGTAATTATCTTGGAATTTATTATGAAGTGGAGCTTGGACTTGCAAAATTTCTTTCTTGAAAAATAAGAAGGGGTCGAGTGCTTTTGAGAACAAAGAGATGGAAATGCTTCTTGTTTTGCTTTAGAATAATTGTGTGGTGTTTTTGTTGCTTGATTAACCATTAACCATGATTTAACTATGGTCTAAATACTTGGCTATAATTCATTTCCAGCTAAATATATTTTAACCATGCTTATGTCATCAAGCACATGTCATCTTGCCTCCACTTGTCCATATCTTGTGGTTTGATGACCTCATTTGTTTCTAATCTCTTGATTAGTGCTTAATTTCTTGGTTAAGGATCGCTTATATATCTTACGGTTCGCTTAACTTTCGTTCTCGTTATTCATTTGAGGGATCAAATCCGGGATCTCATTACTTGAGCATCCCTAAACCTTTCCTAATATTTTATATTCCTTTAATGATCCTATCCTATAATCCCTGAATGTAAATCCTTTTAATCATGTTACCTTATACTTAATTCTCTCGGTATCTGGTTGATTTTCAGGAAAAATCAAAGTGTTCGAATTCGAATTCTGACGATCTTTACATACACTCATATACCTATGGAGTACTAATAAGATCTCAGAATATCAATAAAAGAACTCCTATTTAGTGTGGCATGAAAAATTTCCCTAATCAGCACAGTCAACAAAAATCACTATTCATAAGGATTACAAAAATTTCAAAAATTTGGGGTTATTACAACAACATCTCCAGTGTGGTCCAGAAATTGGTGTACTCTATGGCTCATAACAAACACCTGGATGTTGGAAGCCTCGTCATTAGAGAGCTAGGCACAAGGCTAGCAATGCCTTTGGTAAGTAGAGGTGAGGAAATTTTCTTCCCTAGATTTATCATGTATGTGTTAAATTACAAGGTGAATGATATTTACAAAACACCAGGCATGGATGCAAATCAAATAGGCATTTGTAAATCAGTCTCCAAAGTTCTATTTGGAAGAACGAATACAACAAATAAGGTAAAGGTAGGCCTAAACCTCACTAACTTTATGTTGGAAAGGTTTAGGACTTACCCTTACCCTATGCATGATATGAGAAGTAGTGCCATATCTAGTGAAGCTATGGCTCCTGGTCCTATAGCCGCACAAATGCAGGAAAACCCACAGAAGCCTAGCACACCTAAGACCACCTCTTCACAATCTTTAGATGCTAGAAAACCAACTGCTCCATCCTCTGAAAAGGGTGGATTTAGTAAAAAGAAGAGAAAGCAGACTAACCTTGTTGTACATTAGTGAGAGTGGAGAGGAACCAACTAAGGATGTGTCACCCTTGGTCAAGAAACAAAAGAAGAAGAAAAAGATAGGGATGACCACTCAATTAACCAGCTCTGTATCTTCTTAACAAGATACAGTTGTACACAAGGGACTAAAACAGACTCGTATGGCATATTCTCAACAAGGTGTCACTATTGAACAAAGCATTTTCCCAAATTCACCTTGTAATGAGTCTGGACCCCCTCTTGAGCACTCTCAAGAGGATGTAAGAAGAATTCTTGATGGCACACACATGACTGAGAATTACACGTCTTTTGAAACTCCCTCATTTATGCAAGGGGAGTTTCCAACACTCACTTCTAAAATATCAAATATCATATCTAAAATTTCTTCTTCATATAATGAAGAGCTTGAATCCACCTCTCAAACTCTGCCAAAATCAAGTGACACGGTTCTTGAAAATGTGATCACCACTCAGAACCCACATTTGAATGGTGAGAGGCTACATGCTAAGATAGACCTTGATGACATCATCACAAACACATGGGTTTCATTAGTTTTTACTGAAGAAACTGTGCAACCAAATGCACCTTCAAATGCACAACAGCCTTCACAGGCTCAAAGGTTTGAGGTTAGTACTCTTTAGGGGAGCTACCCAAATCCTCTCCAAATCCATTTGAGGTTTCTCTTTAAAAAATAACTCCCCTCAAAACCCTAGTTAAAATTGGACTCACAATTGGAGCTACGAGTTTAATTGCCAATAATCCACTTACTGAGGAGGCCAGCATAATAGCATATTCAAGTGCAAGTTCTTTGCAAGAAGAACAAGGGTTTGAGGCCATGGTACATGATGGTAACCTTGTCAACTCCCCTCCAATTCAAATGGAGGATCACTCTTAAGGTGATCAACACACTGTCATAACCACCGTTCCTACTGTGAGTCAAGCTGTGACATCTGTCATAGGTGCATCATCCACCTCAACCACCATACAACCAAACACTGAACAACCTTCCACTTCTACCCAAAAAACACATCTTTTTACCTCCTGGTTTCAAGATACACAAGCTAAATCCACTTCAATGGATGAAATTCTTGTAGACCAGATATAAGGGTTTGCAAATATAGCTCAATAACTTCTTGCATTTGACATGTCAAACAAGGACTATCAAGCTATTCTTCTTACAACTGTTGTTGCTGCTGCTGGCGCAACAAGTCTAGAATTTCATTTATAGTTGGACCCTCCGCAAAACTACTACTATTTTCTTTAGACTGGGTAGCTTTCTTGGGTGGCATCTTCCTGAAATATATAAATGAGTTTATTCAAAACATAATAAAATATTTGATAAAAGATATCACCGTTTAAACGGTGCACCTGTATCAGGAAAATGCTGCCCAATCACAGTACCCATGTCTTTAATATCGGTGTCCATTTACAAAAGAAATCTAGATTAGCAACACTAGCAACAATAGCAACAATGACAGTAGCAGAATCAGCAACAGTACAGAAAAACTGAAATATAAAGAAACTAATCACCGTAGCACAGCAACTGACTAACTTCCCGTTGATACTCAATTACCACATCCTCATTACTCTCATATATCACAAAACTTGGTTGGCTATATCAACCACCAATTACCTAGAACAAACTAGTAAATCAGGTCAGCTTTAGGAACGCTGGACCCTTTTACGCACCATAGTCCAATTTCCAACCAACCATTCTTCTAAGGATGATTTCTTATCACCCACAAGTGATTCATTAACCACTGATTTACTTTTCCCTAGGCTATAACTCCATCATTAGGTCCTGAACTCTCATGGTTAATATTATTTTTTAAATAATATCCTGATATAGGACTTTCATTCTTCCTGACAGTCAACTTTCATATACTCCCAATAATCAAGACTGTCTAATTGCAGAGGTCACTGAAGGAATTTATTATCATGGAATACCAAACAAAATTTCAAAATTAAAGAAATCAAATGAGAAGGAATAGTGAAGAAGAGGTAGGTATGACTGAGAGCAACCATACAAGTACATAAGATGGCTAGTCTTAGTATCGCACAATTCACAACACATAACTCGGTGGCATCCCACCAGACCCTTTGTCACACAGACAAATAGTCAAATCATATACATTGTTTGCCTCAATCAACCGAAAGAATTACTGAGGAAAGAAACAATGTTTAGGTAGAAAATTTCACAAATAGGGAGGAAGAATATGATTTGTGATAAATAAACAGAACCTTAAATCGCTTGCTTCGGGTTTGACTTCCTTGCGAATAAACAAGCAACTTATTAGGAAACAGACAATCATTCTGGGAAACAGAATATGTCTCAAGAAAGAAGTGTAGGGGTTCAAAACATAAACCACAGTACTGATCTCCATTTACCACAAAACTTGGTTGTCAAAGCAGCCACTGACTAATATCATACTATCCGAACTCACCGAGGTCACACACTTGGTCCAGCAACAATACTTAGTCATCAAGGGAAGGATATCTAAAGATAATATTGGTGTCTCTTCAGTCCACACATCAAGGGTCCGCTCAGAAGCTGAATTCTCTCAATCAAACTCGTTTTCTCGAGAGGAAAATTAGAAATCTCTATCGGACATTACCACTAATACATATACGAAAAAGACGTGCTCTAGGCTAGGCGAGTTCCAGCCAATCCTCAATAGACGTCAGGATTACGTCTTCGAAACCCTTGACTGAACTTATAGACTCGCTCCTCTGATTGAGTTGCTGACTCACATCTATATATAAACCTTCCTGTACTCCTTTGACTCTACTCCTAACCTAAACCAGGGACTCAAACCTGTAGCTCTGATACCAACTGTGACGGCCTCAACCCCGGGGTCATGAGTTGATGTCACCAACAACAATAATAATAAACATAATATAAACCAATCAATGATTATACATAACCACGACCCTTTTACCAAGACCTTTTCCAGGTTTAAGTATGATTTAGGTTACAACTATTACAACACCAACTTACACAAGCCATTCTGACACAACTAACTAAATACAGCAACTCAATAGACCATCTTTGGCCCAACACAACTACCTTAGAGGAGCCTGACATGGAAGGAACTGGAACTCTGCCCCGACTACCACGGAAGAATCTCCTAGGAATCTGCAATACATATATACAAAACATTCTGCAAGGGTGAGCAATCAATTGCTCATCAGTACCACTATATAAATAAAAAGTAAAATAATTTATGATTAAGCAGTGATAGGAACATAAATTATAGCTCATTTACAAAAGCAGAGTAAACATTCATAAACTGGATATTCAAAACTAGCATGCTCTGAAAAATAACAATATCAGTCGTGTGGTGTGTATAATTACTAGAGTTAAATCTTAGCATCCTATTTTATTTTCAAATCTTGTGTCTCAAACAAGTTGATTTGATAAAAAATTCCAAAACTGAATCAATAAAAAATATTGGACGTTCAACGGGTGAAGATAGCTGATTAGTCTACCCTTACCGGACAGCGATTAACGGCCATCCAGAACAAAGAATGTGTTCCGGAACTTGCGAAAAGACTAGCTAGGTATTTTCCCCAATGTTGTACTAATTGATTAAATGGAGTGCCCAACCGAATTAGCCACTTACGCCTACTCAATTCCAATAGATCAACTGAATTCCTTTTTTTTGCCTCTTTCCAAATTTCCACGACATAGGTGGATCAAAACATTCCACGTCATAGGTGGATCAAAACTTTCTCTTTATCCAGTTTCTAAAATCACTATCACCTATCTCTTTCTAAAACCATTCTATCGCATCACACTATTCAAAACTTCTTTTTATTTAAATCACGTTTAGAGATAGGTTCTTTCAGAAGTTACTTTTCCCCAAAACATATTTTTAAACAACATTTTCAAATACAGGGGATACGTAACTTAAAACGTTCTGTTCCATTACGAGATTAAAACATTAGCTATTCACATATACTGAACATAAAAGAATGGTCAGGGGTACTTGCCTTGCAGAGCTTTACAAATATCACTGACTGATATTGGATCGACTCAAACGCTCGGGCTTTATCACTTAATTAGTAGCCTATCCTGGATCCAACTTCAATGCTCAGGTCTTTCACTTGGAACCTTGCTGCGCTTGTCAAGTGATCACTAGGTTAACTTTAGTCCAACGCCACTCTCAGGCCTTCCGACTATAACTTACAGAGTTCAAATATTCTATATTAGACGTCTAGGTATGCTTGACATATCCTCTCTAACAATCCTACCCAAACGATAACAATCTCGACTCGTACATATTCGAATTGTCATAACTTACATAACCATTAAGGTTCATACATTCACAACTCGGTTTGATAATCACCTTCGGAATATACATATACTCTTGATACAGAGAATATGGTTATGGAATTCCTTTTCACAATATATATATATACACACCCAACTATATTACATATTACTGACTGTTGGAAATCTCGGTTTCGAGTTTTAACTTAGATTGGCGGAACCGAATTTATACTTAATTAATCGTTAATAAGATAAATCGACCAACATATGTTAGTAGGTTTATCTGAGTAACGGTTAATCAAATACAACTCAGGGTAACATTAGTCTGAGTTAGTACTCATATCAGAAATTAAATTTGAAAACAAAAAGATCTGTGTATAATAATACAGGTAAATGACTCGATTAATAAGTTCGATAACAATAGGATATGGTTCCGAATTTCGGTAATAGCAATCTCTCGGAATTCGGACAACACCTCCTCTATTTACCGGACTACCAGTCGATATCATACCGACACCAAAAACCAATAACAACACAACATCCATTCAATCACATCCCAACGACTACAATCCAAATTAGTTCACACAATTATCGACTAAATCATTACAACCGCTAATTACACTTTGTACTAATTATACGAAAAAATATTATTTTTATTTTAATATTTATAGGACTCAGAATAAACATCACGGTCCATCGTCCGCTCGTAAAAATTCATTACGGACGGCGGCAAAAATTCGCGGGTGCCCGCATAAATCGGGTTTCCATCGCGAACCCTCACTGATCATTATTATAATTTTCCGCACAAAATTATTATTTTCATTCACAAATATAATCAATCTCGTACTGTAGAAAATTAATTAAAACTAATACAGAAAAATTATTACAGATCAGTCAGATAAGGCAACTAAATACGCATAACACAAAAGCCCCGGCCGCCTTGCCGGAAAAGACTGGCGGCAACCGGAGAAATATAAACGGCCGAAATACTAGTCAAAATCAAAAACACAGGAGCACCACAAACAGATATACACTCATATACGCGCGTTCAGACCACCCGGCTGGAAAAGAGTCCGTCGGCAAACAAATGGAGGAAATAAAGAAACACAGGCAGCACATGCATCTTGATTACCGGGAATAGAGATGACAATGGCACCGTTGACCAATTACAAATGAACAGGAAGAAAAGAAGAAAGAATCGGAAGAAAGAGAAGGGAACAGTCGAGATCGAGAGAGAGAATGAAGGGGGGTGCCCTGTTATGTTTTTGTTTTTTTATTACCCGAGTGACAGATGCTGCAAGAGAAGTGATACATGTGTCCTTATAATTTATTAAAAGCTGACACGTAAGGTTTAAGATATATATGATACTTTAAAGGCCTATTTTCGGTCCCCGAAATTCGAAATTAACGAACCGAGATGCACATAAAATAATTTCAGAAAATTACGAAAATATCCTTAAAATGTTAGAAATATCCCGAAGTAAATAAAAACATAAATTTCAAAATTTTAAAACAATTTCTAAAATGCACTTTATACCCGCTTTTATAAATTAAATGAATCGACGCGCGGGTGAAATTAATCCCAAAAATTCCCAAAATAATTTTAAAATTCTCGGAATATTCCAAACTTAAATAAATATCAATTTCATAATTTTTGAAGAATTCTGGAATTAAATACATATTTTACAAATAAATGCGATTAGAAAATTATACAGGGCTAAATAATTGATAAAATATTGATTTCTAAATTTTATAAAATCCCAAAAATAGTTATTGTAATAATAAAATCATAAAACAATTTTAGAGACATTCTAAATATTTATGCAAATAAATTTGCATTAAATCCACTTTTAAAAGTGAAAATAATTTAGTACAACTCAATAATTAATTACGCGAACAACCCGGTACACCATAAATCACACATATATAATAATAAAACAACACTGAGATGACAGAAGCTATACACATATTTTATTTATTTAATAATTCCATAATTATGCATTTAAATAATACAAAAATACACGAGTTGTTATAGGGCAGTCCTTCCTTACGTGCCCTATTTTTCCGTGTTGAAAACATGTCAGTCCTGGATGTGGGAAACTTGGGGCAAGGTGTCCTGGTTGGTTGCACTTGAAGAACTTCAGAGGGGCTCTTGTCTGGACACACACTCCATGGTGTCTCTTTCCGCATGTTCGACACTCTGGTATAGGGGCGCAGGGTTGGCTGTGAAATGTCGACCTAGATTGTCCGCCCCCCTGGCCAACGCTTTTACTTGGGGCCTTTTTAAATCCGGGGCCTCTCGCAGGTTGGGACACCACTCACCTGTCGAACCTGCTCGGAAGGCTCCTTTTTCCGGTTCCTCCCCCTCCATGACTTCCTATCTTCCTTTTCCTACTTTCCTTCTCCTTCAAACTTTGATCACTACCTGCTTCAATAATCGTGGCCTTCTACACTAAGGTGGCATAGTCTGTCAGCTCTAGTACTACTACTCGATTCTAGATCCACTCCTTCTCTTCAGTATTCACAAACTCTAGTAAAAATTGTGACAGTTCAGTAACTTGGCCTCGTATTCCACCACTGTCATTC
Source organism: Apium graveolens (assembly GCF_009905375.1). Classification (NCBI taxonomy): domain Eukaryota; kingdom Viridiplantae; phylum Streptophyta; class Magnoliopsida; order Apiales; family Apiaceae; genus Apium; species Apium graveolens. The sequence continues at coordinate 174,497,388 of NC_133651.1, forward strand.
TATCCTGTTTCAACTCTAAAAACTTGGTCTCCATCTGAGTCTCCATAAACCTAGGGAAGTACTTGTCTAAGAACAACCGGGTAAATCTATCCCATGGGATCACATCATCAGTCTTGAGGTTACGCTTAGACTCCCACCAGTAGTTAGCTTCCCTCTTGAACTTGTAAGAGGCGAAGATGGTCTTGTGTCGCTCTTCAACACCTAGTATCTCGAAGGACTTCTCTATTTCCTTAAGCCAGGCCCGTGCCTCAACAGGGTCAGCAGATCCAAAAAACTATGGGGGTTTGAGAGACTTAAACGCCCTGAAGGCGGTATCAGCAGTTTGTTGGACAACATATGGTTGTGATGGAAGGGGATGTAGGTTCAAATTTGCCCTTAAAAGGTCAATAAATTCATTCATGGGGTTCCCCCTGATGGGTATCCTCAGCTTCTTCCTCTACATATCCTTCTTCATCAAACTCATTAAATTCTAGGTCCCCATCACTTTCTTCATTCACTATATAGTCAGGTTCATTTTGTTGTGAATTGACATATTCTGAGTTGTGACCTGGTTTCTCTTTTACGGGGTGGCATCATTCTGATAATAAAAATGATGTCAATACATTTCCATACTTTTACATTTGGATTAAATCATTTGTAGGTAAACATTTTATTTAAATATTTAGCATGCTTCTATCAAGGTGCAATTATATTGTAAGATAATTTCTTAATAACTGCTAGATATTATATCATAGGGTCTCCCGGACTATGTCTTGGGGACAATAACAACCATCAAAATCCATACGTGGTCCTGAATAAAATACATCAACTACATAATCCTGAATACTGAAATACACGAGGTACCCTGAAGGGCTAGGAATGCTATCTACTACTAGCTATTCTAACAAAATTGGTGACAAGTCACCCAGACCTTGACAAGGTCCATATATGGTCACTGGTCTCTCAGTCTGAGTCACTAGGCGTGAGGTCTCAAACCCTCCTCATCGCTCCTGTTAGCATCAGCTCAGCATCAACTACTGGAATGTATCCTCACATCACCGTCATCCTCATCTGCACTCGAGTACGGAGCTCAATACCATCAATCTCCCGGCTAGCTATATTCGGGGAAGCAGCCCTAAAGTCCCTGGGGTAGCATAGCATGATAGCTCTCTCGACGGTCAATGCCTATCGTAGCTCCACAATGCGGGCAGATGCCGCGGACCGTGGTGATCTCAGTATTAAGCTGAGCCACTATCCAGTCATGCACGGCTACATGTAAGGTCACTGGGGGTGGTAGGGGTGAGTTCGGGTCACTGGAGGATATGTCATGAATCTCGTAGGTCTGCTCCTTCATCTCGTCATCCTTGTCCTCATCAGTATAGGGCAAAGGGCTCAGTATCCCTGGGTGAGGTGTGGGATGGTGAACGGTCGGGAGAGGGTACATCTTTGTGTCTGTCCAGTCTACACCATCGCCCTTGGCACCTCAACATCATCAGCTATAGGGGTAGGGAAGTCAGTCTCCTCCTCCGAGGGATCCTCGGTAGGGTCATCATCTGAGTCACCAATAGGTGGGTCCTCCAACTAGGGAGTAGGGTCACGCTTCGGGGCCATAAAGTCCTCAACAGGGTCCCCTTCCTCATAGTCTCTACTGGTACCTGACATAATAGGGAAGGTGTTACTAACTTAGAGTCGGTATTCCCTTGAAGGTAAAATTGTCAAGACTACCCATGCAGTCTGATGACGAACTCGACTTGAGTTCGAACTGATTATAATTATCCTTACGTCTACATCTTGTATATCCTATCATTTCCAATATTTGATAACCTAAGGCTCTAATACCATTTCTGTGGCACCCTAAAAATCCTGGGTCAGGGATCTAGGAGGCCACGTCACCTTGAATCCTATTTAACACTTATCTCGTACAATAATATATAAATACTCACACCTTTATGACCCCACACTTAACCCCACACACACACTGATAGGTTATTGTCTTGGAAACGAACAATTAATTACTAGAGTGTATCAATCCACAAAGTAATAATTATTACAGACCAAAAGTAATTAAGTCTTAGAACGGGTGTAACCTTTATTTATGATTAGACCGGCGGCCAAATATATGTTTCTTCATTATTATCTTACATAGGTCATACTTGTAAATAAGAGGACTAAAAATAACTGAAAACCGATCCAGCTTATACGGTCTACCTGGGGTTATGCACCAAACATCCTACGGAACAGCTGGTCGTTTCCTACCCATTTCCTGGCCGTGAATTTCATGATAGGCATCTTGATTCATTGTTGTGTTGTGTCATTTTAAGAAAACAAGTGTGAGCTAAAATGCCCAGCATAATAAGGTACAGTATGCATGAAAAGGCTATATAATAATTCATAACAGATTCTGTATATGATATATATGTTTGTTTAAAAATGGGTTTTCTCGGGCTTGCATACCTCTTTTTAAAACAACTCTTTTATTGACTTATTAGTTTGTAGATACCTTAATAGTAAACCCAACACATAGGCTTGGGTTACAGTATCGCATCTCAATTCCAATTGGAAGAATATGACATTCAAGGGAGCCCCCGAAATATAATGATCAGTCGTATAACGGTAAATTTTTATTGTTCTCTATATTAGAAGGATGACTCCCATACATCTAGTTGTCACCCTTGCTGCATTCGGGCATATTATGTGTGGCCCATACATCTAGGCTTTCCAGATACTTCACATGTTTACATATGGTAAACCAGTAGTCGCTCCAGTACACGAAGTACTAGAGTCTACCACTCCTTGTCCTTTAAAGAATCTTATTATAAAAATGGAACTCGAATTGTATCAAAGTTCCTCAAGCATTCTGTTTGTTGATAGAAACAACTCACAGAAGCATGGTAAAACAATTTTCTTGATATAAAATCCAAATAAAAGCATACAAATCGTGATTAAAACATATGGGATCGATTTCTAACCTTTAAAAGCGATCAAGAAATCGATGTAATGAAGGAGGAGGAGGTGGAGAGAATTAGGGTTTTTGTAAATTTTTAGGTTGAGGCAAAAATAGGGTTTATAATAGTATATTTATAGGCAAAATTTTCAGCTGAAAATTTTCCCATAAAATATTATTATTATTAACCCTTTATTATTCTCACTAATAATTAAAACACCTTTTAATTATTAATCCTTTTTCTAAACATTTTAGAAATAATTCTCTCACATGATTTAATTTCCAAAAATTAAATTCTTAAAGAATAATATTAAGAACTTTTCTTAATTAATTTATAATCAATTAAATCTCATTTTATCAATTATTAATTTTTGCCAATTAATTATTTATTTCATAAATAAATAATTATCAGCCATTATTAATTAATTCCTCCACCATTAAATCATTCTCTTTTATGGTGTGACCTTGTAGGTTCAATATTAAGCCGGTAGTAGAAATAAATAATAATAGAACTATTTTATCATTATTTATATAAATTCTCTAATTCATTAAATATGATTAATTAATTAATCATATTTATTCTACATCGTGAGGGATACTTCTCAGCATATCGCGACTATCCGGATAACACGAATTCACTGCTTAGAATACCAAGAACCTATTCAGTGAGTAGTTACCGTACAATCAATTCCTTCTACCCTGTAATGTCACGATTAAATATAAGGCATGGAACTTGTGTCAAGCCTATCTTATTTAATCACTTGTTTTTCCATTCACTATGCTTAGTTCTATTTAATGTAAATTAGAAACTCCTTTCTAATTTCATTCACTCTAGCCAGAGATTTCTGAACTAGCATAAGTGGATCAGTATTGAACATTCTCTTCCTTCACTGGAAGGGGTAGATCCTTTATTGATCATACACTATCTTCGTGTACAAATTCCTATACCCAGTAGAGCCCTTATAATTGTCCCTAGAGACTAAGAACTAAACCAAAGCATAGTTCAGTGTACACAAGATGACTATGATGACCTCAAGTCTAAGGATACTTGTACAACTATCACTATGTTAACAACTGCTGACAGGTGAGTGAACTCCATTAGTTGTTCAGCTGTGTGAGTCATGTTCAGTGAACTTATTCTATAATAAGCACCTACATACTAGCTATAGTGTCACCACACAAATGTCTATGAGAACAGACATCCTTCATAATGAAGCAAGCATAGTATGTACCGATCGTTGCGGATTATTAATTACCAGTTAGTAATCCTACGACCAGGAACTATTTAAGTTTAGAGTTATCATCTTTTAGGTCTCATTATTATTATCTCATCACAATCCATAAAAAGCTTTACTCCAAACTGTGGTATATCTTATTTAAACACTTAAAATAGATAGAGCCCGCAATAAAAACAAAACAAGTCTTTTATTAATATCAATGAAATCAAAACAGATTACATAAAAGTTATTCCTAAATCCTCATACATGATTGGACTAAAGACAATCACTCTGGTATCTAATACCCATCTTGTCTTTATGACGATCAAAGTGACTTTGAGAAAGTGACTTTTTTAAAGGGTCTGCTATGTTGTTATGTGTGTCAACTCTCTCGACGTTGACATCTCCTCTTTCAAAAATCTCCCTAATCAGATGAAAGCGCCGCAGGACATGTTTGGAATTTTTATGAGACCTAGGTTCTTTGGCTTGTGCTATTGTTGCGTTATTATCACAATACAACACAATAGGCTCTTCAACACTAGGAACAACTCCCAACTCAGAAACAAATTTCCTCATCCAAACGGCTTCTTTTGCAGCCTCACTTGCAGCTATATATTCTGCTTCCGCTGTGGAGTCAGCCGTTGTAGACTGTTTGGAACTCTTCCAACTAATCGCACCACCATTCAGAGTAAACACGTACCCTGACATGGATTTGCTATCACTTTCTGATTGAAAACTAGAGTCAGTATAACCCTCTATTTTCAACTAAGATTCACCACCAAAAATAAGAAAAATGTCCTGAGTCCTTCGTAAGTACTTAAGGATGTTTTTCACTGCTTTCCAGTGGTCTTCAATTGGATTGGACTGATATCTGCTCGTCACACTAATTGAATAAGCAACATCAGGCCTAGTACACAACATCACGTACATGATAGATCCTATTGCTGAAATATAAGGAATCATACTCATACACTCTCTTTCCTCAGGTGTCTTAGGAGACATTTTCTCGGAAAGGGACACTCCATGGCTCATCGGTATGAGACCTCTTTTGGAGTTTTCCATGCTAAACCTTTTAAGCACTTTCTGGATGTATGTACCCTGGGTAAGACCTATCATTCTTCTAGATCTATCTCTATAGATCTTCATACCGAGAATGTAGGATGCTTCTCCCAAGTCCTTCATGGTGAAGTTCTTTGATAGCCATACTTTGACTGATTGCAGCATCGGTATATCATTTCCTATAAGAAGTATGTCATCTACATACAATACAAGAAATGTTACCGCAATCCCACTAACCTTCTTGTAGACACATGGTTCATCTATGTTTTTGATAAAACCAAACTCTTTGATTGTCTCATCAAAACGGATGTTCCATCTACGAGAAGCTTGCCTTAAACCATATATGGTTCGCAGCAGCTTACACACTAGGTGTTCATTTCCCTTGGAAAGAAAACCATCTGGCTGTGTCACATACACTTCCTCATCAAGTTCCCCATTGAGGAAGGCCGTTTTAACGTCCATTTGCCAGATCTCATAATCGTAGTAAGCAACAATCGCAAGTAAAATCCGAATTGATTTTAACAGGGCTACAGGCGAAAAAGTTTCATCAAAGTCAATCCCTTGCCTTTGTTTGAATCCTTTTGCCACGAGCCTGGCCTTATAGGTCTCCACCTGGCCATCTGCTCCAATCTTTCTTTTGTATACCCACTTGCACCCAATAGGCTTAACACCTTCAGGCGCCTCAACCAGAGTCCATACTTGGTTGGTATACATAGATTCCATTTCGGATTTCATGGCACTATGCCATTTCTCTGAGTCAACACTACTCATAGCCTCATTATAGGTCACAGGGTCGTCATCATCAATGATTGACAACTCATTGCCATTCTCAATGACAAGGCCATAATACCTCTCAGGTTAGCGAGACACTCTCCCTGTCCTACGAATTGGCTGTTCCACAGAAGGTTGTTCAGTCTGAACAGGTGTTTCCACTTGATCCGTAATAGTTTGTGCTTCTTGAACTTCATCAAGTTCAATTTTGCTCCCACCGTTTCCTTCAAGGATAAACTGCTTTTCCAAGAAGGTAGCATGTCTGGAGACAAACACCCGATGATCGGTGTAAAAGTAATACCCCAAAGTCTCTTTAGGATATCCCACAAAATTACAGTTTACAGATCGAGATTCCAGCTTATCTAGGTCAACTTTCTTGACATAAGCTGGACATCCCCAAATCTTAACGTGTTTAAGACTCGGTTTCCTTTCTTTCCATATCTCATATGGAGTTTGAGGAACAGATTTGGAAGGCACCTTATTCAGTAAATATGCTGAGGTTTCCAATACATAACCCCATAGGAATACTGGAAGATTCACATAGCTCATCATGGACCAAACCATGTCTAACAAAGTTCAATTTCTCCTTTCAGATACCCCATTTAACTGTGGAGTATATAGAGGAGTTCACTGGGAGACTATACCATTTTCTTTGAGATAATCTAGAAACTCTTCATTCAAGTATTCACCACCTCGATCTGATCGAAGAGTTATAATACTGTGTTTGGTTTGTTTCTCCACTTCATGTTTATATTCTTTGAACTTTTCAAAGGCTTCAGACTTGTGTTTCATCAAATACACATATCCGAATCTAGATCTATCATCTATGAAAGTAATGAAGTATGAAAATCCACCCATGGCTTGCGTAGACATTGGTCCACATACATCTATGTGTACCAATCCTAGCAAATCTGCAGCCCTCTCTCCATGTCCACTAAATGGAGATTTGGTCATTTTACCCAATAGACAAGACTCGCATGTAGGATATGATTCAAAATCAAAGGGGTCAAGTAACCCTTCCTTATACAATGTCCGCAGTCTATTTTCACTAATATGACCTAGCCTACAGTGCCATAAATAGGTCATATTTTCATCATCTCGTTTTCTTTTGTTAGTTTGTTCAATCTAAAGTAAATCATGCTCTACGTCACATACATACAGACCATTATTTAAAATACCACGTCCATAAAGAACATTATATTTAAGAATAGAACATTCATTATTCTTAATAATAAATGAAAAACCATCCAAATCCAACATAGGAATAGAAACAATATTCCTCACAATAGAGGCAACGTAATAACAATTATTCAAAATAATAGTCTTGCCCGTAGGCATATGGAAACTAAATGATCCTACAGATATGGCCGCAACCCTTGCTCAATTGCCCATACGTAGAATCACCTCATCTTTTTCAAGAGTCCTACTTCCCTTTAGTCCTTGCAACGAATTGCAAATATGAGAACCACATGCGGTATCTAATACCCAAGTAGAAATTTGACCTAGTGACATATTAACTTCGATCATGAACATGCCTGAATCAGAAGCGGTAGTCTCACTACCCTTCTTCTTCTTCAATTCTGCAAGGTAAACCTTGTAGTTCCTCTTCCAGTGCCCCAACTTGTTACAGTGAAAGCAAACAGCTAAATTAGGACCAGTCAACTTGCGAGCATCTAGTATGCTCCGGAGTGATAGTGCAGAAGACATGACGAATATAGTAAATCTGTAAATGATAAACACATAACAACACTTAGCAAATATTCAATTTCATTTCAAAACACTATATGAATCGGGTCTTTATTCATAAGTGTCTCCCACTAGTTTATCTAATTTATTCAACCCCTAAGTGAAAATTAAGCATTCATAATGCTAGTGGGAATAGGGATCCTATATTCCATCACACAACCTCGGCTGTAGCACGAAACGTCGTGTGATGTTCAATAGGCAGACAACTCTTGTCAGTTACATCTTATGTTATTCCCTAATATAACTTTAGCCTCTTGAATAATTGAGTCACGGCTGTGGCATGACAAACTCAATATTCTAAGTCAAGTCTAACCCAACATTTCGTATAATTGAATCAGTCTCCAACAGCCCACGGCTGTAGCACGTAATGACCTTTAGATTCTAATTCAATGTACACATCTCTATGTAATAGACAAGTATTTCTTATTTCGAAATCAAAGCCCTCGGCTGTAGCACGAAACGACAATGATTTAAAAATAAGAACCACTTTCTATCATGTTGGAAGGTTATGATCGACACAAGCCCGCTGTGTCATTGGCCAATTACTACTTGATATTATTTAATTTTAGAGGGATTATATTACATTACAATCATAATAATATTATAAAGAGATTCTTCCTTTTCAATTAAATATTTCTAATCAATAATCGATAATCAGATGATTCCCAGATCGGGTGGAGCATTATCAAGAGGCGTCACTTAATAACCCTTTCTTACAGATAGAAATCTGTTGTTGACAGAATCATCTTTTCTCTCAATATTGAAAATTCATATTCAATTACGTGTTTCACAAACACAAGAATCTCATGATCATATTCATAATATTTATATTAAGGTCATGAAACAATTTCACTATACTAGATTGTCTAACAAACGCCTTATGTTAATTAAGTTCACCTAAATCTATCATCGCATGATAAACTAAGCATATATCACATATATAAGCATGAATAAACGTAAAGATAGGCATGTTAAATCATGTAGCATATAGGTCTAAGCATTATACATCTCTATGTATCACATGAGGCATTTAAAAGCAATTAAAACAGTCAAAAATAGCTTTAAAATAGTACTGTTAGCTATAAACAGTCCGAAATAATTTCAGAAAATACAATATAATATACCATTAGATGCGTCTCGAAAAGATGAATCCAACGGCACCAAGCACACCCCATTCTGACCAAGCACACGCCCACACGCGCCCCGAGAAGAAAACCCACGCGCCGCCACGCGCACACGCGCTGTCAGGCGCGTGTCAGACTGTCGCCCACGCGCACACGCGCCCTAAACCCTAAGCCGACATCAGCATGACATCATCTGATGACGTCAGCATGACATCAGCACAGGGCTGACCGTTGACCCACGCATATCTGACACGCGCCGCGCGTGACACACGAGCGCGTGTGCCCCACGCGCACGCCCCAGACGCGCGGTCCCCACCGTTCTGAACAGTCGCCGCCGCCGCCTTTCTTCGAACACCGTGTCGTTCCTTTTTCCGTGCCACCATCAATACACCATAACAGTGCTCTTTTAAAAGCACAGCAACATAAACATATATATATATATATATATACTAACAGATTTTATATATATATATATATATTTATTTATTTAATTATGAATTCAATTGAAATAATTTCAAAAATTCATAACAATTAATCCATACATCATAAAATTATGAAAAAAATACCCAGACGATCTAAAACACTTGTAAAATGCAGATCTACAGTCAAAATAATTCTAAGATACAATTTCTAATCAGTTATAATTAATCTATGATATAACTTGTAAAAATTATAATTAATTCATACAAGCACATAAAATTCTGAAATTTTTATCACATATCTATATGCATACAACCTATGCTCTGATACAATTGTAGGATTTTATCTATCACAGAAGCATAGTAAAACAATTTTCTTGATATAAAATCGAAATAAAAGCATACAAATCGTGATTAAAACATATGGAATCGATTTCTAACCTTTAAAAGCGATCCAAGAACAATGAGCGGAGATCCCTAGCAGCTGCTCCTCAAGTGTGAAGCACTCCACCGGTATCCACCAAGAAATCGATGTAATGAAGGAGGAGGAGGTGGAGAGAATTAGGGTTTTTGTAAATTTTTAGGTTGAGGCAAAAATAGGGTTTATAATAGTATATTTATAGGCAAAATTTTCAGCTGAAAATTTTCCCATAAAATATTATTATTATTAACCCTTTATTATTCTCACTAATAATTAAAACACCTTTTAATTATTAATCCTTTTTTCTAAACACTTTAGAAATAATTCTCTCACTTGATTTAATTTCCAAAAATTAAATTCTTAATTAATAATATTAAGAACTTTTCTTAATTAATTTATAATAAATTTAATCAATTATTAATTTTTTCCAATTAATTATTTATTAAATAAATAAATATTTATCAGCCATTATTAATTAATTCCTCCACCATTAAATCATTCTCTTTTATGGTGTGACCCTGTAGGTTCAATATTAAGCCGGTAGTAGAAATAAATAATAATAAAACACTTTTATCATTATTTATAGAAATTCTCTAATTCATTAAATATGATTAATTAATTAATCATATTTTTCTACATCGTGAGGGATACTTCTCAGTATATCACGACTATCCGGATAATACGAATTCACTGCTTAGAATACGAAGAACATATTCAGTGAGTAGTTACCGTACAATCAATTCCTTCTACCGTGCAATATCACGATTAAATATAAGGCATGGAACTTGTGTCAAGCCTATCTTAATTAATCACTTGTTTTCCCATTCACTATGCTTAGTTCTATTTAATGTAAATTAGAAACTCCTTTCTAATTTCATTCACTCTGGCCAGAGATTCCTGAACTAGCATAAGTGGATCAGTATTGAACATTCTCTTCCTTCACTGGAAGGGGTAGATCCTTTATTGATCATACACTATCTTCGTGTACAAATTCCTATACCCAGTAGAGCCCTTATAATTGTCCCTGGAGACTAAGAACTAAACCAAAGCATAGTTCAGCGTACACAAGATGACTATGATGACCTCAAGTCTAAGGATACTTATACAACTATCACAATGTGAACAACTGCTGACACGTGAGTCAACTCCATCAGTTGTTCAGTTGTGTGAGTCATGTTCAGTGAACTTATTCTATAATAAGCACCTACATACTAGCTATAGTGTCACCACACAAATATCTATGAGAACAGACATCCTTCATAATGAAGCAAGCATAGTATGTACCGATCTTTGCGGATTATTAATTACCAGTTAGTAATCATACGACCAGGAACTATTTAAGTTTAGAGTTATCATCTTTTAGGTCTCATTATTATGATGTCATCACAATCCATAAAAAACTGTACTCTAAACTGTGGTATATCTTATTTAAACACTTAAAATAGATAGAGCCCGCAATAAAAACAAAACAAGTCTTTTATTAATATCAATGAAATTAAAACAGATTACATAAAAGTTATTCCAAAATCCCCATACATGATTGGACTTAGGACATATCTCTTTCACTTTGAAGTAGAGGGTGCTCTAGGGTCTGCCCGGAAATCTATAATTATAAACAATTATTGTTTCATTAGATTCCGTTCATATTTATCGTTACTTGTACATACGCGATCCTCTCTATTCATTCAAGCAACTCTCTTTACTCTCATTATCCCAATAAGTAAAAGTACTCATCATATTCGCTTTATTTTCGAAATCCCTTAGTTCTATTAATGTCTTTTATATTTCGTCCCTCGTCTCCCTCTCGATTCTTAAGGGTTTCTATTCACGTGATCTCGGCTCCGACATTTTTATAAAATTGAAAATTCCATATTTTCACTTGAAATTTTTATGGCAGTTAACAAAACTCTATTTCTTATTCTCTGTAAAAAATTCATGATTTTGAAAAAAAATTTAAGTCGATCATTTTTATTTCCAAAATTCGTGATCCGTAGCAGTTTTTATCGCGTAAATCGTTTTTACTAAAACGGACGTAACTTTTGAATCATAAATTGAAATCAAGCGATTCAAGCGCCTAAACGATCCTTACAACAAGATCTATTATTTTTAAGTCTTAATTTTCAATAAATAACAGTTTATATATTCTGTATTTCTGCAGAAATCTTATGGTTACGATTCTCTCATTCGAACGACGTTACGCTCGCTACTCGAATTTCGTTTTCGTTCTAACTCATTAACCAACTATCAACAATCACCATACCATCATTTTAACACTTACTCCTCTCAATAAAATCATGTTCTTGAGGCCACAACAACAACCTTAATAGCTAATTAACTAAACATCAATAAAATAACAAAACAATTACCAAAACTAGGTTTACAACTAAGATCAATAATCTTCTTGAAACTTAAACCTTAAATAAAGTTTGATCAAGGATTTATACCTTTATTGAAATATTGTAATGTGTTCTCCTTGATGGATGAACCTTGGGGATGCTTGGGTAAGCTTAAGAACCTAAATCAATCCATAAAAATCAAGAACCCAAGAAAAGTTACTATTCTACACTATTCATCATCGCTTTCATGGAATTATTTCACCATTGAAACCTTAATGAAATGCTATAAGAAATTTATCTTACCTTATCTTGGTATGTAGTAAGCTTAGGAACTAATTAGAGAATTTTTCCATGGCATGAAGTGAAGTTTTGAGTTTTGATTTCTTCTTCTTCTTGAAATAGTCGAATGGCTCTTTGATGAGAGAGAAAAGAGTATTTTTGTGATTTGCTTGGATGCTTCTTGTAAAATGATATGTAATCTTTGTGTATATATCTCCTAGGACAAGCAAATTTTTTACAACACTACACCATATATAGCCTATCGCAACGCCCCCCTTAATGAATGTTACCCAATATGTTACCCTAGATATGGTACTAATGAGCTAATTTAACATGATATTTTTTGTGTTACCATAGCCAAAAACACGGTGTTGCATTAGGTAAAATGTGTTGCAGTTTATAACATTCTTGTCAAAATGTTACCTTAGAGTATTAAAATATAAATATAATATTTTAAAATTAAATATTAATTTAAATTCTTTTTCAAGGATCTAAGGTGATACATAAATTCAAATTTAATAAATGAGATACAAATTTGGCAATAATTAATTTGACGGACTTCCATCAAATATATGTTGTCCGTAATATATACCTTAGAGTGAAAGATAAATATAGTATTTTATTAAATTAAATGTGAATCTTACAATAATTAAATTGATGATAATATTTTACATAACAAAATTTATAAAATTAAAGATATAAATTTGAAAGTAATAAATTTAAAAAACTTAAACTAAGAATTTGTAAAAATAATAAATTACTTAGAAATTATTCTTTCTAAAATAAATAATTACTTTTTAATTATAATAATAAATCATAAATAAATTATAAATATTGCACTAAGAGGGGGAACGTTTGGGCCAGAGCGGGCAAATTTTGACAGGAAGCCGCCCAAATTTTCCATCTAACTTCAAATTTTCCATATAACTTTATCCCTCAATTTTCTACTGTGGCTACTCTTTCTCCGATTTACTCTTTCTCATTCTCTGCCACCACTTTTAATATCTAGTTAACAATTTATGTTTTCGACTTCTGTGGCTCAATTGATTTGCTCAATCTTAATCAATTTCATTTGAGGGGTCGATAGTTTGATTCTTTAGATTTGGATTTTGATTCTTCATTTTATTTATGTTCTCTTATATATCGTCATCTCTCTCTCCCTCTCTCTCACTCTCTCTTGATTTTAGTTGTTCTTCAAATTAGGGCTAAATCGATTTAGGTTTTTTTATTTTAGGGCTTCATTTTTTTATGTTTATGTTTTGTTGTGGTTATTATGATTGTGACTTGTTAGGAGGGTACGAGTTTAAGGGAGTAAACGGGATGTTCTGCATATGTTAATATACTCGGTATTAATGTGTGTTTAATTTGAGTTAGTTTCATGTGGATTTTTAATTTTACGGAACTTGTAGAAGCGGAGTTGATGAAGGAAAGATTCGCTAAGATTCTTCTTGGAGAAGATATGTCAGGAGGGGGTAAAGGTGTTTGTCCTGCTCTTGCAATTTCAAATGTCATAACCAATCTCCCTGGTTAGTGCACGTTTGCCCTATCTTTCTTTTTTGGTGTTTTAGTGTGATTGTTTTTTAATTTATATTTATATGTTTTTTATGCTTTATATTCTGAAACCCTGATAATACTTCTCTAATATTTTTGCGCTATCCTCAAAGTACCAAGGTTTGTATTTCTAGCTTTCCAATTTTGGAGTACTTTATTAGCATTACCGTCGCTGATGATAAATGATCAACAGAGGGATACAATCTCTGATGAAGGCATTATTGCTAATATCCAAGGTAGCCCTTTTCGATTATGTAAATACGTCAGAATTTTTTAGTTTGTTTTGCTTGTTTTTTTCTGAAAAAAGTGAATGTGAAGTGATTTATTTTTCAAGAAAATTTTGGGTTTTTTTTAGTTGCTGAATACTTAACCATGTTCCAGGATTCTCAAAATGTTTGGACAATTCAAGGCTTAGCTGGGTTAAGGATGAGTAAATGATTTAAAATGTGTTCTTTTGAGTTTTAATTTTAAAGGGGACTTTGGTTAGGCTAAAGATTGAAAGGAGTAGTTAAAATTTCTTGTTTACAGGAAGGACTTGATGTAGGCTTTAGTGCTTAAGTTATGAAGTTATAATTTTATTAAGCTTTTTGGTCTTTTTTGTAGCTGCTTTATTTCTGGAACCCTGATAATGCTTCTCTAATATTTTTGCGCTATCCTCAAAGTAGCATGGTTTGTATTACTAGCTTTCCAATTTTGGAGTACTTTATTAGCATTACCGTAGCTGATGTTAAATGATCAGCAGAGGGATACAATCTCTGATGAAGGCATTACTGCTAATATCCAAGGTGGCCCTTTTCGATTATGTAAATATGTCAGAATTTTTTAGTTTGTTTTGCTTGTTTTTTTTTGAAAAAAGTGAATATGAAGTGATTTGTTTTTCAAGAAAATTTTGGGTTTTTGTTTAATTGCTGAATAGTTAACCATGTTCCAAGATTCTCAAAATGTTTGGACAATTCAAGGCTTAGCTGGGTTAAAGATGAGTAAATGATTTAAAAATGTGTTCTTTTGAGTTTTAATTTTAAAAGGGACTTTTGTTAGGCTAAAGATTGGAAGGAGTAGCTAAAATTTCTTGTTTACAGGTAGGACTTGATGTAGGCTTTAGTGCTTAAGTTATGAACTTATAATTTTACTAAGCTTTTTGATCTTTTTTGTAGCTGCTTTATATTCTGGAACCCTGATAATGCTTCTCTAATATTTTTACGTTATACTCAAAGTAGCATGGTTTGTATTACTAGCTTTCCAATTTTGGAGTACTTTATTAGCATTACTGACGCTGATGTTAAATGATCAGCAGAGGGATACAATCTCGATGAATGCATCTGCAAGCTTCGTTGGGAGGACTGTGAAGAACAAATTGATTTGACTGCACTTGTATCAAAAGAGCCCATTCTCTTCTATGATGAGGTTTTTATTTTTGAAAACATATGATACTTGGGAGGAGGTGGAGAACAAAAATTGTTACCTCTACTAGGATTGCTTGGTATATTTTTCTTTATGGTGAACTAAGTTGTCGTACTTCAATAGGTGATTTTCTACGAAGATGAATTAGCAAATAGTGGAGTATCACTTTCAACAGTAAAAGTGGTAAGCTTGAATCTTTTTAATGGTTCTACTGTAAGGACATCATTATCTTTTGTATATGTATATCGACTGCGGAGGACTGAGCACGTTTGTGATTTTGCAGAGAGTGATGCCTAGTTGTTGGTTCCTTCTCTTATGTTTTTGGGTTAGTATATTTTCCATTATATATTCATATAAAATTATTTTGTTAGTATGTGCAAGTTAGATGCCTGAGTTTTCGCTAAAGCGGCTCAACAACCTTCTATCAAACATGAAATGGCTTGGCATGTATGTGTTCACGACACAAATGCATTCTTTAGAAAACCAATAATGTACTGTAAACTAAATGTGGTTTTGTACTTTATGTTACTATATTGTTGCTAGTAGCTGATGCTTTATTTTCACAGCTTATAGTTGATGGTGTGCTTCTGCATTTAAGATACACATTTGTTTTTTAATTTATATTTGTATGTTTACTTATTCACAAAAGTGACCCTGAATTCTGGCATGGAGCAGTTCTTGTTGCGCCAATGTGTAAGGTGGGATTTGTATTACATTTTTCTTGTTACTGTTGTTTAACAATACAATTATTTAGAGTGTACCACATTACCTGTGGCTCTTGTCATGTTAATTGAATAACATATAAAGTATCAATTTTTTCCTCAGCTATCTGAGAAGGTGAAACCACATCTAGTGCTTATAAGCATGTTAACAACTGGCGAAGATATTATTTCCAAGTGGAAAATAGTTCCCACAAAGGACGTTATTGAAATTTCTTTTAAGGACCCTGTTAAGCGAGAAGAGGTAAAGATTTTTATCATTGATTAACAACTTTATGAAATACAATAACTACATAGTAGCTTTGTACAAACAGGCTCTCTCTTTTTAAATTGTGCAGATATATGGTAATAGACTAATTTACCAAGACAAACCTCGACTGAAAATAGCTCTAGAAATGCTCCGAACTAGCATGAACCTCGAGGATAGCTTAACTGAGGTCCTTGTTTACTCAATTTTCTGTTGATGTTGGATTCAAATTATAAGCTAATTATAAGTCAGAAATACATTATTATTTATACAATAAAGCAGATAGGAATAAATGGGACTCGAAGAAACTATGCAATTATTTTATCATTAAATGATACAACCATATCTGCTCTAGAAGTATTTTGAAGATTTTACTTAAAAGGATGAATATGACCTCTAGTAGAAACCAAGCAGTACGTCGCTATAGTCTAAATTCTACTGAGTTATTATGAAGATAAGTTTAGGGGCCTACACTGTCAAACATGGGATTTGCTTCAGGATGATAGTCTTTCTGTGGCTTAAATTTATGTCCTTCCACAGTCCATAATGGTAGATATATATCTATTTTGAGCTTAATAATCAACCTACTTGTCAAACTCTACCAAAATTATATGAATGTTCTTTGACTGAATTCTAAATTTGCAGATTACGTTTGTAAATTGATAACTATTTTCAGTACACATGATCACACGGTCTATATATAAGTCTTGTGTAATTTTGTTTGTAAATTAGTTGGTTTAATTAGTCATGTTTACTGTTATTTTTGACGTTGTAAACTTGAGATGATTGTAGTTGGTAAATTAGTTGATTTAATTAGTTATGTTTACTGTTATTTGTTGGTTCTATTTCTTTCTTGTAAATAACTTAGTTAATATTTCAGGGAAAAAAGAAGACTTACAAGAGAAAACTTCACGTGTATAAAAAGGGAAACGCCCGGATGGTGGAGTCGAGGAGAAAGTGAAGCAAATTTAAGCATTAGCTTCTAGTAGTACTTTTTAAAATTTATAATCTTGGGCTGTTGTTAAGTAAAAAATGTGAACTAGTTTATAGTTAGTTTGGACATTTAATTTAGTTGTATATTTGGATGTTTAATCTTTGGGTTGGATGCATTATTTTGCAGTTATGAAATTGTATAATTGGGATTCTTCAGTTTACAGAATAAGCATTTCAATTTGTTTGTGCTAAAGTGTTACAACGGCCTCCTAAACTGTTACCATATTATGTTTAAAATGTTTTATTAGGCTAGTTATAATGTTACAACATCTTCTCAAATTGTTACATTAGGTTCTATGGGCCCACTTGCCACGTCATCAAGACAACTCAACACTATGGGCCCCACACTTGCCATGTCAGCTAGTGGGTCCCACCGTGGGGCCCACTTTTTAAAAAAAATTTAAAACTCTAAGGTAACATAAAAAAGAAGTTACAACTGATCTCTCTTTCTGTTGCATTAGCAAGCTAAGGCAACATATAAACAAGTTATAACATGATGTTGCCTTAGGCACCAAAGATGTTACCTTAGACCCCAAAGGCAACATGGAAAAACCAATATTTAAGAAAATGTTACCTTAGCTTAAAAGTGGGGCAAGAGCAACATATTTACCCCCTAATGCAACATTTTTTTGGTGTTACAGTAGGCATTTTATGGTGTAGTGCAATCTTGCTAGCTTAGCTAATATTCAAAGATAGTCACTAGCTAAGTACATCATTCACTATTCATGGTTACTATTTGCTAGCTATGTCATCATGCTCTATAGGTAGGCTACTATTTAATTGTTAACCATGGTTACTTTCTTACCTTAGTTAGTTTGCATGGTTATCATGGCTTGATACATTTTATTTATTCGCTTACGCATTTTCTCGGTCCCTTATTCATTTTCTTAATAAATCTTCTTAAGCGGTTCGCGGGGTAAATCCTTCTATATACGACCTTTATGCTTTGAAGACTTGTACTTGGGTTAGAATTTGTAGGATTTTAGATTCGTAATTATATTGTGATTCTCGTATTCCTTGACGGTTCGTAGATACGGTCATTTTTTAAAGTTCGTTTTCTTCAAAAACTAATAGCGTTTACATACACTTATTTGGTACGTAATATCACGTTATCGACTCGGAAACTAAATTTCTCATGTATAACATAGTGTGGGCTAAAACGTTTCCCCGATTGTCAGGGTTACTATTCATCAAACATTTTACAAAGTCTCAAAAATTTGAGTTATTAAATTCAAGCCTCAAATGCATCCTTAACATCTCAAGTATCTCAGTTAACAGCTCTTGTCTAAAGTCAACAGAGTGACATCAAGTCTTTAATAGACTCCCAAAACTATATTCATATACAGACAAGTGTGCCTTTGGGAGCTATCATGGGTGCACTGAAAGTCCCTCTTCAGGAAACATCAAAGATTGTTTGGACACAGATCCCCCCGAATTTAAATTGCCTGCTACCAAGACTAAGGGGGAGATGGAGTCTGTGATGCCCCCAAATCCGGGGTCAGGATTGGGTGTCACTACACAACTTTACATAATAATAAAAACCTGTATATTAAAATAAATAAACAGATAACCCCTCATATTCAGGATCGCTTACAGGTTATAGTATGAAACAAGAATCTAACCTTCTAAAATTACATTGTCTAGATACGATTTCATTACCTCATTACTAATTTCCTTGTATTGATCACTCTGACATCTCCAAATTTCTTCAGCTGGAATCTCACCACTTTTGTTGTCTATTAAAAGCTATTCACTTTGCCATCATTTGATACTGAAAGAAATAAGAGTTCACAAAGCAAGAGTGAGCCAAAAATGCCCAGAAAGTATCATAAATGGTTTCCAGATATCATGTCAGAAAACTCCTAGAAACGATTATTGAATGATTTTAAAAACGCCTTTACATATTTAAATAGTTGAGCAAACAAAACATCGGCCCTCATTGGCCTTTAATCATAAATCACATTTTTCTGTAAAAGAACAATGATCGTTCCAATATTTCATCCTTTTGAATCAAATATTTGTTTGATTTTTAATTATGAACTATTCGGGAAGGAATGCCGTCCATGGCGATCAACAATAAATTAGACTGGACACTAGAAACCAACATATGCACTATAACCTGCTGATCAGTCAGGAGATAGTGCGGATCTATACCCAACTGCATAGACCCAACAAACATATGGGGCACCCATGCAACTATGGCCTAAAGGGGTCTGGTCCATCTCCGGTCTATAGGATCCAGCTCATCACTGGTCCTCATAATAACCGTCCAGCCCGTAGAGTATTTTGATATCAAATTATTTTGAGTTCAAAACAGCCCAAATCAGGGTTCGTAAATAACCCAAACCAATGGGTATTTGCTCAAGAGAGCAATCGAATTATAGGAACAAGATCAAAAAGACACTTGCATAAATAAGAGTAATTGTAGCGAGATATAAAAATATTTAACTATTCTGAACTTAGAATAGGAGCGAATAAATATTTGCAGTATTTAAGGAGAAAGGTTAGGAATACTTGCCTCAATTGATAATCCTCTGATCTTTAACTAGCTGCCATATCACTCAGTCCTGTCGTATCTGTATTACCATTGACGGGCTACTTGACCTTTCATATCATTTACCCTCTTAGGTTTATCTTTATTCTGAATCCACTCGTTTGAGTACTACACGCAATCAGGGTTTACTTTTACAATCTCTATCTGGCTTTGAACGTCTCGCACTATGTGCATCTATCACAAATAATACTATTCAATGAACTGAACATATATATAATTGACTAGTCTATACACTTATCCCTATCGTCAACCCGCCCGATAATAGGTAAGGATCACATCACAATCAGATAATGATTAAAAGACACGCTGACTCATTATCCACATAACAAATACACATATGGCATATAATCGTATAACACATAATCACATAAATCATATAGCACATAAGTTAAATCGACAAAAGATAGGTCTTAACACGTTTAGAATTGAAATCGGGTTAAAAAGAATATTTCATCGATCAATAATCAACTCAGGATGATTCATAATTCAAACGATCTTTTGATACAAAAGAAATTAGGTCTCGAAAGTATTTTTAATGAAAGTAAAATATTTTTCTGAGTCTAGAGGCGTTCGTTTCACATTAAACGGGCGAACGGTTGATTTATAATGAATTTTTTTAAAAAAATCGGAATTAAAACGGTCTCCGAATCATTTAATAATTAAATACTAGCATTCAAATACCTAAATATGAATTTAAAATAATTTTATAATAATTATCGAGCCTTGTAAATAATTTAAAATAATATTTTAAAGCCCGAAATTATTTTTTTCCGGAATTTTTAAATCAAAAATAAATAATTAAATTTAACTAAATAATCAATTAAAATTAATTAATAACTAATTAAATTAATTAATCAATTAATATTTAAATTAATTGACTAATTAAATAATTAATTATCAACTAAAATTAATTAATTAATTTAGATTTATTTTGGAATTGTAAATAATTTCCGGAGTAATTAAATAATGCATTCTGGAAATTTAAAAATAATGAAAACCAATTTTTGAAATTAGAATAATGAATTTTCATTTATTTTTAAAAAAAATAATTTCAGAAATAGATTTTTAAAAAACTAATTTGGGAAAAATGGATCGAGACCGGGTCGAATCCCGGGTTGTGAAGAATACAACCAGGTCGACCCGTCTTCTCCCCAGATTCCGACAACGGCGGAGAACCGCCGGCCATCTCCGGTCAGGCCACAAGACATCCGTTTCACCGTTTTTCAGCACCCAATCGATCTTATATCGATCCAACAACACTATAACAGCGATAACAGCCTGCTACGCTGCTGGAATCACCGGAATCAATGATTCCCGAATAACACTGACCAACAACTCCGATCAGACCATCGGAAAATCGACAATCATAAATTTTAAACCAAAAATCAACAATATATATATATATATATTAAATTAAAGTCTGTGAAACGTGGAATTAGTTACAACTACTCATATCATCCAACTATTAACAAACAATCAAGAAAATCAATTTAAAGTTTAAGCAAAAACCCGGAACTCGGTTATGCACATACGATGATCACAACGTAAAATCGAACACATAAAACGACTGTAAATGACAGGATAAAACTATCTGTATCAACAAAATGAACCACAGAATCGTATATCAAAAAACCCCAATTTCGAATATAAACCCTAAATATTGAAATCAAAATTCACCTATCGTTTGATGATTCTGATAAGGGATTATGAAAGAACAGATCGAGGGCTTCGTTTTGGTTACTAGAACATCAAAATCTGAAGTCGGCATCACCTTCAAATTCGAGTTTGATTCTCAAGAACACCAAGAACACTTTTTCAAAGAATTTTCAGGAAAATCAAACCTCAATTTCTATATGTTATTGAATTCGGTTTTTGACATATAATATATCAAATTGACCAGAAAAATATTTTCTACACGATGGAAATATCAAATCATATCAACAACATCAAGAACAAATTTTCATATTTTAATCATCAAATAATTCGAATATAAATAAATAAATAAATAAGAGAATTACCTTAATTGATGCACTAAAATGGTTGATTGATTCAGAAAGTACTTTTTGAGAGCTTCGTTTTGATATATTATACGCTTAAATCGGAGTTCGGTAACGCCTTCATTCGTGCGTTTGATTCTCAAGAACATATCGATTTCTAGGGTTTTTCTCTGTAATTACTATATTTTTACTTGTTGTAAATGAATAAACGAATGAAATGAAATAAGAAATATGCTATTTATATTTACGGAATATTGGTTTCATTCTGGATCATTTTGAATCGTTAAATTAGTTACTTAGCCGCTAAGTAACTGCAATAACGATCCGATTTGATATCAGTTTAGGATAATTATCCCAACCGGGCTTTTTATAAAACACTTTATACGGAAGTAATGTAATAATATCCCGTCTTTCGAGAATACGGGTTTCGTTGATTCACCGAAATGATTATCGTATCAAAAATCTTGCGACGGGCCGCGCACGGGTCAAACCGTAATCCAGATCGAAAAAATCAAAACACGAAAAATGTCCGGAATTACCATATTAGGTTTGGAAAGAGTTTTCAGAAGAGTTTCGAGTTGTAAAAACGTAAAAACGGTTGAAGTCGGACGATTCCCGGCTTTATAAAATAATTTTATAATTATTCAGAAAATAATTTATAATTCATAATTCATTATAAAATCATGTAACACTCCAAAAATTACCAGAAAATACCTTAATTATCAATATTTTATTCTGGACATATTAAACTTAACATACTCACATTTTATTACATACAAACATCCAAATATTATTATCAATCATCAGATAATTCATCAAAATTCATATAATACTCACATAATAATCATATATTGATACAAATAATTATACGATATTTCCCGGATGTTACATCCTTCCCCCTTAAAAGGATTCTGTCCTCAGAATCACTCTAAGGAATAAAACTGATACTTTTTAAGTATATCACTTTCATTCTCTCAGGTGAATCTTTCAACCTTATAATTTTTCATAACTTTAACGCATAATATTAATCTTTTCTTAATAGTCTCTCGCTAATAACATATTCTATTTGTTGCTTATATATCTCAATTCAAATCTCCATCTTTTATATATAAAGGAGCTAACTTATTCTTTCTGCTATACGGGTAGCGGTGAAGCCAACTCACTTCTATTTATCCTGCCTATTTTACTATCTAGGAGGGACCAGTATAACACATCTTAATTCTCTTTTTTCTTTCTAATTCTAGTAACTCGTGCTTATGAGCATTTCCAACTGTTACTCGGTGTTGAACCTTGTCTCCATATGTTTCTTCGTCCAAATAACCTAATTTATAATCGCTTCCCATCGCATTGGAGGCTTTTTAATCGTTCTTGTAATCTTCTTCTTCGTTTGTAAATGATGCACTGAGACCAGGGCGTATTTGCTTTCTGACGTTGACTATGATATTCTCCAAGTGCCTTTCCTATAATTCCTCGGGTTTCCTTACTTTAATCACAACTCAACGATCTTTCACTGACATTAAATCTGTCAGTTACTCACGTAACCTGAATCAACCTTCATTTTATACATAAGGAGCTAAATTACCTTTCTTAGCCATATACATTTAAACATCTTTTAAACTCATCATGCTTGTAATAACAAGGCCAACTCATTCGTAATCGTTCTATCTATCTCATTGTCTCAATAGACTAACTTAATTTATACTAATCTGCTTCTCTTTTTAATTCTAATAATTGGTGTTTATAACCCTTCCATTTTCCATGACTCTTCTACTTTACTTTTTGCGTCTCCTTTTGTATGGTTAGTCTGGCCTATAATCGTTTTTAATCGTATTCGAGAACCTTTAGCTGATCTCTTGTACTTTCCATCTGTATGCGCCCGATATACTAAACCCATGGCGTCCGATGCTTCAAAATGTTCTTAATCTACTCAAACTAAAAATTAAAGGAAGATTTCGACAATTGTATTTAATTCACCACTTTGTAGTATTTTCAATTTCTTTTCAATCACTATCAAGTATATTCATCGAGTGAAATCTTTTACTATCTAAAAGGAAATATTAGTTTGGAATGGGATGAATCACAACTTTATTCGAAGCCGAATTCCTGGTACTAATACTCATTTTGTTGTCATATCAAATTAGATTTCAATATGAACTTTGATGCTCACAACATTCCATACTGAAGTCAATATCAATCATCTATATTATTACCACATTTGATATCTAACAACAAAGTAAGTATCAGTATAATCCAGAAGTCGGATCAAAACCTGTTCTCAATTCCTAACTTTTACAATTCCTTTATTCACTCTCCAGCAATCTTAGTGATGCTCACTCTTTCTTTTCTACTCATGACATCTGTCTAAATGGATCTTGCTTGGTTGGTAATTAACTATACTTTTGTAGCTCATAAATAATTATAGCTAGAGTTCATACCTTTGTAGCTTAGAACGCAGTTGCTAATCTTTTACCCTTCGCATGCAAATCTCCAGGTGTTCGACTTGGTCTTCCTTAGTTCTTAAATGGGCGAGGATGTTATTAATAAATACAATCACACTATCCAATTATTCCTTATACACTATGTTCATTTAATCTTCAGACTTGCAATTTCTAATAACTGATGCGTGACTTCATACCTCCCTTTTCTTTCTTCCATGATCACTTTTTGTATATAGCGTGAAGTACTCTTTATTTCATTATTCTTTCATTCCATATTTCAGAAGTTTTCCTTTACTCAATATCTCATTTCTACTGGGTTATACGATTCAGGGATTTTGACACCAACTCGACTCGTACAGTAACTAATAAAATTTTTTACCTCATTTCCCGAGGTAACCTTGGTAAATCCTTCGTCAGAATCTTCGGGACTTCACTTTAATTATGGAGAATTCCGATATGAGATTCATTGTACCGTTCTTCTCTAAAAGTTTGCCACAAATACTGTTGTTTAATCTTCCCTGCTTACGTGCATCCTCTGAATGAAATTCTTGTCTTCAATTGCCGGTATTTTACTTCATTCCCCTATCAGTTCTAACATATCCGATGTTCACATCTTGCAAATATCCTGGATTATTTTATAATATTTCTTTATCATCCTTTTCATTCCACTTCTTTTCTTATTTAGTTCTTCATTCTCATTACTCTTTAATTCTTCTAACATAAGGAATGTCTCTTTCTTGATAATATTAATATGTGCATTATTAGCTAAGCCATTTCTGAAGTTAGTAAAAGGCTTTTATTTATAATATTCAAGTTCTTATCGACAGAATTATCAAATTCATCGATGATACTTTCTTAGCCTTACTTAAATCATCACGGTTCGCGTATTTGACTTTCCCTCAATTGATCCACATTTCTTTTTCCCCAATTCACATGTGTACTTCGTTAGTCTTCGTCATACATCGGATACTTGGATTTACGAGCTTTCGAAAACTTTTATTCAATCGCCATTTAATATGGTTATACTTTCAAGTCCTTCCTGGAATGCTATTACAGATGATAGAATCTCTTTACGTTATCTTGAACCTTCAGTTCTTGAAAATTTTCTTCTTACTAGCATGTACCAATTACTTTACGTTCCTCTTTTTTATCGAAAATAGCGTATTCATATAGATAAAGTCTCGCACATGTCTGTGGTAACATCACGCTAATTCTACTAAACTTTTGATTCCTGCTAATGCCATCACTTCCTTCAACTTGCTAACCGCTTTGATTTTGGATCTGAAAATCATGTTAGAGCTTGACTCAATCTAATTGGAATTGATCTCTATTTAGTAACCATTAGTTGGTAAAGTTGATCAATTAACCTTTTTAACCGATCACTTAACCCAAGTGAAGACTAGCTAACTAGAATCAAAGACCAATTACATAAAGTCAGTTTGATCATAACATTCTTTCTCAAGAACCGAAATCACAACCATTTGGAGTACAATTGGGAGTGAGAATATACTTCTTTTTCCTTATATGTAGAGTAATTTCGGAAAATTTGGGCAGCATCTACCCTATACCATCGACTACCAGTCGGACTCAAGTCGGCACCATCAATATACCAAATCATCTACAATCACATCCATCCATTTCCATCAACCAAATTCATCCATCCACCATAGCTCGGACTATATAATTCTGATTAGTATAGGTATGATTAACTGGCATAACATATTTCTTTTGAAATGAGACTTAAGGTCTTAAATCAACAAGGATTAATATAACCACTCTCTTCCCAGTTCTTTCAGAATATTACAAAATTTTATCAGTAAGCTTTAAAATTTATCTCGTGCCTCAAAATTTTATTTCTTATTTATTGTCGTTACTAATTGTGTATAGTTACTTTTAAAAATTATACCATATCCTTTAATTGGTCACACCAATCATCTATTATTGACGATACGCACTTAATTTCATTAACCAATCTATTTATCTTTTAATGATTACGCATGGTTTTCATTATTATCACCACAGTCTGGTGGAAACTCAGTTGCCAAATCATTATTTCTTAAAAGGTTTCACAGTCAAGTCACCATTGATTCATCTCCACTTATGTTCCAGTATCAAACCTTCGTCTCTGGCCCGCTTATGGGTATTAAATTCACCATAACTTATTTACTCTAAGTAGAGAACTTCACAATTTCTGGAAAAAAACACGTTCAAAAATTTGTTTGCAATTAAGATTTCTTTGATCATGAATCTTCACGACAAATATCTTTCCGTGATGAAGGGATGCTTCACGTATTAACTGCCTGTCTGAGACAGTGTTCAGAATTCCCTTGATCTCCGATTGTTATCCCGACACTCGTTCGCTTTGTATACAGCCTTACTGCTTTATTTTATAATTAATTTATTTATTACGATTCGCCAACCATTCATTCACATCAAAATCCTCTGATTTGAAGCGCGTCATAGTAATGCAATCTATTGTACTGATGAGCTCTTCGTAACACGAACAACTGTCTAACTTGATGTCTTCACCACGTCCATGTTATCGATGAATTCCTTCGACCTGACCCGCAGATATCCGTCATTTATTGGTTTGCAGTCGTATCTATGTTTGTTTTATGATTCCACGTGCCACACTATTTCATATCTTTTAAAATCATCAAAGAACAGACTTTACGCAAAAGGAGAGTTTGCGAATATGATTTCGATTGAAAACTGTATAAGGAATAACAATGCCACAAACGATTGGGAGAATTTGTAATTCAGTAAATTGAAGGAAGAAGAATGAGTAAAGATTTAAATGTGAATGAGACAACCATATTTGTACTTAAGATGGCCAGTCTTTCATACTATATGGCATACAACACATGATTAGGTGGCGTCCCACCCGACTCTTCATCATTTCGACAAAGCGTCATATCACAACACTGTTTGTCTCAATCAGAAATCAGTGATTTGAGGAGAGAAACAATTTAGAAGGAATACAACAAATTTTCTTTCGTCTTTACCTCATATGATTTATCCGCAGAAAAAACTTATACATAACCAAGAATCAAGAAGAACATATGTTATTGTATTAAGAAGAGGAATTTCGAGGTTGATCATTGTCCACGCTTCACCTACGAATGCCTTCAGAAACCAGTCGAATGAGAGATTCACGATTTAGGTCACATTATATCTTCAAAATATCCTCTAGCATTTCCTCCACATTAAATGCTTTAATGATTTGATCGTAATCGCGTTCCTACAAAATTTATAATTATTACTTCCGACTTTATTTTTTCTATATCACGAAAATAATCATCGATCCCACAATGCTTCAATTTTATCGATAGGAATACTATTTTTCTCCATTTATCTGGAAGATTCTTCCATTTCCTTCAATCATCCGTTGTCCGTTCAAATTACGAATCTCTTTAAATTTTAACAATTTCATGAATTGGGTAAATAATGTTTTAACAAGTTGATTTAATCATTAATATTAAACAAAATTTATGTTCATCTTTCACGAAAAACTTTAAACTTTCTTCTCACTAGTGGGTCTACTTGGTCCTCCGGATTAATAATACTAAGTCTACTTCCATTCTTCTTTTTAGTTCATTTTCTGTTTATAATAACAAGAATATAAATAGTAATTCGACAACCAAATTATAAAACTCATTTCATACCAAAAATCTTCTGAAAGCTGATCAAGAAAATCCTCTCTGAAGTCTCATTTTAAAATTTTGAAAATCAATTATTTGGTTGTCATTACTACATAAGTTACTTGCTATTCACTTGATCCGCTAATGAAATATCTAATTAAAGAAATGCCTATATAAGGGTCTCTCCATTTTTGGTACATCTTCTACTCATCCTTGGATTTTGCTCACACTTATTAGTCAGCGAAACTTCATTTACCGTCGTATATCATTTATTCACAATTCCACCGCAATGTTGCCATTTAGTACTGTCTCTAATATTCTTGCCATCATTTTTGACGTTATATTTACAACCATACAGGCGTTTCGACGTTCTATCTATAGGTAGGATCGCATCTTCTCGCTGGCCTTACCTATACCTGGTAAGGTAAACATTATTCTTCGCACATCGCCCGATATGTGATAGGAATCTTCTCGTAGCGGTGGTGCCTTCGAAACGTGCAACGTTGGTTCTTCATCAGCTTCCATCAACTTGTTGCCTCCAGCGTGAAACTCATCCTACTACCTAATTCTAATTTAAATCGTACCCAAAGCTCACCTAGCCTCTCTTACGCGAAGTTCTCACAAGACTCACTCGCGCCTTCTTCAAAACCGCATGAAACGTAGGGTAGCATATCCATTCTCCATCGATTTGTCGATCCCTCATTACTGTAGGATCGGAGAACTCAATATACCAATAACATTGCGATATTCGCCTTACCTTTTCTCAACCATCCTGGCTTACCAATTCCGTATCAGACCTGTTAATCCTTATTCGCACTCGATTCGAACTTAAAAAGAATATGCCTAGGGTCTTTCCTATCTCATATGGCTTATCACTCATATCTTACCCTCACCTATTCTTATTTCAGTGACCAATAACCTGTAGCTCTGATACCAACTGTGACGCCCCCAAATCCGGGGTCAGGATTGGGTGTCACTACACAACTTTACATAATAACAAAAACCTGTATATTAAAATAAATATACAGATAACCCCTCATATTCAGGATCGCTTACAGGTTATAGTATGAAACAAGACTCTAACCTTCTAAAATTACATTGTCTAGATACAATTTCATTACCTCATTACTAATTTCCTTGTATTGATCACTCTGACATCTCCAAATTTCTTCAGCTGGAATCTCACCACTTTTGTTGTCTATTAAAAGCTATTCACTTTGCCCTCATTTGATACTGAAAGAAATAAGAGTTCACAAAACAAGAGTGAGCCAAAAATGCCTAGCAAGTATCATAAATGGTTTCCAGATATCAGATCAGAAAACTCCTGGAAACGATAATTAAATGATTTTAATAACGTCTTTACATATTTGAATAGTTGAGCGAACAAAACATCGGCCCTCATTGGCCTTTAATCATAAATCACATTTTTCTGTAAAAGAATAGTGATCGTTCCAATATTTCATCCTTTTGAATCAAATCTTTGTTTGATTTGTAATTATGAACTATTCGGGAAGGAATGCCGTTAATGGAGATCAACAATAAATTAGACTGGACACTAGAAACCAACATATACACTATAACCTGCCTATCAGTCAGGAGATAATGTGGATCTATACCCAACTGCATAGACCCAACCAACATATGGGGACCCAGGCAACTATAGCCTAAAGGGGTTCAGTCCATCTCCGGCCCATAGGATCCAACTCATCACTGGTCCTTATAATAACCGTCCAGCCCATAGAGTATTTTGATATCAAATCATTTTGATTTCAAAACAGCCCAAATCAGGGTTCGCAAATAACCCGAACGAATGGGTATTTGCTCAAGAGAGCAATCGAATTATAGGAACAAGATCAAAAAGGCACTTGCATAAATAAGAGTAATTGCAGTGAGATATAAAAACATTTAACTATTCTGAACTTAGAATAGGAGCGAATAAATATTTGCAGTATTTAAGGAGAAAGGTTAGGAATACTTGTCTCAATTGATAATCCTCTGATCTTTAACAAGCTGCCATATCACTCAGTCCTGTCGCATCTGTATTACCCTTGACGGGCTACTTGACCTTTCATATCATTTACCCTCTTAGGTTTATCTTTATTCTGAATCCACTCGTTTCAGTACTACACGCAATCTGGGTTTACTTCTATAATCTCTATCTGGCTTTGAACGTCTCGCACTATGTGCATCTATCACAAATAATACTATTCAATGAACTGAACATATATATAATTGACTAGTCTATACACTTATCCCTATTGTCTACCCGCCCGATAATAATAGGTAAGGATCACATCACAATCAGATAATGATTAAAAGACACGCTGACTCATTATCCACATAAAACATACACATAGGGCATATAATCGCATAACACATAATCACGTAATTATATAGCACATAAGTTGAATCGATAAAAGATAGGTTTTAATACGTTTAGAATTGAAATCGGGTTAAAAAGAATATTTTATCGATCAATAATCGACTCCGGATGATTCATAATTCAAACGATCTTTTGATACAAAATAAATTATGTCTCGAAAGTATTTTTAATGAATGTAGAATATTTTTCTGAGTCTAGATGCGTTCGCTTCACATTAAACGGACGAACGGTTGATTTATTATGAATTTTTGAACATTTTTCGGAATTAAAACGGTCTCTGAATCATTTAATAATTAAATACTAGGGTTTGAATACCTAAATATGACTTTAAAATAATTTTATAATAATTATCGAGCCTTGTAAATAATTTAAAATAATATTTTAAAGTTCAAAATTATTTTTTCCAGAATTTTTAAATCAAAAATAAATAATTAAATCTAATTAAATAATCAATTAAAATTAATTAATAACTAATTAAATTAATTAATCAATTAATATTTAAATTAATTGACTAATTAAATTATTAATTATCAACTGAAATTAATTAATTAATTAATTTAGATTTATTTTTGAATTGTAAATAATTTCCGGAATAATTAAATAATGCATTTTGGAAATTTAAAAATAATGAAAAACAATTTTTGAAATTAGAATAATGAATTTTCATTTATTTTTAAAAGATAATTTCAGAAACAGGTTTTTAGAAAACTAATTTGGGAAAAATGGTTCGAGACCGGGTCGAATCCTGGGTTGTGAAGAACACAACCGGGTCGACCCGTCTTCTCCCCAGATTCCGGCAACAGCGGAGAACCGCCGGCCATCTCCGGTCAGGCCACAAGACAACCGTTTCACCGTTTTTCAACACCCAATCAATCTTATATCGATCCAACAGCACTATAACAGCGATAACAGCCTGCTACGCTGCTGGAATCACCGGAATCACTGATTCCCGAATAACACCGACCAACAACTCCGATCAGACCATCGAAAAATCGAAAATCATAAATATTAAACCGAAAATCAACAATATATACGAAATTAAAGTCTATGAAACGTGGAATTAGTTACAATTACTCATATCATCCAACTATTAACAAACAATCCAGAAAATCAATTTAAAGTTTAAGCAAAAACCCGGAACTCGGTTATGCACCTCCGATGATCACAACAAAAAATTAAACACATAAAACGACTGTAAATGACAGGATAAAACTATTTGTATCAACAAAATGAACCACAGATTCGTATATCAATAAACCCCAATTTCGAATATAAACCCTAAATATTGAAATCAAAATTCACCTATCGTTTGATGATTCCGATAAGGGATTATGAAAGAACAGATCGAGGGCTTCGTTTTGGTTACTAGAACATCAAAATCTGAAGTCGGCATCACCTTCAAATTCGAGTTTGATTCTCAAGAACACCAAGAACACTTTTTCAAAGAATTTTCAGAAAAATCAAACCTCAATTTCTGTATGTTATTGAACTCGGTTTTTGACATATAATATAACGACTCGTGTATTTTTATTTTATTTGGAAGTGTATTAAAGGTTTAAGTAAATAAATAAAATGTGTGTATTGGTTTTTGGCAGCAGCGTTGATTTTTATTTAATTATTTATGATTTATGATTGTTGTTAGGTGGATTGAATTGTGTGATTTACTAATGAGTTATATGATTTAATTTGACTTGTGATAGTGATTTTATTGCAGTTTTGATTCCATAAATATTTGAATTGTCTTTAAAATTTATTTTCTAATTTTATAAATTCAATAATTATTTTTAGGACTTTATAAAATTGAGAAATCAATATTTCGTTGATTATTTATTTTTAAATAATTTCTGAGTGTGCTTATTTGTAAAATCCATATTTAATTCAGAAATTATTTAAAAGTCACGAAAATTTTATTTTATCAAGTTTGTATTATCCTGAGAATTTAAAAATTATTTTGGAAATTTTCGGAAATCGTTTTACCCGCGCGTTGTTTCGTTATTCGTTAAAAAAAAGCGGGTATAAAGCGTACCTTAAAATTGTTTTAAAATTTCGAAACTTATGATTTAAATAACTTCGGGATATTTGTATCATATTAAGCCTATTTTGGCGATGTTCTGATTAATACTTATTTATGAATTGTACCCTTAAAAATAGATTAATACAGTGTGTCGGGCTTGCAGTCAGTTAAAACGAAAATAAAATGACACGTATCCAATGAAGTTGGACACGTGCCGTGCGTTGGTTAATTCAGGAGGGTGAGTAATCAAATTGGGGGAGGGGATAAACATCATTTTTCTTTGTCTCTCTCTCTCTCAACTGTATCTCGATTCTCTCTGTTCTCTCTCGAATACTTCGAGTTTTGCTCGACTTTTTCTTCTCGGCTATCATCTTTTTCTTCTCGGCTATCATCTTTTTCCTTTTTGCTTCCCTGGGCTTCGTTCCTCTTACTGTTTCTTTTCAGCTTGTTTTTCCGGTGAGCCACCGCTGTTCTTCAGTTTGGCTTGGTTCAATTTTGCTCAGTTGGTATACATATATATATACATACATGTGTGTGCTCTGTGTGTGCATATGTGTTGTGCTGTGTGTGCTGTGCTATGTACGGTGTGTGTGTGTGGGCGGCACGTGGTCATGTGTGCTACGGTTGCTGCTCTGTGGTTTCTCTGCTGAGCCTGTGCATTCGGGCCTTGGTTTTTGTTGTTGGGCCTTACAGTTATGTTGACTGTTGGGCTGGTGGTTTGGATTTTGTGGGCTGTTCATGTTCTGTTGGGTTGGATTATTGTAAATTTTAATTTTTTTAAATTCCTTTTATTGCAGGGAATTTGAGTAATATTCGTGAAATTAATTATTCGTGTTGGAAATGGTTTTAAAATAATTGGTAGAATTTACGATGGAAACCCGAAATTAATCGGGTACCCGTAAAATTTTACCGCCGATGATGATGAACTTCGGTGAGTCAACGGTGGACGGTGATGACGATGTTCTGAGTCCTAAATTTTATAAATAAATAAAATAAAATAATTATGTAAAATATGTTCGGATTTAAATAATTAATTTTGAATGGTGTTGGGATGTACGTTGTATAAATGGTAATATAATATTGTGGATTGTTGTGATTTTTGACGTCGATCGTAATCAACGGGTAGTCTTATAAACAAATAAGATGCTGCCAAAATTTTCTAAAAATATGTTGTAAATGTACATAACTATATTCTAACTGTTACCCCTATTTATGTTCGGAATATTGTGATTACGTGATTATGTATATAATATTAATAATACGAGTCGGGTTATCGGATTGAGTTGTTAGAATTTGAGGATATCAAGCATGTCGGTGTAACTGATTAGGGTATTCTATATCTGTAGATTCCGACCGAGTTTTCCCAGGATTAAAGTCAGCGAGAAAGCTACTTAGGGTTTTGTAAAGCATTGCAAGGCAAGTACCCCTGACCATTCTTTTATGGATCAGTGCATATGAATAGCTAAATGTTTTATTCTCGTAATGGAACATAAATGTTTTAAGTTACGTACCCCTATAGTTATAAATCACTGTTTTCAAATGATTTAGGGGAAAAGTAACTTCGAAAGGTACCTATCTCGAATGAAATGATTTGCGAAAGGGATTTTATATGTGTGCTGGTTAAATAAATGATTTTGAAAATCAGATAGGTACAAGTGTTTTGAAAACTGGATAAAACGGTCAGATATGGGATACATTGGGGCCAGAGTAGGCCTATTGAGGTGGCATAAGAGGCTAATTCGGTTGCGCGCACTATAAAACCGATTAATCCAGCAGATCAGAGACCTAGCTAGTCTCTGAGTTCCGGAACAGGTAAATGGGATGGCAGTTAGAGCCGTCTGGTGTTGATAGCCTGATAAGCTGTATTCACATATCCGCTATGTATCTGATTGGGATTTGTGATTTACATAAGAGCATAAGTAGTTGATATAGCGGTTTTACAAAATGATTAGCATGCTAAAATTGGACTCTAGTATTTACACAGCACACTACTATGTTGTTTTAATCAATCATGCTAGTTAGTGATATCCAGTTATCCCTGATTTTCATTATGAAATGTTGATATCATGATTACAGCTCTGTTCCTATTATTGTTACATTATTGTTTTATTCTGTTATTCATATTTTGGTACTGCTGAGCGATTATGCTCACCCTTGCAAACTGTTATGTATATCTCGCAGATGCCTAGAAGACCAGTCAGACCGACCCATGTACCACTGGACCCGGCTCCTCTGAGGTAGTTTGTATCAGGCCATGAGGTCTGAGGAGTTGCTGAATAAAGTTAGTGTGTGTTAGATGTTGAATAAAGAGTTTGTATTAGTGAGAACCTGAATTATACTTGAACCTGGATCAGATCTTGGTTTGGGGTCAAATTAGTATATTTTAATAATAATTCCGTTGTTTATATTTTTGATAATGGTGTATAGTGACATCAACTCCTGACCCCGGGGTTGAGGCCGTCACAGTTGGTATCAGAGCTACAGGTTGAAGTCCCTGATTCAGGTTAGGGATTGTGTTGAGTGGATGATAATGTGAGTTTTTAGGAGTGAGTCAGCAACTCATATAGAGGAGCAAACCCTTAGAGTCAGTCGAGGGTTCCGACGGCGTTACCCTGACATCTATTAAATGTTTGATAGAATTACCTTGACCTGGTTGTGTATTGCCTGTATATTTATTATGTTGACAGTGGCCTATTACGATTTCGAGCTCTCCATCTCGGGAGAATCCCTCTGATTCGGATAGTTCAGATTCCGAGAGACCCCCTGATGCTGTTACCGAGGAGACCCATGTGCCTCCTCCACCAGTCCCTTCTTTTGTGCCTCGAGACATCCCTGGATCTGGTCCTCGTCCCCGTTGGGTATGTAGGTCTGTGTCTGCTGTCAGGGATTTCCCTCCCGGCTACGGTCCCAGTTCTTCCATGATGAGACCTCTGGTACCTCCTGTGGCCCCTAGTGGTACCTCTTCACCGATCCCTTACCATGTTCATAGGGCGTGAATACTTCCTTTATCAGAGATCAGAGTCCGGAGTTTACTGCTCAGTTTGATCAGATACCTGTTGCACCTTTCCAGGGCATCCCTGCCCCTTCCCCTGAGGTGCGAGCCCGTGTGAGAGCATTGACCCAGATGGCGGTAGAGAGGGCTAGATCTGTTGACCATTTCATTAGTTCAGAGTTCAGAGCTGTGCAGTATCAGGACCTAGTGAACTGGCTAGTGTTTGAGCTAGGTTCCATTGGTGGCAGTGGTAGTGGCTAGACAGAGCTGCAGTAGAGGGATGCAGAGCTCCGAGTTGACCTCTAGGAGATCTACAGTTGTTTATTTTTTATATGTACATTATGTTGTGATAGTTTGTAGTAGGCGAGGCTGTTATGACAGCCAATTTTGGTGTGTATTCGGATGGTTCTTTTCAGTTGGATTTTCAGTTGTACTAGTTGGATTCCGTTGATTACTGTATTTCAGCTGCTTTATTTTATTTTTCAGTTTTTTTTATATATTGTGCGTTGCTATTATTGTTGTTATTATTATTGTTGTTTCTGTTGCTGGTATTTTTTTTAGACTATAATCATTCACTCGGGACGGATCCAACTAAACTGGGGATGAGAATATTATCTTTGTGGCAACGCTCTCCTGATGCATAAATATGAACTGCTGGAGCAATCCATTTTCTTATATATGACTGTTATGTTTCAGGAGATGCCACCAAAGAGAAATTCTCAGCCCAATAACGGATCTGCTGGGGATCCTTCCATGAGTGGCTTGATGAACTTGTTGCGTCAACAGACTGTACAGCTGGCCCAACAACAATAACAATTCCAGCATTAGCAGCAACAATTGCAACAGCAACAACAACAGCAACAGCAGCTCATACAGCAACAACAACAGCAAATCCAACAGCAGCAACTACAAATCCAACAGCAGCATGAGATGAGAGGGGCAAATCAAGGTGTTAGTTTTAAGTCTTTTCAAGCAGTCAAGCCCCCAGAGTTTAAAGGATAAGTAGATCCTATTGCTGCCAGGCAGTGGTTAAAGGAAATGGAAAAAGCGTTTGTGCTCACCAAGGTGAGTGAGGATTTAAAGACTGATTATGCTAGTTATTTTCTGAGAAATGATTCAAATTATTGGTGGGAATCTACGCGAGCCCTAGAAGGAGAAGGTCCAGTTCCCTGGACCAGATTTACAGAATTATTTTTGGAAAAATACTTTCCAGGCTGTCTCCAAAGTCAAATGGAGATGGAATTTTTGGAACTGAAATAAGAAGATAGGAGTGTCACGGAATATGAAGCGAAGTTTACGGAGTTGGCCCGTATAGTACCGGAATATGTGAGTTCAGAAGCTCAACGAGCGAAGCGGTTTCAACAAGGGTTGAAGCCAGAAATAAGGAGTGGAGTTGTAGCTTTACAGCTTAAGACTTATACTTCGGTAGTCCAGGCTGCCCTAGTGATAGAGAGTGATCAGAAGTTAGCTGCAAAAGAGCAGGGTGAGAAGAAGAGGAAATTTGAAAGTGGACCCGCTAAGTCAGAATCAGGAATAGCAAGTCGGAAGTTCCAGCATTGGTTTGGCAAGAATAAGAATAAGAAGTTTAAAAGGCAGAATTTTCCCCAAGCTAAACCCGGAACAACATCAGTTAACTCTGCCCCGACGAGGATGAGTAAGCCAGTGGCTGATTGTAAGACGTGTGGGAAAAAGCACAGTGCACAGTGTCGAGAGAATGTTAATTGTTTTAAGTGTGGACAGAAAGGTCACTATTCCACGGAGTGTAAGTCTGAGATTCAAGGAGTTACTTGTTTTAGTTGCGGCGAAGTAGGACACATAGCTAGGAATTACAAATCAGTGACTCAAGGTAATGTCGGAAGGAGTGTGTCCCAAGGACCAGCAACCAGTACTGCTAGAGCTAGGACTTTTAAGATGACCCAGAAGTCTCCAGTTCATGACTCCGATGTGGATCCGTACATGTTAACATTTTGTTTGATTCGGGAGTGTCCAAATCTTTTATATCTATGAATTGTGTGAATAAAATGCAATTGATGTTAGAAGACCTAGACGAACCTCTGACCATAGAAGTGGCTAATAAAGATAAAGTACCTATAAAATAATTTTGTCCTAGTTGCTCCCTAGAGATTTCAAGATACATGTTCCCTATTGACTTAATACCCTTTGAGTTGGGAGATTTTGATGTTATTTTAGGCATGGATTGGTTATCTTTACATAAGGCAAATATAGATTGTAAGAAAAGGAGAGTTGTTATGTACACCCCAGATAATAAAAGGATCAGCTACCAAGGACAGAGACAAGATAGGAAGTTTCTTTCAGTGATGCAAGCAAAAAGATTGATGTGGCAAGGATGTGAGGCGTACTTAGCTCATGTGGTGGATACGAAGAAAGAGATCCCTATTTTGGATGAGACCCCTATAGTAAGAGAATTCCCTGACGTTTTCCTAGAAGAATTACCAGGATTGCCACCTGATCGTGAGATAGAGTTTTCCATTGATTTGATACCTGGAGCTGAACCTGTTTCTAAGGCTCCATACAGGATGGCCCCAATGGAAATGAAAGAATTGGCTAAGCAACTTCAGGAATTATTGGATAAGGGAGTTATTCGACCTAGTGTTTCCCCGTGGGGTGCTCCAGTGCTATTTGTGAAGAAAAAGGATGGAAGTATGAGATTGTGCATTGATTATAGGGAGCTGAACAAGTTGACAATAAAGAATAAGTATCCTTTGCCACGAATAGATGATTTGTT
This sequence comes from Apium graveolens, assembly GCF_009905375.1. Classification (NCBI taxonomy): domain Eukaryota; kingdom Viridiplantae; phylum Streptophyta; class Magnoliopsida; order Apiales; family Apiaceae; genus Apium; species Apium graveolens. The sequence continues at coordinate 174,535,359 of NC_133651.1, forward strand.
TGATCAGCTTAAGGGAGCATGTTACTTCTCAAAGATTGACTTAAGATCTGGCTACCACTAACTGAAGATAAAGCCTGAAGATATCCCCAAGACTGCATTTAGAACACGGTATGGCCATTACGAGTTTCTAGTAATGTCGTTTGGATTGATGAATGCGCCAGCAACTTTCATGGATTTGATGAATAGGGTATATAAAGAGTATTTAGATAAATTTGTTATTGTATTTATTGATGACATCCTCATATATTCGAAGAATCCAGAAGATCACGCAGTGCATCTGCAGATTGCCCTTCAGAAATTAAGAGAAAAGCGATTGTATGCGAAGTTTTCTAAGTGTGAGTTTTGGCTAGCGGAAGTACAGTTTCTTGGACATGTGGTGAGTAAGGAAGGTATCAAAGTAGACCCGGTAAAGATTGAAGCCGTATCCAAGTGGGAACAACCGAAGACACCATCGGAAATAAGGAGTTTTCTTGGATTAGCAGGATATTATCGAAGGTTTGTGAAAGATTTCTCGAAGATTGCATCCCCACTAACCAAGTTGACCAGGAAGAATGAGAAGTTCGTTTGGACGGAAAAGTGTGAAGAGAGTTTCCAGGAGTTAAAATGAAGACTAGGGACGGCTCCAGTGTTAGCATTGCCAGATGAGACGGGAAAGTTTATAATCTATAGTGATGCTTCTTTGAAAGGATTGGGATGTGTGTTAATACAGCATGACAAAGTGATTGCTTATGCCTCCAGACAGCTAAAGCCTCACGAGCAGAAATATCCAGTTCATGACCTTGAATTGGCGGCTATAGTATTTTCTTTAAAGTTATGGCATCAATACTTGTATGGCGAGAAATGCGATATTTACACAGACCATAAGAGCCTGAAGTACATATTCACGCAGAAAGATTTGAACATGAGACAGAGAAGGTGGTTGGAGTTGATTAAGGACTACGATTGTTCGATTAACTATCACCCAGGTAAAGCTAATATGGTGGCTGATGCCTTGAGTAGAAAAGAAAGACTGAACATGGTTAACATTGCGGAGGAATTAGCACAAGACTTAGAAAGAATGGAAATTGAGATTCGAGTATCTGGAGAAATCCAAGAGCAATTGTATGAAGTTACTTTCCAACCGGCATTGATAGAAAAGATCAAAAGGTGTCAAGAAGGAGTTATGGAACAGGAATCGGATATGTTGATGGGAGAAGAGTTGTGTACTTAAAAAGATAGTCAAGGTTTGTATAGATTTTCGTCCAGAGTTTGGATTCCTAATGTAACGGAATTGAAGAACGAAGTATTGCAGGAAGCACATAACTCTAGGTTTTCTATTCACCCTGGTAGTACCAAGATGTACCAGGACTTGAAAAGGAATTTTTGGTGGCCAGGAATGAAGAAGGATATTGCCAATTGGGTAAGTAGATGTCATGTGTGTCAAACGGTGAAAGCAGAGCATCAACGACCCAGTGGATTGTTACAACCTTTGGAAATTCCCCAATGGAAATGGGAAGACATTGCTATGGATTTTGTAGTGGGATTACCAAAGACGAGAGCGAATTATGATGCTATTTGGGTAATCATTGATAGGTTGACTAAGTCGGCGCATTTCCTTCCGATTAATGAAAGGTATTCGTCGGAAAGGCTAGATAAGTTATACTTGGATGAGATAGTTACCAAACATGGAGTGCCTATTTCTATAGTGTCGGATCGAGACCCGAGATTTAATTCCAGGTTCTGGACTAAATTCCAAGAGTGCCTAGGAACGAAATTGAATATGAGCACCGCTTATCATCCTTAGACGGATGGCCAAAGCGAGAGAACGATTCAGACCATAGAGGATATGTTGAGAGTCTGTGTTCTGGATTTTAAAGGTAATTGGGATGAGCACCTACCTTTGATTGAGTTCTCGTATAATAACAGTTATCATGCCAGTATTGGGATGCCGCCTTACGAAGCTTTGTATTGACGTAAGTGTAGATCACCGTTGTATTGGGATGAGATAGGAGAAAAGAAAGTGTTAGGACCTGAGTTGGTTCAGCAAACCAGAGATGCCATAGTGTTGATTCGGAAAAGGTTGGAAGCAGCCCAAGATAGACAAAGAAAGTATGCAGATTTACATAGGAAAGATATGGACTTCGAGATAGGAGCACTAGTATTACTAAAGGTATCACCTTGGAAAGGGTTAGTGCGATTTGGTCAGAAGGGTAAACTTAGCCCTAGATTTATAGGACCCTTTGAGGTTTTGAAGAGAGTGGGAAAGGTCGCTTATGAGATAGCGTTACCACCGCAGTGGCAGCACATTCATAATGTGTTCCACGTATCTATATTGAAACCCTATGTCCCTAATTCTAATCAAGTCATAGAATATGAACCGATTGAACTTCAACCAGATTTGTCCTATGTGGAACAACCGGTCCAAATCCTAGACCGTAAGGAACGAGTGCTTAGGAATAAGTCGATTCCGATAGTAAAAGTTTTGTGGAGAAATCCTCAAGTAGAAGAATCTACATGGGAATTAGAGTCAGACATGCTTGATAAAGATCCTCAATTATTTAGTTGAGTCAGATTCTGGGGACAGAATCTTTTTTAAGGGGGAAAGGATATAACGACTCGTGTATTTTTATTTTATTTGGAAGTGTATTAAAGGTTTAAGTAAATAAATAAAATGTGTGTATTGGTTTTTGGCAGCAGTGTTGATTTTTATTTAATTATTTATGATTTATGATTGTTGTTAGGTGGATTGAATTGTGTGATTTACTAATGAGTTAAATATTTCAATTTTATAAAGTCCTAAAAATATTTATTGAAATTATAAAATTAAAAAACAAATTTTAAAGACAATTCAAATATTTATGTTCTGGGGACAGAATCTTTTTTAAGGGGGAAAGGATATAACGACTCGTGTATTTTTATTTTATTTGGAAGTGTATTAAAGGTTTAAGTAAATAAATAAAATGTGTGTATTGGTTTTTGGCAGCAGTGTTGATTTTTATTTAATTATTTATGATTTATGATTGTTGTTAGGTGGATTGAATTGTGTGATTTACTAATGAGTTAAATGATTTAATTTGACTTGTGATAGTGATTTTATTGTAGTTTTAATTCCATAAATATTTGAATTGTCTTTAAAATTTGTTTTTTAATTTTATAATTTCAATAAATATTTTTAGGACTTTATAAAATTGAGAAATCAATATTTCTTTGATTATTTATTTTTAAATAATTTCTGAGTGTGCTTATTTGTAAAATCCATATTTAATTCAGAAATTCTTTAAAAGTCACAAAAATTTTATTTTATCAAGTTCGTATTATTCTGAGAATTTTAAAATTATTTTGGAAATTTTCGGAAATCATTTTACCCGCGCGTTGTTTCGTTATTCGTTAAAAAAAGCTGGTATAAAGCGTACCTTAAAATTGTTTTAAAATTTCGAAACTTATGATTTAAATAACTTCGGGATATTTGTATCATATTAAGCCTACTTTGGCGATGTTCTGATTAATACATATTTATGAATTGTACCATTAAAAATAGATTAATACAGTGTGTCGGGCTTGCAGTCAGTTAAAACGAAAATAAAACGACACGTATCCAATGAAGTTGGACACGTGCCGTGCGTTGGTTAATTCAGGAGGGTGAGTAATCAAATTGGGGGAGGGGATAAACATCATTTTTCTTTGTCTCTCTCTCTCGACTGTATCTTGATTCTCTCTGTTCTCTCTCGAATACTTCGAGTTTTGCTCGGCTTTTTCTTCTCGGCTATCATCTTCTTCCTTTTTGCTTCCCTGGGCTTCATTCCTCTTACTGTTTCTTTTCGGCTTGTTTTTCCTGTTAGCCGCCGCTGTTCTTCAGTTTGGCTTGGTTCAATTTTGCTCAGTTGGTATACATATATATATACATACATGTGTGTGCTCTGTGTGTGCATATATGCTGTGTTATGTGTGTTGTGCTATGTGCGGTGTGTGTGTGTGTGTGGGCGGCGCGTGGCCGTGTGTGCTGTGGTTGCTGCTCTATGGTTTCTCTGTTGGGCCTCTGCATTCGGGCCTTGGTTTTTGTTGTTGCGCCTTACGGTTATGTTGACTGTTGGGCTGGTGGTTTGGATTTTGTGGGCTGTTCATGTTCTGTTAGGTTAGATTATTGCAAATTTTAATTTTTTTAAATTCCTTTTATTGCAGGGAATTATTGAGTAATATTCGTGATATTAAATATTCGTGTTGGAAATGGTTTTAAAATAATTGGTAGAATTTACGATGGAAACCCGAAATTAATCGGGTACCCGTAAAATTTTACCGCCGTTGATGATGAACTTCGGTGAGTCAACGGTGGACGGTGATGATGATGTTCTGAGTCCTAAATTTTATAAATAAATAAAATAAAATAATTATGTAAAATATGTTCGGATTTAAATAATTAATTTTGATTGGTATTGGGATGTACGTTATATAAATGGTGGAATAATATTGTGGATTGTTGTGATTTTTGACGTCGATCATAATCGACGGGTAGTCTTATAAACAAATAAGATGCTGCCAAAATTTTCTAAAAATCTGTTGTAAATGTACATAACTATATTCTAAGTGTTACCCCTATTTATGTTCGGAATATTGTGATTACGTGATTATATGTATAATATTAATAATACGAGTCGGGTTATCGGATTGATTTGTTAGAATTTGAGGATATCAAGCATGTCGGTGTAACTGATTAGGGTATTCTATTTCTGTAGATTCCGACCGAGTTTTCCCAGGATTAAAGTCAGCAAGAAAGCTACTTAGGGTTTTGTAAAGCGTTGCAAGGCAAGTACCCCTGACCATTCTTTTATGGATCAGTGCATATGAATAGCTAAATGTTTTATTCTCGTAATGGAACAGAAATGTTTTAAGTTACGTACCCCTATAGTTATAAATCACTGTTTTCAAATGATTTAGGGGAAAAGTAACTTCTAAAGGTACCTATCTCGAATGAAATGATTTGCGAAAGGGATTTTATATATGTGCTGGTTAAATAAATGATTTTGAAAATGAGATAGGTACAAGTGTTTTGAAAACTGGATAAAACGGTCAGATATGGGATACATTGGGGCCAGAGTAGGCCTATTGAGGTGGCGTAAGAGGCTAATTCGGTTGCGCGCACTATAAAACCGATTAGTCCAGCAGATCAGAGACCTAGCTAGTCTCTGAGTTCCGGAACAGGTAAATGGGATGGCAGTTAGAGCCGTCTGGTGTTGATAGCCTGATCAGCCGTCTTCACATATCCGCTATGTATCTGATTGGGATTTTTGATTTACATAAGAGCATAAGTAGTTGATATAGTGGTTTTACAAAATGATTAGCATGCTAAAATTGGACTCTAGTATTTACACGGCACACTACTATGTTGTTTTAATCAATCATGTTAGTTAGTGATATCCAGTTATCCCTGATTTTCATTATGAAATGTTGATATCATGATTACAGCTCTGTTCCTATTATTGTTACATTATTGTTTTATTCTGTTATTCATATTTTGGTACTGCTGAGCGATTATGCTCACCCTTGCAAACTGTTATGTATATCTCGCAGATGCCTAGAAGACCAGTCAGACCGACCCATGTTCCACTGGACCCGGCTCCTCTGAGGTAGTTTGTATTAGGCCATGAGGTCTGAGGAGTTGCTGAATAAAGTTAGTGTGTGTTAGATGTTGAATAAAGATTTCGTATTAGTGAGAACCTGAATTATACTTGAACCTGGATCAGATCTTGGTTTCGGGTCAAATTAGTATATTTTAATAATAATTCTGTTGTTTATATTTTTGATAATGGTGTATAGTGACGTCAACTCCTGACCCCGGTGTTGAGGCCGTCACATATAATATATCAAATTGACCAGAAAAATATTTTCTACACGATGTAATCATCAAATCATATCAACAACATCAAGAACAAATTTTCTTAATTTAATCATCAAATAATTTGAATATAAATAAATAAATAAGAGAATTACCTTAATTGCTACACTAAAATGGTTGATTGATTCAGAAAGTACTTTTCAAGAGCTTCGTTTTGATATATTATACGCTTAAATCGGAGTTCGGTAACGGCTTCGTTCGTGCGTTTGATTCTCAGGAACATATCGATTTCTAGGGTTTTTCTCTGTAATTACTATATTTTTACTGGTTGTAAATGAATAAACGAATGAAATGAAATAAGAAATATGCTATTTATATTTACGAAATATTGGTTCATTCGGGATCGTTTTGGATCGTTAAATTAGTTGCTTAGCCGCTAAGTAACTGCAATAACGATCCGATTTGATATCGGTTTTGGATAATTATCCCAACCGAGCTTTTTATAAAACACATTATACGGAAGTAATGTAATAATATCCCATCTTTCGAGAATACGGGTTTCGTTGATTCACCGAAATGATTATCGTATCAAAAATCTTGCACCGGGCCGCGCACGGGTCAAACCGTAATCCGGATCGAAAAAGTCAAAACACGAAAAATATCCGGAATTACCAGATTAGGTTAGGAATGAGGTTTTGGAAGAGTTTCGAGTTGTAAAAACGTAAAAACGGTTGAAGTCGGACGATTCCCGGCTTTATAAAATAATTTTATAATTATTCAGAAAATAATTAATAATTCATAATTCATTATAAAATCATCTAACACTCCAAAAATTACCAGAAAATACCTTAATTATCTATATTTTATTCTGGACATATTAAAATTAACATACTCACATTTTATTACATACAAAACACCCAAATATTATTATCAATCATCAGATAATTCATCAAAATTCATATAATATTCACATATAATCATATATTGATACAAATAATTATACGATGATATTTCCCGGCTGTTACATCAGAATAATTAATAATTCATAATTCATTATAAAATCACCTAACACTCCAAAAATTACCAGAAAATACCTTAATTATCTATATTTTATTCTGTACATATTAAAATTAATATACTCACATTTTATTACATACAAACATCCAAATATTATTATCAATCATCAGATAATTCATCAAAATTCATATAATATTCACATAATAATCATATATTGATACAAATAATTATACGATATTTCCCGGATGTTACAGAGTCTAAGCTAAAACCCACAGTCAAAATGAAGATGTTGGAATGGAGGAGAGACTTAAGATGGCAGCTGAAGGTCCTTGCTATGACAAGGAGTTTGGTGACTTTCTACAAGGCTTGAGAGTCTCAGTGAATCTAAACCATCACACTTACAAGAAAGCCGGCAACAATAATGTGAACTTCTTGAGAGCGGTACTTCACTAGACAAATCCTGAAGGAAAATAGAGTTGTGGTCAATATCAATGATTTTGGAGTTGACAGATGCATGCAAGTCGTACTAGCATTTCTCAAATTTAGGAGAGCATCATAACCGTATATCTTTATATATAAAGTAAAATTGATGATCCATGAGGACACTCAATTACTTTGGGAACTCAAAGAAGGCCAAGAAAGAGCTTTTTCTGAGGCATATCTAAAACCAAGTAAGGGAGGGCCTACATCTGTCCAACTACCAAAAAGTACAGACACCTCCTAATGGCAAAGCATTGTGTCATGAAGAATAAAAATACTATGATGATAATTGAGACTGATTTGAAGACCAAGAGGATCAAGACTGATGAAGACCTTGAGATGATCAAAATCTTTGAAAGATACTTGAGAGATGCTGATGCCATGCTATCAAAAATTGCTATAAATAAAAAAGATGATGACTTGGATGATGATGAGCAAAAAAAGGATGAACATAAATCTTTTTGCTCAAATCCAAGTCAATCTAGTAGAAGCAATGGTAGCTAAAAAGATGAGAAGAAGAAAGGGAAAAATGAAGATAGTGAGAAGAAAGATGGAGGAGATGGAAGGATAGCAAGAAAATACCTCTAAGCCAAAAATCCACAACTCCGCAAACCTCAATCCAAAATCCTAGCCAAACAAAAACTTAAAACATCCAAACCTCCAAGGCTAAGTACCTTTACAAACTCACATGCAACTCTCTACTTAAAATACCTATCTTAGCCAACCAAACCTCCTTGAAGAAACTGATCAAACCTCTATCATTCAAATCGCCTACCAAAACTCATTTCCAGTCTACTAGGAGAAAATCAAAGAAAATAAAAGTTGAAATAGGTACTCTGTAGAACTATTTTAATCAAGATGATTTTCTACTAATTCAGAAGAAATATCAGATGATGACTACAACAATCAACTAGCTGAAGAAATAGTCAAAGTCTGTGTGAAAACTCTGAGAGAGGTAAAAATTTACTTAAAGATGGCACATTCAACTTACTCGACAAAGAGGTAATTGAAAACTACTCAAAAATAGAATTTGAAAGAGTAGTTATTTTGATGACTGGGAAGGATGCTTTTACAAAGATGAAAGGAATGCAAGAAAGAAGACTGAGAAGGAGGCAAATGCCATCAAAAAGCCTAAGTAGATAGAGAAGTTTGCGAAAAGGTCAAATGAACTAAAAGTTAAAGGATTCAGTAGAGTTTCTTTAGATGGTGTATTTCTGAATATCAAAACTCACAGATTCTCAAGGTACATGATAAAATATCTTGACATTTACACGGTGAATGAATGGCTGAAGCCGGTGGAAGCTTTAAGGGGGACTGAGATAATTGAAGAACTAAAGTGTCTTGTAAGACTCAAGGATTTGATCAGATAGCAACAAGGATTTGAAGAGTTTATTTGATTCTATATATTCAATTCTGAATGTAACTGCAAGATGACTTCCATGTATAAAAGTTTGTACTTTGTCAATCTGTTGGCTAGTAAATTTTAGTTAGTCTTGTTACCAGGCATGAATTTATGACAAGTAATCTTCTCACAAATTCAGGGAGATTGTTGTGCAAGACATGCCTTTACATAACAAGACAAAGTCATTTTGAAAACCCTAAACTTAGTTGTATGATAATCATTTTGTATTTTGTAATTGTATATCCTGAGTCTGTGAAAATGTTAAGGAGATTAAACTGAGAGATTTTTCTATGAACATCCATCAAACTAAGAATAAATTCTGATAGAAGATCAAGCCTGATCATACCTCAGAGGAAAGTGAAGCTTGAAATTGAATAATGTTGTTTTTGGAAAAATGTTTTAAGTCATATATCGACAAGTCACGGATCAAGATGTACATAGATGTCTATTGAGAAGTCAGAATAGCTTGTAGAGAAGTCACTCTTTTTGTAGAGATGTCATTATACTTGTAGAGAAGTCATTCTACTTGTAGAGATGTCATTCTACCTGTAGAGAAGCGCAATGCATGTAGAGAAGTGGAGATGTCGACAAGTCAAAATTGCATGTAGAGAAGTGAAGATGTCGACAAGTTAAAACTGCATGTAGAAAAGTGGAGATGTCGACATTTCAAAACTGCATGTAGGCAAGTGGAGACGTCAACAAGTCAAAACTGCATGTAGAGAAGTGGAGATGTCGACAAGTCAAAACTGCATGTAGAGAAGTGGAGATGTCAGCAAGTCAAAAATGCATGTAGAGCAATGGAGATGTCGATAAGTCAAATCTGCATGTAGAGAAGTGGAGATGTCAACAAGTTAAAACTGCATGTAGAGCAGTGGAGATGTCGAAAATTCAAAACTAATGCAGAGAAATGGAGATATCGACAAGCCAACCTGCATATAGAGAACTGGAGATATCGATAAGTCATCCGACATATCGACATGAGATAACTCTACACAGTAAGGAAGATCTCGATAACAACTCAAAATTTACATAATATAGCCAACTTGAATATTCAATATTATCAATAACAAACCATTTATCATTGAAATGAAAAGTCTACAAATGCAGTTTGAAGAGTGCAATATCAAGGGTTAAGATGAACTGGACAAAGGAGGTCACAGACCTAGTAAATTCTACACAGATATGCTGCCCTGTTATAGAAATAGATAAATTAACTTTAGAAATTATTTTAGTCTATTTTAGTGCGAGTTCTGTAAACTGTGCATGTTGATCTATAAAACATGTCACGGATCCTAAGTTCAGTAGAACCAAAAAACAGATCTGGAAATCTTGTATTCTCTCAAGAGAAGTAGCTGAGTTTATAATTTTCAAGAACACGGACTTGGAGCACAACTAATTTGATTTAATATAAATCAAGCAAGTTTTGATAGCCTGCAAGGGTTGGCTCGGTTGGTTAAAGAGGGGATAACTATCCTCTTGGTCACAGGTTCGAATCCCACGAGATGAGAATTTATGATTATGCATCCTGAGCCAGAGCCTGTCGATTAAATGCGATTTACCTTGGTTCACGTGGTTTGTAGGCTATTGCGTGAACCCGTAGGGTTTATCCAGTGCGCACCCGAAGGGTAGCGGTTGCGGGTTGCCTACGATAAAAAAGTGAGTTTTGATAATTACTTGTTTCTTTTACATTGAGTTATTTATCAGTACAAATTCACAACTAGTTTTTTAAGTTTCATAGCCTAAACACAACTCGATTTCCAAGATAGTAAAAATCAAGAATATACATTCACCCATATGTGTTGCACTTCATACCGAACATTATATACTCTTTTTGTTCGTTTTTAGTTGTCACATTTGACTTTTGACAAGTTAGATTGACCAAAGTTTAATTGAAGTTTATTAATATTTTATAATGTTATTAAATCAAAAAATTGTGATCCAATTTAATATATAATTTTCGATTTTTAAATTAATATAAGAGTTATTTTTTTAATTTTTGATCAAAACTTATTGACTGATAAAAACAGGGAGTATATAGTTTGGTAAGGTTACAACGTACAACTTGTCTGCAGTGTTATAAAAATTGGGAATCGAAAACGATCGGTCGAACGACCGATCTGGGATTAATTGAAAATTGGGAATTAATCAGAGTAAAAATCAGATGTATTATTATATTTGTTAGATATATTTGATAATGTCATGACTAATGTGATTTATGTTTAGTTTTCAGATCTTACTTAAACAGGACAAATCAGTACTTAACTGAAATCAGCACTTATACTGAAGTCAGAACTTAAGTCATCAGTACTTAAGGTTCGGGAGATATTTATCAGAAGATAATATCAGGACTTAAAGGAAACGTTCAGATAAGGAAGGCAGCTGATTTATAGGAAGAGAAGATCTAGACAAACATAAGAAGAGATATGCATGAAGAATAGAATACTTGGAAGAAAAGATATCTGATTGATATATTTTAGGAAGCAGAATTATATTCCATATCAATTAGCGATTATCTTGTAACTGTGTAGTATATAAACACAGACATAGGGTTTACACTATAAGTGTTATTATTATCGAGAAGATTATTCATTGTAACCCTAGCAGCTCTCGTGATATTTGTTCATCACTGAGAGAGGACAGTTCCATACTGTAACAGAGTTTATTGTTTTGAATAAAGTTTGTTTTTTGTTACTTGAGTTATTAAAGTTCGATTTGATTGTGTTATACACTATATTCACCCCCCTCTACAGTGTGTGTGACCTAACAAGTGGTATCAGAGCCTATCTGTTAACACACAAACAGTTTAAGATCCAAAAATAATCACGTCTGAAGTAGAAACTCCAACTAAGCCCACCAAAACTGAAGAACCTCCAAAGACACAAATCCAAAGCCGATATGAGATGATTAGAGTTCCCATATTGAGACCATCTGAATATCCCATATGGAAGGTGAGGATGACCATGTTTCTGGAAGCTACAGATCCAGAATATCTCGATAGAATTAAGGAAGGACCTCACAAACCAACCAAGCTCGCTGTTACAGTTGCAGGTGAAGCAGCAAAGTCTGTACCAAAGGAGAAGAGTGATTACACTGCTGAAGATATCGCATCAATTGCTAAGAATGCTAAGGTACGACACTTACTTCATAGTGCCATTAATAATGTAATGTCAAACAGGGTAATAAACTGCAAGACTGCAAAGGAGATATGGGATGCCTTGGAAACAAGATGTCAGGAAACTGATACGATTAAGAAGAACAGGAAGACAATACTTACTCAAGAGTATGAACACTTTGACTCAAAGGCTAATGACTCATTGACTGATTTATATGATAGATTTGTCAAACTCTTGAATGATTTATCACTGGTTGATAAGGAGTATGATCTTGAAGACTCTAACCTTAAATTCCTATTGGCTGTTCCTGAAAGCTGGGATTTGAAGGCAACAACAATAAGAGACAACTATAATCTTGATGAAACGACTCTTGATGAAATTTATGGGATGATCAAGACTCATGAACTTGAGATGGAATAAAGAAGCAAGAGGAAAGGAGGAAAGTCAAGAACAGTTGCTCTTAAGGCTGAAGAAGAATCCCCCAAGGCAGCTACCTCAAAGAAAGGCAAGGGTAAAGCTCTCTTCACAAAGTCTGATACTGAGTCATCAAGTTCTGATAGTGAAGATGACTCAGAATCTGAAAGCTTGCCTGAGACGGATGCTGATGAAGAGATGATGAAGCTGTGTGCTCTTATGGTGAAAGGAATCACGAAGATTGCATACAGAAAGTTCAGGAAGGGAAAGAAGTTTTCCAAGAAAGGTGCAAGTTCTAATAAGAAGAATTTCAGAAAATATGAGGGCAAAGGAGGAAAGTCTGACAGAGGAGATTATACAAATGTCAAATGCTACAACTGTGGTGAGAAAGGCCACATATCTCCTGATTGCAAGAAAGTGAAGAGTGACAAAGGCAAGGCTCTTGTCACAAAGAATAAAAGCTGGACAAACACCTCAGATTCTGAAAGTGAGGAAAATTATGCCTTGATGGCAAATGCTGATATGGCAAGTGCTGAAAGCAGTTCTGAAGCTGCTGAGTTAAAGGTACCTCAAACTACTTATGCCTTTCATACTGATAATATTAATGAGTTAAGAAGATATCTTAAAACCATGTTCATTAGCTATAGAGATCAAACTTTAACATGTGAAAGATTAACTTCTGAAAATCTTGTTTACAAAAAGAGGAATGATTATTTAGAAAAAGAGTTAGTCATGTTCCATCAAACTCAGAAAGATAGAGATGATGCTTTCTATGTTAGAGATGAAGTGCTTAAAATGAATGAATCTCTAAAAGCTGAGTTAGAAAAGGAAAGAGAGATTATCAGGACTTGGACTAACTCTGGCAGAACAACTCAGAATTTGTTAAGTAGTGAAAACTGGAAAGAGGGCTTAGGTTATGGAGAGGATAAGAATGATAAAGGAACTGTAGATATTAAGCCTATAGTTGTTAAACAAAAGCCAAAGTTAAAACCTGTTAAGTTTGTAGCTGTAAAGTCTGATACTGAGAAATCAGAAGTTAAAAAGGAATTAACTTCTGACAAACTAAAACAAGAAAAGACAACTGAAGTAAACGTAGGCTTAATGACAAAGAAGCAGCTTAAGCATAAGCTAAAAGATGTTAAGAATACAAACAAGGTAAAATCACCTAGGAAAAATAGGAATGGAAAGGAAGGTGTGAATAAAAGCAATGATTATAAGCCTGTTCCTGATGCTCCTAGAAAAATATGTCATAACTGTGGAAGTTCTAACCATCTACCTTCTTTTTGTAGGAAGAATAAGAACATAAACTCCTTACCTTCAAAGTCAGGAGTTAAGAGTCAGTCTGTTAGATATAAGCCACAAAATCCTTGTTTTCATTGTGGTAGTTTATGGCATTCCATTTATACTTGTAAGGAATATCATAGTCTGTACTATGATTATTATCAAATAAAACCTTCTTTAAAGAAAGTTAGCATTGTTCCTTCTAGTGTAAGTTCTGATTCAAAGTCTGATAGTGTAAATTCTGATAAGAAAAATGTTAACATAAACTCTGATGCTAAATCCGCTGCAAATGTTAACAAACTTAATAAGGCCAAAAGATCCAAGCAAGTCTGGGTCCTTAAAACTAAGCATTAGTGGTCTTTGTGATTGCAGGGCAACAGGAAAAACATCCTAGTTCTGGACAGTGGATGTTCAGGACATATGACTGGAAATAAAGCCCTGTTATCAGACTTTGTGGAGAAGGCTGGCCCAAGTGTTTCTTATGGAGATGGCAACATTGGAAAAACATTGGGATATGGCAATATCAATCTCGGGAATGTCATCATTAAAGAAGTAGCTCTGGTCTCAGGACTTAAACACAATCTGCTGAGTGTTATTCAAATCTGTGACAGAGGTTATCATGTGGATTTCTTTGAAGAACACTGCGAAGTTGTAAGTAAGTCTACAGGCAAAGTTGTTCTGAAAGGATACAGGCGTGGTAACATCTATGAAGCCAAGCTTTCAACTACTGATGGTTCTGCAATCTGTCTGATGAGTAGAGCATTAATTGAAGAAAGCTGGAATTGGCACAAGAAACTCTCTCATTTAAATTTCAACAATATAAATGAACTAGTCAAGAAAGATCTTGTGAGAGGACTGCCAAAGTCAGTATTTGCTCCTGATGGCCTTTGTGATTCTTGTCAGAAGGCTAAACAAAGGAAATCCTCATCCAAGAGCAAGACTGAATCATCAATTCTTGAGCCTTATCACCTACTACATGTTGATTTATTTGGTCCAGTAAATGTCATGTCTATTGCAAAGAAGAAATATGCTATGGTCATAGTGGATGAGTTCACCAGATACACATGGGTGTATTTCTTGCACACAAAAAGTGAAACTGCATCTATCTTGATTGATCATGTCAGGCAACTGAATAAGTTGGTCAAAGATTCTGTGAAGATAATAAGAAGTGATAATGGTACTGAGTTCAAGAATTTGATAATGGAAGAGTTCTGCAAAAACCATGGAATCAAGCAGGAATTTTCTGCTCCTGGAACTCCACAGCAAAATGGAGTTGTTGAAAGAAAGAATAGAACTCCCATTGAAGCTGCACGTACAATGCTTGATGAAGCAAAACTTCCAACCTATTTCTGGGCTGAAGCTGTGCAGACTGCTTATTTTACTCAAAATACAACACTAATTAACAAGCATGGAAAGGCACCATATGAGATGGTGAAGAAAAAGAAGCCAAATCTGAAGTATTTTCATGTATTTGGATGCAAGTGTTTTGTTCTTAAGACTCATCCTGAACAGCTATCCAAATTTGATCTAAAAGCTGATGAAGGAATCTTTGTTGGATATCCACTTTCCACAAAAGCCTTCAGAGTCTATAACTTGAGAACAAGAGTGGTCATGGAATATATCAATGTCTCTTTTGATGATAAGAAGATTACTGGACTTGAAGATTTCAATGATCATGATCAGCTGAGATTTGAAAATGAAGACTTAAATTCTGATACTGAAAATCTTGACAGTCTAAATCCTGATACTGCAAACTCTGATGGATTAAACTCTGATGTTATTGAAACTGTGGTGACTACGCCAAAGGAAGATGCACCTATGCAGGGGGAGCATACTCAAGATACAACCACATCTCAAGAAGCATCAGAACATACATCTGGCTCATCAAGTTCTGATAAGCCAAGTTCTGATAATTCAGAAAACTTAAATTCTGAAGAATCCAACTCAGAGAGCATAGTTTCAGGGGGAGCATCAGAAAATGTTGATGAAGATAGCATGGATCGTGGGGGAGCATCCAGTTCTAGAGAAAACCTTCCATCTGCAAGGAAGTGGACTAAATCACATACACCTGACTTAATAATTGGAAATCCTGATACAGGTGTCAGAACTAGAACAGCTACTTCAAGTGAATGTCTTTACAATTCTTTTCTCTCTCAGACTGAACCAAAGAAAGTGGAAGAAGCTCTTCAAGATGCTGATTGGGTGCAAGCAATACAGGAAGAGTTAAATGAATTTGAAAGAAACAAAGTCTGGACCCTAGTGCCAAGACCAAAGAACAGATCTGTTGTTGGTACAAAGTGGTTATTCAGAAACAAAACGGATAGTGATGGCATAATTACAAGAAATAAGACAAGGTTGGTTGCAAAAGTATATTCTCAACAGGAGGAAATTGACTATGATGAAACATTTGCACCAGTTGCTAGATTGGAAGCCATAAGGATATTTTTGGCTTATGTTGCTCACAAAAAGTTTACTGTCTTTCAAATGGATGTGAAAAGTGCTTTTCTCAATGGAGAATTGGAGGAGGAAGTATATGTTGAACAACCTCCAGGCTTTGTAGATTCCAAATATCCTAATCATGTCTACAGGCTTGATAAAGCACTTTATGGCCTTAAGCAAGCTCCAAGAGCATGGTATGAGACTTTAGCTCAGTTTCTTCTGGAAAGTGGATTTAACAGAGGAACTATAGACAAAACACTATTCTACCTCAACCATGGAAATGACTTACTTCTGGTTCAGATATATGTTGATGATATCATCTTTGGTTCTACAAATGACAGAC
The DNA here is from genome assembly GCF_009905375.1 of Apium graveolens. Lineage (NCBI taxonomy): Eukaryota > Viridiplantae > Streptophyta > Magnoliopsida > Apiales > Apiaceae > Apium > Apium graveolens. Next base: position 174,551,657 of record NC_133651.1, read on the forward strand.
TTTGCAAGAAGTTTGCCAAACTGATGCAGTTAAGATATCAAATGAGTATGATGGGGGAACTTAGCTATTTTCTGGGCCTTCAAGTCAAGCAAAATGAAGAAGGTACTTTTATTTGTCAAACCAAGTACACCAGAAATTTGCTGAAGAAATTTGGAATGTAAGATTGTTCAAGTGCATCCACTCCCATGGCCACTGCAACAAAACTTGATGAGGATACTGGTAAATCAGTAGATATCACTGATTACAGAGGTATGATTGGCTCTCTACTCTATCTAACTGCTAGTAGACCTGATATCATGTATGCTACCTGTCTTTGTGCAAGATTTCAAGCAGATCTAAGAGAACCTCACTTAACAGCTGTGAAAAGAATTTTTAAGTATCTTAAGGGAACAGCTGATCTGGGATTGTGGTATCCCAGAGAATAAAATTTTAAACTAATAGGTTACTCAGATGCAGATTTTGCAGGTTGCAAAATTGACAGGAAAAGCACAAGTGGAAGCTGCCAATTTCTTGGAGGCAGATTGGTTTCTTGGTTTAGCAAGAAACAAAATTCAATTTCCACATCAACTGCAGAAGCAGAGTACATTGTGGTAGGAAGCTGTTATGCACAGATTCTTTGGATGAAGAATCAGTTACTGGATTATGGGTTAACATATTTTAAAATCCCTATATACTGTGATAATCAAAGTGCTATTGTTATGACAGGTAATCCAGTTCAACACTCAATGATAAAACACATCAGCATTAGGTACCACTTCATAAAGGAACATATGGATGAAGGTACAGTGGAATTGCACTTTGTTCCAACAGATCAATAACTAGCAGATATCTTCACAAAACCACTGTGTGAAGCTACTTTTACAAGATTGGTAAATGAACTTGGAATGGTTTCAGGTTCTTTCTCTAAATTGACCTAGCCTTTGTTCTGATGCATCAGACTCTATGATCAGTATTTACAGAAATTACTCTCTTTGTGTATTCTGTGCTTAATTGAAAATTGCTTAAGTACTGATTGTTGTCTGATGTGTATTTCTAAACTCTAATAGTGATATGACTGTTTATGTGACTATTCAATCCTATGAAGATAATTGTGCTTGATGTTGACCTAGTAGTCTTCAATATACTAGAAATCCCATGTTAGAAGTAATTATTTATGTGGAAATCTATTGACACAAGCAAATTCTGATATTGAGCTTAGTTCAGTTTACTTTGTCTATCTTATTACTAAGTCAAAAACTAGAATCATGCTTCTCATCTGTTAAGATCTGATGTCAGTAAATCTGATAAAAGTACTAAGTGCTGATAAACCTCACTCATCAAAAGAAAAAGTAAAAGAAAAAGAAATAAAAATCAGGAAATCCTTTGAGGTCTAGAGTAAAAATGTGGAAGGGACGACCCAAGTGCATTGCTGTTATTAAGTAATATGCATCAGAAAAGCAAATAATTATTTTTCTTGGTGATTTTTCACACTCTATGATTACTGGAGAAATACTCTGTTAATAGCATAAATTCTGATAAGCAGTCGTGACACACTTACACTGAGAAGCCACTGTAAAATGGACTTTCAAAAGATGCATAAAATAAGCACAAAACAGTTGAGGTGGACTCATGCATGAACTCATTCAACAGTAGGCTTCAGAATAATGACAGATTTTAAGTGAAGTTTTAGTTATGCCTTATTTCTAAGATGTACTGCAGTGAATCAGACCTTACTCTTTGTCTGATATTTAGCTTAATGCACACACTAACACTCCATATGAATGATGAAAATTACTGTGGTGATCAATGTTGTTTTAGATGAACAGTTTATGTGTCAGATTGCATAAATTCTAAGGACAAGTTCTGCTGGAAGTTCTGATAAATAAGTGCTGAAAAACTGAACTCAGGATTTGTGTGAAGAATCACAAAGATAGGCATTCATTTTCTGAGTTAAGAAATCATGTTCTGATGACTGTTAAGTTCTGATATAAGTCTAAGTGCTGTTATTCAATTCTGATCCTCTACTTGACTTATTTGTGGTTAAAATCTGAAATAGTCTTATTTTTACTCAGAATATGAACGGGTAAGATATTAACAGTCAATACAATTAGGGTTAGTAGAACACGTACATGCACAGTAATTTTTTTTACTTGTTTGTTGTGCGCATTAAACCCTGTTTTACTTTTCCAATGACTGTTTTTCTTCTTCCCAGTCTAGGGAGACGAGGTAGAATTATTTCTACCTGTCAGCATTAAATTTCCTTGCGTCTCCTGGCATTCTCTTGCCTATATAAACCAACACCTCCAATCAGCCTACACATCATTTCTTTTCTCACACACTCACTCTCCTTTCCTTCATACCAACACAAATATGGTCAACTACAATATGTTTTTGAACTATGAGACCTTCAACATGGAGCTGAGCTGTGAGGATTGGCAGCAGGAATGGCACGTAACTGTCATTCCTGATGAGATTTGGGACTCGGTTCCCCAGGAGGTTCTCACACACTTCCTGTTCTTTTACATAGACTACCATCGCCATCTGGAGCGATTGGAAGAAGAAAGGCTGGAAGCTCTCCGCCAACAAGAGCGAATCATTCGACTCGCTATTCTTTTTGTAGAGAGTCGGAAGAAGAAATAATTTGTTTTCTTCTTCCTGTTTTTCTTTATCGTCAGTCTTGTCCGGCTTCTTAGCCAAGGACAAAAGCTGTTGATGTTAGGTTTAGAAGCTTAGGACAATCTTGTAATGCTCTGACGTAATTTCAATTTCATGGATGTATTCTCTTAATATATTAATGGAATTTCTTATTTTTGCAAGATTCTGTTTCTGAGATGTTTGCAATTTTACTGCACTGTTAAATCCTGATATATCCATATTCTGATGACCATTTTTAATTTTTGATTTAAATTAAGTTCTGATTTTAAAATATCAGTACTTGTTTACTTGATTTATTTTTTGGTCATTCTCACACTTGATTTTTTTTGTCAGAATATTGATTTTGCAGTAAAAATAATTAAATAAGTGGGAACAGTTTAAATTTTGAATTAAAACTGACTTACCACAATTAATGGGATTACTGGATAAGTGGAACGGTTTTTCCTTGAAAAACTGCCTGTGATAAGTAATGATTACTGTTTTCCCGTGCCCATTAACTATTCATTATTGCTGCATGTCTGACAGGTGTCCAACGGTTATTTTTTTTACCCAAGTATAAGTAAGAGAGAGAGAAGATTATACAACCTTTTATTTACTTTTACAGTTTATCTCTCTTTCTTTGCTTTTACTCTCTCTCATCTCCTGACGTTGGTTTTTCATACAAACATTTTATCAAACACCTTACAGGCAATCTTAATTTTCAATTTCTCTCATGGCACCTAAGGATTTGATCATCGATAGAGCCAAGTTTGTTCCCAAAAACTATGCTGCAATTCTAAATCATGATGAAGCTCCATCTGAGTTGCATTTTGTGCAAGATCTTCTTGCACACAATGAAATTGGGTATGCATTGACCCAGCCTTTAGTCTTTTCAAGCCAACAAGTTCTGACGTTTTGGCGGACTGGGCATTTTGATAATGGTGGTGCTAATGGTTCTCCCATCATTGTTTTTGAAGTGGATGATTCTGAACATGTGGTAACTCCTGGAACAGTTCGAAAGACTTTACATTTACCAGAAGGTTGCATTTTCTCAACACCGGATGAACCAGCTCTACAGCAGCTCATGGCCAGTTTGGGGTATGAGAGGAGTTTGGCTAAGCTTGGACAGTTGAAACGAGCAAGAAACAGAAAATAATGGAGCTTCTTCTTCGACTGCATCAATAAAGCCTTCGGGAATAAGTGTTCTAACTTTGATGTCATTCCTATAATGAGTCAGCACATCGGGTATGCTATTATTAACCAAACTCATTTTGATTTTGCAAGTGCTTTGATAGGTTTTATTGGGGATAGGATGACAGAGGATGAGAATGTTATCTACTTTGCTAGATTTTGTCAGCTTATATATAATATCTGTTATGCTGATGAACCCCAACCTACCACTGACTTATACCCACCCTTTAAAATTGCTAACGAGCCTTTAATGACTTGGTAAATACCGACCTTAAGAAAACGGTGGTTAGACCTTTACAGATACCTCAGTCTGTAAAACAGATCCTGGTAAATGTTGATCCTCAAACCTATAAATCTGTTTATCCTGATGTTCAATCTGCCACCACATCTCCAACACCACACCGACCATCAAAACAAACCATAGATACATCTATACCTCAACCCTCCCTCAGAACATATCTTAAAACATATCTCACACCTTAACAGACAGCTCAACCTTCATCCTCAGCACCTACTGTGAAGCCTTCATCTTCCAAGCCCAAGTGGACAAAGACTGTTCCTCAGACACCACAGAAGAGAAGGAGGATTGTTCTGAGAGATGAGTCTGATAGTGAGGAACAGGTTTCTGCATCAGAACCTGTTGTTAAAGAAGCTGAGAAGATTCCTTCTCAGAAGGATTCTGGAATGGGGGATCTAAGCTTCTCAAAAGGCTTAGAAGAATGACTTCTGTTGAACCTCCCAAGGAATCCCCACCTTCAAATAGATACAAGAAACAGAGAGCTAAAAGGCCAGCTTCAGATGATGAGGAAGTAGCAGCTAAGGAAGGAGATCAGGAATCTCTGATCTCTAAAGAACCAGAATTTGCTGAAGCTACTGCATCTCTTTCTCCATTGTCCCCAACTCAGGAAGCTGCTACAGACAAGGCAAACACACCATCTGTGTCTCCTGTACATAAAACTGTATCTCCTGTAGACCCAGGCACAAGTGCTGAAATTGATATTCAAAATCTGGTTGTGTCTGAGGTTCTCTACTTAGAAGCTCCAACAGCAATTAATCCATCAACAACACATGTTACTGATGCTACTCAAACTCCAGAATTGTCTACCACACCTTCTCTGCATCTAGATGTTGATGATCAGAATATAGGTGAGCATCAGGATATGGCTGTTGATCAGAACTTGGAAACAGATCAGCACTTAGAGGATGATGCTGAAGCCTCGATTGCTTCTCATACTGTTGTTTTATCAGAAGATGCTGATTCTGTAAGTTCTGATGCTGCAAATGCTGATGATACTGGTGATGCTGCTCCAAATGCAGATGCTGATGAAGCTGGTCCTTCAGGACTTGCACCTCCACAAATTATTTGTAAATCTGAACTAGTCAAGAAGTTTGTACGGGGAGAAGCACCAGTACCTTGAAGTGAAACTCCTAGAGGACATGAGTGGACTAAGGAATGGAACTCAGTTACCTTTGTTCCATCTGAAAAGATTCTTGCTGAGCACTTGGATAAAGCTGATCAGATGTTAATTAATCATGATTTCAAGACACAGCTTCGAGTCACTGCATTGAGTACTAGACATTTTCAAGATCTCCATTCAAAAACTCATGCAGAGTTACATAAAATTCAGGAAGAATTGCTCAAGCAAGAAACAGTTAAGAAACTTGAAAAGAAAAGTTTCTTTCAACCTACCTTTGACAGAGTTGCTTACATTGAGAAGACCCAAGAGAAGCAATAGTCTCAGATTGATGATATTTTGAAAAATCAAGCTTCTCAGCAATCTCAACTCGATGAAATCCAAGCCTCAGTAGAATTGCTTGTCTCTCTTCTCTTACCTGCTGATGCCAAAAAAGGGGAGAAAGTAATTAAGTCCAAATGCAAAACTGATCAGACACTGAAGGGGAAGGATGATGAAAAAAATGACCAAGGAAACTCTGGAATGGGTGGAGGTCATGGTTAAGGTAGAAGTTTCTCATCAAGAAGAGCTGAAATTACAAGTCACAGGACAAGTTTTGATGCTGGAAAAAGAATTACTTCTGCTACTGGTAAAAGGATAAGTTCTGATGAACTTTTAGATCTTGATGAAGAATTATCAAGACAGTTATTTCTAAAGGAGAATCCAGGAATGGACTTGGAAAGTCTGATGGAAGAAGAAGCTAGACTTAAGTCAGAAAAAGTCAAATCTAAATCTGAAGCTTCTGTTGGTAAAAAGAAACTTCCAGAAGTCAAAGGCATTGTGATAAAAGAAAGAACAAATCCTGAACCAACCAAGGCTAAATCACAATTACAGATAGATCCAAGGTCTAAGGGCAAAGAGAAAATTGGTGAACCTATCAAGGTTTATGTGCCTCCTGTGGATGAAGAAATTACTGTTGAAGATGCTAATCTTGCTCTGACTTCAAGAAAAATTTCTAAGACAACCTCTGACATGGCTCAAGTTGTTCAGGATAAAGATAGAGTTAGTTCTGATATCTCAAAGAAGCAAGTAACCTCTGACATAGCTCAAGTTAACTTGATATCAGAAGATAAATCAAAGGAAACCTCTGACATTGCTCATGTTAAACCTTGAAAGATACTCCTACCAGGATTCACCAAAGCCAAACAGACTCAACCTTTGAAGACTGCTGTAAGTGGTTTTGAAGCAAGAGTAGTTACTGGAAAGGAAGCAAGAGATAAAACTGGATTGGGTAGTGCTGATGAAAGAAGAATACAGAATACAACCAATGATCCAACTTCCTTAAGTGAACCAGGTATTGGAGCAACTCCTGAAAGATTGAATCAACTAGAATCTGTACAGATGGTTTACCATACCTACTTGAAAGAACACATTTTGTTGTACTTCATGACAGATGGTAGGGTTTATCGTATAAGGGAAAATCCCATTCCACTGAAGTATTATGAAGAATTGGAACATGTATTATTCTTACTTCAAGTGAATGACAAAATAACAGAAAGTACTGCAAACTATTTGAAGAGTCAAATTCAGAGACAGAAAAGGCTTTATTCTGTTAAGTCTAACAGCACATATCTTCCAAAGTACAGAGATCACAAGGGTGATATTGTTGAGATGAAGCCTAACTCTGCTAAGATTATAACTACCTTTCTGGGTGACAAGGCTGTGGAATTCAATCTTGAGTGTGACAAGTCGTATTTGATCAGACTGGATCAGGACATAAAGAAAGCTAAAATTAATGATCTCAGGGCTGCAATCTTTCAAACTGGTGAAGATTCTGCAGAACTTAAAGATGCTAAAAGGAGGATGATTGATGAACTCAGATATGTTGAGAGATGTTTGTTAAAGAACTATCTCAGAACAACTCCTGACATCAGAGAGATCAGAAGAGGAAGTCAAGTCAAGATCTACAACTGTTCAAATTCTGATATGAATACAGACTGAAGTTGTTATCAGAAGTTAAAGTTGGTAAAGCTTTAAGGACTGTAAGTTGTAGTTATCTAGTCAAATTCTCATGCATTTGTACTTAATGTTTTTGACATCATCGAATATCTGTTAACTTGTATATTATGCTAATTTACAAGTTGGGGGAGATTGTTAGATATATTTGATAATGTCATGACTAATGTGATTTATGTTTAGTTTTCAGATCTTACTTAAACAGGACAAATCAGTACTTAACTGAAATCAGCACTTATACTGAAGTCAGAACTTAAGTCATCAGTACTTAAGGTTCAGAAGATATTTATCAGAAGATAATATCAGGACTTAAAGGAAACGTTCAGATAAGGAAGGCAGCTGATTTACAGGAAGAGAAGATCGAGACAAACATAAGAAGAGATATGCATGAAGAATAGAATACTTGGAAGAAAAGATATCTGATTGATATATTTTAGGAAGCAGAATTATATTCCATATCAATTAGTGATTATCTTGTTATTGTGTAGTATATAAATACAGACATAGGGTTTACACTATAAGTGTTATCATTATCGAGAAAATTATTCATTGTAACCCTAGCAGCTCTGGTGATATTTGTTCATCACTGAGAGAGGACAGTTCCATACTGTAACATAGTTTATTATTTTGAATAAAGTTTGTTTTCTGTTACTTGAGTTATTAAAGTTCGATTTTATTGTGTTATACACTCTATTCACCCCCCTCTACAGTGTGTGTGATCTAACAATATTAAATATATTTAATATATTATTATGATTATATTAGTTATTTATTAACAAATATATATTTATTATATAATAATTTTTTCAAGTACTCATATTTAAATTAATAAAATATTTTAATATTAATAAATAATTATAAATACTCCAATAACGAAAAATCGAATTTCAAAGATCGAGTGGCCTGGGTCGGTGAGTAATCGGGAATTTATAAAATAGCGCGAGTCCGCGTTAAAAGAGGGTGGGCGTGGAAGAAAAGGGTAAATCTGGCAAGAGTTGAATTTGCAGGGGTTAACCGTATACACACACAGAAGAAAAGAAAAGATAGGAGGGGTTTCACAAAAATGACGTCGTTTTGTTCAAGTACCCTTGTTATCTCCTCGCCTTCATCATCTTCATCTACGCCCTCCACTTGTGCTTCGTTATCATCCTCATCTCCAGTTTTGTTATTCTCGACTCGCCGGATGCCTCCTTGTAATGCTAGTTCAATTCAGCGCCGGCCGGTTGCTCGTATGGGTGAAGAAGAGAAGTTGACTCGTCGCAATCCTCTCGATTTCCCTATTGTATGCCTTCATTTCTTTCATTCCTTTCTTTTTGGTGTTACTTATGTTGTGTTGTTTTAATTCCATAAAGCTTCCATTTTATTTTAATTATCAAGTAATAAAGCTAGGATCTTTAAAGTGAATAGGTGAATTCTATTTTAGATGTTGTGGATACTTGTTTGATAAACGTAAATAGCCCTATCCACTTCCTAGATTAATTTAAGGTTAATTCCTCAACAGCACTGAGTATCCGTAATCAGAGAATGCTTCTACATGTAGTATGTTTTTAACTTTACCTCGGTTTAGAGAATAGGTTCACCAGATCTAACTGTATTAGTTATTAAATATTAGAAGATGCAGCTGCATTATAAGGTACCTAGGTACCAGCTGCAAAGAAGATTTTAGAATTTTTTTAAGAAAATGATGGTTGAAGAAATAATATAATTAAATGTCTTAGCTATAAAAGTTCCTTATCTCATTATAAATATAGCTTCGGTGTTGTTGATAATGTACTACAAGAAGTTTGTTTGTAATTTCTATTTTGGCTAGGAACATTAGCTTTTAAATAAAAAACAGGTCAGTTTTTTGGTTAAAGCAAAATGCTAATTGTACAGAAAGTTGGCCCTCTCGTACTTTTCGAATATACTGTTTTCTGGTTTGCACACAACTTGTATTTTCACAAAATTTTGGGGTTTCAAAACCCAATGAAGGCAAGAATTCAAACTTCTATTAATTTTATATTTATTTTACTTTTGTCTTCTATTTTTCTTATATTTGAAGTAATAAAATTAAAAAATGAGAGTACGAGACTCAACTTCTATTCAATGTTTTTGAAAGATTCTTTGAAAACTTTACTATAAAGTTATTTGGATGTATAATTGCAGTTTAGTTCTTAATTTATTTTCCTCAAACTTGATATTCTGAAAATGGACATTACAAGGTAATCATTAGAATGTGTTTATATTATGAAGCTGGTTAATATTGATAAAAAAACTTATTTGGTAGTAGTGTTACTATAATAAAAAATTCAACCTTTAAATTATTATTTTTACCAAACACCTAGTATCAGTTTTTGTTCCAAAAGTTTTTTCCATAAATTTACCATCAAGTCACCAACCATTTTTGATAGTGTATTTTTAAAACCAACATTTTTCTCACATCTCGAGCAGTTACGAAGAGCAATCACAAATAAAGCTTACTTTAGTGGGCAGTGTATTCTTTTGAATCGTATTAATGTCTATTGTTTTGGTCATTGCATGTGTACTTGTTTTTTCGATGGGTTGCAAAGTGAACCTGCTTTGCTTTGTGCTGAAGTCTGTGAGGCCCATTGTGCTTCACTGCGGTCTTTGCTTATAACAACCGTGGGAGTGGGATTACATCTCCCTCTTGCCTGACCCTAGTCAAGATTGAGCATCCCATACATCTCACCCTCTTAATAGAGTTGCTAAAATTTTCTTGAAACTCTGTTACTATTTTAGTTTTTAATTATTTCATTTGTTTTGACTCTGTCATTCTTTGGGTCAGGAATGGGAGAGGCCTAAGCCTGGGCGTAGGCCTGATATATTTCCTCAGTTTAGCCCTATGAAAACACCCCTGCCGCCTCCAATGCCATATGACCCCCCTGAAGAAGACGAGGAAGAAGAAGAAAAGAAGGAAGAAGAAGAAGAAGACCCAGAGAAAGAGGAGGGAGAGAATCCGGAAAGTCGGTGGTTTCCCTTTAGATGGTGAGATTTAAGCACTCATGCCAAATTTTGTTCTCTCGAGTTTTGATTGTATAAGGGATGCAAGGCGCAGGCAGAAATACACCCAACAGATGATCACAGTAACCATTTTCTTGTCATATAAAACGCTCAATGTAGAAAATATTTCAAAATTGATATCAACAATCTTTGTAATAGTAGCATATTTTTAAGATTGGAAGGCCGGGGCCAGCTCTATTGAAACTAACATATATTATGATACATAATCTCAGACTAGAGAGCTGACATGTTTGATCACTGCTAGATTTAATTAGGATTTGATACTGGTCCACGTAGTAGCATAATACCAAATATTATTTAATTGACTAATTTGTGTACATAAGGTTACAAATTTAGCAAGGCATGTTCTTAAATTGATTTCATTAAGTTGTACAATAATTTGGATAAATGTTAAATTTAACTATATTGTTGCAAGTAAAATGTAAGATAGATCCACATTAGATGGAAGGAAGTTATTTTGACAAACAATAACAGTGTCATACATTTTAAATTAGGGGTATTAGAGCATTTATGATCAAAAAGGGTGCCAAAATATTATGCAGTTTGATACTCTTATTATCTATCCATTGAATTGAATAGGGGTGTCAACTAAACTAGCCAACTTTTGTCACCCATTGACACCGTCCCTAAATAAAAACAATACAATATATTTTGTTAAATATATGTACTTTGATATTTATTTTTAATTATAATTGTTTCGTAATTTTGAGTGCTAATTGTTGAAGTGAATTTTAATAAAAATGGTGTTAAAAGTACAATTCAAAAAAGAAAACAATAATATTAATGTATTATTGATGAGTTGAAAATTTTGAAAATCTTAATTCAGCACCCCGTTCGAATCTACTAGTGTGTACGTGTGACCCATGCTAATTTTAGAAGTTTGACACATTTTTGTTGGGCAAAATTACACCACTTATGTATATAAAAAAGAAAATAAATGATTCTGAATAGTGAATATAAAGGAAACAAAAATTAAGTGTAATGCATGCATTATGATTTATGATAACTCCGGTGAGCGGGCGGCTCCGTCCGCCGGTGTTCCTGGACCTTCTGTGCGGGGGTGAGGTGTAGCTGCTGGTTGGGCGCCTGCAAAACAACACCGGAAGGGGGGTTTGGCTCCCACGGCGCCTCCGGTGTGAGAATGAGAACAGGCTTTGGAAAAGATGAAGGGATATATGTTTATGTAACTTAGAGGCTGCTGTGTATGCGTGTTTATATGTGACGGCTGCTGTATGTTTTTGAGCGTATGAGAGTGTGTGAGTGTAAGAGTAAAAATATTTTCCCACCCCTAAACCCTTCAGTCTTGGGGGTATATATAGCCTCAAGGTAGGGTTTAGGGGTAATTACCTATAAACCGGGGCCGTTGGATCTTGGGAGCGGAGGACGCCTGGCTTGGGCGGATTGCTTACACGTATCCAGGGGAGGACCACCCCCAGAGTGTCCTAACGGCCTCTGACACGCGCCGTGCTTGTCTGGAGTGTCGGTTGTTGATAGTTGTCATAGTTACGTGCCCACGTACCCCTCCTTGGCGGGTTGTAGGGTGTGCATGTGTTTGATGGGACCCCGCTCATGGCGGTCTGAGTCCAGATCCGGATCCGGGTGGGCATTAGGTCCGGGCTCCCTGTTGGATCCGGATCCGGGTCATGGGATGGGCCCGGGCCTGGTCTCTCCATTTGACTGTTCTGGGAGAGGGGGGTCTCGGTCCATCGATCGAGCCTGGTATCCTTTAGATCCGAGTTGAATCCTAGACGGGTCTCTTATACCCTATCATTTGCCCCCCACTCCCTTATGCAGATTTTCTGGATGAGGGAGTAGAATTACACATAGTCGCCTTGGTAGAAAAATTTGCGCTCCTGGTTGCCCCCCAATCCGGATATGGTGTAATGGATACCAATCCGGATTGAGGTAGAATAGTTGCTTCAGAGAAATTTCTGCTCCTGGTTGCCCCCCAATCCGGATCTGGTGCATGGGTGCCAATCCGGATTAAGGTAGGATGGTTGAAGCCTTAGAGAAATTTCTGCTCCTGGTTGCCCTCCAATCCGGATCTGGTGTAGTAGATGTCAATCCGGATTAAGGTAGAATGGTTGATGTCTTAGAAAAAATTCTGCTCCTGGTTGCCCCCCAATCCGGATCTGGTGTCGTAGAGGCCAATCCGGATTAAGGTAGAATGGTTGATGCCTTAGAAAAATTCTGCTCCTGGTTGCCCCCCAATCCGGATCTGGTGTAGTGGGTGCCAATCCGGATTAAGGTAGGATGGTTGAAGCCTTAGAAAAATTTCTGCTCCTGGTTGCCCCCCAATCCGGATTAAGGTAGAATGGTTGATGCCTTAGAAAAAATTCTGCTCCTGGTTGCCCCCCAATCCGGATCTGGCGTCGTAGAGGCCAATCCGGATTAAGGTAGAATGGTTGATGCCTTAGAAAAATTCTGCTCCTGGTTGCCCCCCAATCCGGATCTGGTGTAGTAAAGATATCCGGATTGACCTTGGGTAACTTTCTCTTCCAAATCTGTATCCGGTTGACAATGACCCGGCTTAGGGCTCTTGGTCCGGGTAAGGGGTCGTGGAATTTGAAAAGTCGAGGAGTTGTAACGTCTTTCAGTTTATTCCCTCCCACGGATTTGAATTTTTGGGAAGTTATTTCCTAAAAACTCGGCCCATAATCATTATGGGTTTAATTTGCATTTATATGTGTGTAATTACACATATATATGTATTATTTTTTTTTGTAACTGCTTCTGGGACCAGTAGGATCGTGCCACGTGGCAGGGGGAGTTGTCCTCATTTATGCCTATAAAAGGCCGCAGCCCCTTCTCTTCTTCTTTTCTTTTTTATTCATCATCAGAAGAAAAATCAACAGTCACTTAGTTCACTCTTCATTTTCTCTCATTTTTCTACGAAGTGTCGTGCTCTTGGTTGATTCTTGCCGCCGCGTGTCGCTGCTTTCTCCATCCATCTTCAATTGACTTGTAAGATTCTCTTCTTTCTTATTTTTTCAATTTGTTCTCCGATTTTGCTTTTCGAATTTTGATTTTGCATGCTTGAGACTTGGTTATATGTCTTCGAATTGGTAATGGAAATCGAGGTTTTTGGTCATTTTTGTTGCTTGGTTTTTTGTTTATTTGTAGATCTGTATGTTTCTCTGTGTTTTAGGCTCGATTTTTGTTGATTTGTATGGGTTTTTCGTTTGATTTTTCTGGGTTTTTTGGGGCTGCTCTTCGTGTTCTTGGAAGAAAATTTATGTATGTATATGAAAAGTGTGTGTGTTTTGCTCTTTGATTCTCAAAATAACTGTTTGTGGGTTAGGGTTTTGATTTTGATCCGGGTTTGAGTGTAGGATCCGGATTTGGGGGAGGTTTATGGTAGGACTGTATGACTTAGGTTTTATCTATTTTTTGGTTGCTTTTGATCCGGGTATGGGTGTTTGCCATGAGGATCCGGGTATATGGGTTTTGTTTTAAGTTTTTTGTTGCTATGGATCCGGATCTGGGTATTTGCCATCAAGATCCGGGTCCATGGTGGTTTGCTTTTGTGGATTGTAGTTAACATGATCCGGATCGTTGATGTTTTTCCGGGTTGGACTTGCATTGGTGGTCCGGATCATTAGGTTATGCTAATACTAACGTAACACACTTGATCCGGACCTCTTAGTGAAACAATTAAAATATATAGGGACCAGGCTAACTGACCTTCATTTTAATAGGTATATGGTCCGGATCAAAGAGCGGGCTAGAAAAGTCTATAACTGCTACCCAAACTTTTCTGGAGAGGAGAGTGACCCGGATTCATCTGGTAGAGAACAGATCCGGGTAGTGATGGCTAAGAAAGCTTCTGTTTCCGCCGAGATAATCTCAAAGTTCAGGTATAAGAAAATGCCTGGGGGCTCAGTTCCCTTCACGCCCGAGGGGTACTAGATAGATGTCAAGTATCACTTTGTTGAGAAGCCGACCGAGATCGAGAACGAGGTATATTATAGCCGGGTTAGATATGATAGACAGCCTGACGGTCACCCCGGGGTATATAACCAGGAAGCTCTTGAGAGGATGTTCGCTGCGTTCCCTATAAGCCGGGATCACTACCAGTTGAAGGACTCGTTTTTTGAGGCTGATCCGGGTGAGATGAATGAGGCGGTCCGGGCTGCTTTCCAGTTGACTCCAGATATTGAGTGGAGATGGCCAGAACCCCATGAGAGGATCTATCATCGGCCAGAAGATGGTTTTGTCCCGGTCTGGATGGAACATCTCAGATCCGGGTGGAGCCCCCGGTGCCATATATTTATCAAGCACCTCTGTAAGCACGTGTACAGAATATCCCCCATGCAAATCACCCCGAATGGGATAAAGTCGATGACATGGTTCGTCGCTTGCTGCAACAAATCCGGATTCTTGCTCACCTTGAAGCTTTTTCATCAGATTTTTTATCTGTCCAAGTCGAGTCAGAAACCTTTTTATGAGATCAGGTTCCGGGCCTCGGAGTGTGGTTACGGCCCGGGTAGAGCTAAGCCAATAATGCACCAGTCTTCTTTGAAGTACTGGAATGGGGAGATAATCCTTTTGAAGGGATATGACTTGACCTATCTCCCTTACTTTACTACTGAGGGGGTTCAAACTAAGTTTAACCCGGCTGTGCTCGAAGGCCGGGCTGTTACCCAGATTAGATGTTTCTGTGAATCTCTCGAGTTCCAGCCGACTCGGGACACATTTATGAACCATAAGCTGCTTTTTAATCTAGGCTGTAAGTTTTCCTTTTTTTTCTGATTGTGGATTAGATGCTTGCCTTCGATCCGGATCTCTTTCGCCCAGCTTGATAATCCGGATCAAGGTCCGGTTTGATTTTAACTTGTTTGCATAAGTTTTTCGCCTTTGATCCGGATCTCCTTCACCCAGCTTGATGATCCGGATCAAGGTCCAGTTTGCTTTTAATCTGTTAGAATATAATTTGCTTCTGATCCGGATCTCTTTCATCCAGCTTGATGCTCCGGATCAAAGTCCAGTTTGGTTTTCTGTTTGCATAAGTTTCAATCCGGTATTTAATCTCCATTTGTTCATTTCCGCAGGTCTGCCTCATTTCAACCGCAATTTCCTGAAAATCATGTCTTCTTCTGCATATGCTGCTGCTTTCAACACCCTCGGGATGGCCTTTAAGACAAGTAAGGGAGCCCCTGGTCCCGGATCTGGCTCCGCAGATATTGAGGGAGGGGCCGAGTCCTCCGTCCCTCAGAACATCCCGGATCCGGGCCACGAGTCTGAGCCCGAGGTTCAGGAGATTCCGGGCGGTGATGGCCCCCCGAGTAAGAAAAGAAAATCTGGTCCGAACAAGCCACCCCGGGGCAAAACTGTGGTTTCCAACCGGGTTATATGTTATTCGGAAGGCCGAGGGCCCGACGGAGAGGCCGTGAAGATAGGAACCAAAACTCTAATCGACCTAGCCGGGTTCATGTCCAGTATCCCCTCCGAAGAAGATTGGGAGGAGGTTGAGGGCTACAATATGACTGCTGCCTTGAAGAGGGTCACAAGTCAATGGGGGCAGGTAATTTCTGAATTTTTATGCTCTTAGTTCCGGATTATGCCCCATATTTTGTGCTTTGCTAATAGCATGTGTTTGTTTCTTTTTTGTTTCTCAGCTTGGGAGTGCAATATCCATTTGCTCCGACGTTGCTTTCACTGAGCTCAAGGAGGCCAACAACCGGACTAAAGCTGAGAAGATGCTTTCCGATTCCCTGAGGGGTGAGCTGGAGGAGGCCCGGGAGGGGTTCCGTGTGGTGGAGGCCGGGTTGAACGAGAAGCTGAAGGATTCGTAGACCCGGGCTGAGGGGCTTTCCAAGGAAGTGGAGAGGCTCAAGGCCGAGCTTGATGCTAAAAAAAATCTGAACAAGGAGGCTATCATTGCTAAGTTCAAGGCTAGTGATGTTTATGACTTCGAGGTCGCTCAGGCCGGGGTTCCCGAGGTGCGCAGGTCCTGGGTCGTTGCCGAGCGCCATATCAAGACTGACCCCTTGGCTTCCTGGGAGAGCTTTATTCAGGAGTTCCTTGCTGCAAAGGCTGTAGTTGAGCAGGGTCAAGGGGAACCGGAACCCTATGATGGTCCGAGCCCCAGCTTTCTCTAGATCTGGACCAGCTTTGCTAAGCTTCTCTGGCCCAGCCCATGCAATTTCATTTTCTAGGATTTCCCATTTGTCGTACTTTGATTTGGACCTTGTGTAATATTTGGATTTGTTCCGGGTTGATGGCAATCCGGATTGTGTTTTAAACTCTTATTTCGTTGTAGAAAATATTTGCTTTTCTTCGATCTATGTTGTTTTTTTTAGCAATCCGGATCCTGGTTATGGCCCTTAATCCGGATTGGGTTCATATCAGGGATGGTCCGGGTATGGAACCGTTTCTGGGTTGATGTTTAATTTTTTGCTTTATGTACTTGATAATTTAAGTGCATAATGGTTGTTTGCAACCAGGATTTGAATGCTAATCCGGGTTGTTTTTAGCTTTTAAATTTGCTTTCAATCCGGGTATGTCTAACCCGGATTGATGTTTGCTTTTTTGCTTTATGTACTTGGAAAATTTAAGTACATAATGGTTTTTTGCAACCTGGATTTGAATGCTAATCCAGGTTGTTTTTTGCTTTTAAATTTGCTTTCAATCCGGGTATATGAACCACCCGGGTAGATGTTTGCTTTTTTGCTTTATGTACTTGGAAAGTTTAAGTACATAATGGTTTTTTGCAACCGGGATTTGAATGCTAATCCGGGTTGTTTTTTGCTTTTAAATTTGCTTTCAATCCGGGTATGTCTAACCCTGCTAATCCGGGTTGTTTTTTGCTTTTAAATTTGCTTTCAATCCGGGTATGTCTAATCCGGATTGGTGATTGCTCCATTTACTTAGAATTTTTCTAAGCAAATAGTGGTAGCTTTCGTTTTTTGCTTCTAACCCGGGTATGAGAAGGTACCCGGGTTATTTTTTGCTTCCATAACTGGTAGTTTAGAAGTAATAACTTTCTAAGAAAGGAAAATTCTTTTCATTGATTTGCAAATTTTTTCATACAAAATATAGGATCATAGATTGGTTGCTTGCCATAGGCTACAAGTTCTGGTTGCTTTTGGTTGCTTTTTCTACTGGTAAAACTTTCTGAGCCTGAGTCCATGCCATGTATTCGGTACTTCAGACTCATCCATGTTCATGAGCTTGTATGTTCCTGACCTTAGACCTTCCTTGACTTTGTATGGGCCTTCCCACTTTGGCATTAGCTTTCCAGTGTTGGTGGGGTCTGAAGCTTCCGTGTCTCGAAGTACCAGGTCTCCAACTTGAAAGTTATTGACCCGAGACTTCTTGCTGAAGTGCTCTTTTGTTTTCTGCTTATATTTTTCCATTCTTGCCACTGCCTGGTCTCGGACTTCATCAATTAGCTCAATATTCGTTCTGAGCCCCTCCTCATTTGCTATCTCATCAAAGTTGATTGCTCGATGGGAGGGGGATCCTACTTCAATTGGTAGCATGGCTTCAGTTCCATAAGCCAGCTTGAAGGGGGTTTCTCCTGTGCTTGTTCTGGGGCTTGTTCTGTATGCCCAAAGTACATTAGGCAATTCTTCTGGCCATTTGGTTTTTCTTTCCCTGAGTCTCTTCTCTATCCCCCTGAGAAGTATTCGGTTTGTTACTTCAACTTGGTCGTTTCCTTGAGGGTAGGCTACTGATGACTTCTTGTGCCAGATGCCCCTTTCTTGAAGGTAGGATTCGAATTCTGAACCAACGAACTGTGGACCATTATCTGAGACCAGTACCCTCGGGATCCCAAACCTCATCAATATGTTATCCATGAACTTGATGCAGTCTTGTTGGTTTATTGTTCTCATTGCCTTTGCATCTACCCATTTTGTCATATAATCAATTGATACTAGTAAGTACCTGAGGTCTCCTCTAGCCCTGGGAAAGGGTCCCATGATATCAATGCCCCATACAGCAAATGGGATTGGTGACAAGACTGAAGAAGGTAGGACTGGGCTCATCCGTGTCACATTGCTGAAGAGTTGGCATTCCTTGCATTTTTTCACAAAGTCTATTGAATCCTGATGGATAGTAGGCCAGTAGTACCCCTGCCTTATGATTTTGTGAGCTAGTGCTTTTGCGGACATGTGGTCCCCGCAGATTCCTTCGTGAACTTCCATGAGGCAGTATTGTGCCTCTCCTGGGCCTATGCACTTGAGGATTGGGGAGGAGAAGGTCTGGCGATAGAGTATTCCATCTTCCATGAAGAATTTTGAAGCTTTTGCCTTTAACCTTTGTGCCTTCCCTTTATCCTCCGGGAGCTCTCCCTTCTCCAAGTAGTTAATGAATGGGGTCATCCAATTTGGACTATTTTCTATTTCCATGACTTCCTCAGAATCTGTGCTTGGTTTCTGCAATTCTTCGAAGTAGACGGAACAATCCAGGTCTGATGAATTTTGAACAAGCTTAGATAGTGTATCGGCTTCTGAATTTTCCTCTCTGCAGATTTGGATGACTTGTATCCCTGGTATCAAGGCGAGGTAGTTTTGGACCAGAGCCTGGTACTTGGCTAGAACTGGATCCTTGGCTATGTACTAGCCAGTTGTTTGCTTTACGACGATCTCGGAGTCGCTGTAGATTTTGAGATTCCGGATCCTGAGTGTTCTTGCTAGCTTCAATCCTGCAATCAAGGCCTCGTACTCTGCTTGGTTGTTTGTTGCTGAGAATGCAAAGGAGATCGCTGTTTGGATTGTGAACCCTTCTGGGCTCTTTAGGATGAGCCCGACTCCCGATCTTTCATTGGTTGAAGAACCATCAACTTTGAGAGCCCAGGCTTCTGTTTCTTGATCTGTGTTTTTCTTAGGGTCAATGCACATGGGCACGGGCTCTTCTTCTGGGAAATTGCATTCTATGATGAAATCAGCTAGAGCCTGGGCTTTGATTACTGTTCTAGGAATGAAACTTAGATTGAACTGACTTAGCTCAACTGCCCAATTTACCAACCTCCCTGAGACATCTGGCTTGTGTATTATCTTCCTTAATGGTTGATTTGTTACAACTCGTATCTCCCTTCCCTGGAAGTAGTGTCTGAGTTACCTGGATGCTGTGACTAAGGCAAAAGCAAACTTTTCTAACCTCGGGTACCGGGTCTCTGCATCTTTTAGCACTTGGCTCTCATAATAAACTGGTTGCTGTTTGCCATTCTCTTCCCTGATCAAGGCTGCTCCAACTGCCAGGGCCCCTGCTGACAGGTAAAGGGATAGGGGTTCCCCGGGTTGAGCTTTTGTTAACACGGGGGGTTGAGAAAGGTACCTTTTGATTTCTTCAAATGCGCTTTGGCATTCCGGGCTCCAATTAACTTCTCTCTTGTTGGTTGCTCCTTTTAACAGGTCAAAGAAGGGTAGGCATCTTTCAGCTAGCTTGGAGATGAATCTTCTTAGTGCAACCAGTGACCCTGCTAGCTTCTGCACATCTTTTTGCGTTCTGGGGGCCTTCATCTCTTGGATTGCCTTTATCTTTTCTGGGTTGGCTTCAATTCCTCGGTTGCTTATCATGAATCCAAGAAATTTTCCTGCCCATACTCCGAATGTGCATTTTTCTGGATTGAGCCTGAGTGAGTACTTTCTCAGGTTTTCGAAGCATTCTCTCAGGTCTCCTATGTGGCCGGGGATGCTTGTGGATTTTGCAATCATGTTGTCCACATAGGATTCCAGGTTCCTTCCAATCTGGTCCTTGAAGATTTTGTTCATTGCCCTTTGATATGTTGTTCCCGTATTAGTCAATCCGAACGGCAGCATTACATAGGCATAGACCGCCGTGTGGGTGATGAAGGCTGTCTTTAGAATGCCTCTGGGATTCATCTTGATCTGGTTGTACCTCGAGTAGGCGTCCATGAAACTTAGCATCACGTGCCCAGAGGTTGCATCGATCAATTAATCAATATTTGGCAAGGGGTAGGGGTCTTTGGGGCATGCACTGTTCAAGTCTGTGTAATCGATACATATTCTCCACTTTCCGTTTGCTTTTTTCACCATCACTACATTTGCCAGCCATTCTGGGTATTTGACTTCGCATATTATTCCAGCTTTCAGTAGTTTCTCAATTTCTTCATCGATTGCTTTCTGCCTTTCCGGGGCAAAATTTCTTCTTTTTTGCTTGACTGGCTTCCTCTCTGGGTTGACATCCAAGCTATGCATCGCTATTGATTCATCCAACCCGGGCATTTCTTTCGGGGTCCAAGCGAATATATCAGAGTACCCTTGGAGTAGTGACACCAGGTCTTTTCTGAAATTAGCCTCGAGCCCGGATCCTATCTTTATCTTTTTTGAAGGATCGCTTGTACTGATCAGAATTGTTTCTGTTTCAACAGCGGCCTCTATCTTGGATTGATCCGTATCTGATACCATCTTCTGGATCCGAGCCTCTGTGTTCTTTTTCATATAAATCTGAGCTTGGGCTGTCATCTCTTTATTATTTCTTTCTTCAGTCATTTCTGGGTTGGTTGCTTGCACAGTAGGGTTGGTTTGGTCAATACATAGGCCCAATTCAATCCCTTCTGTGACTTTGTTGCTTTTTTGCTCTTCTGAGCCTTGTTTGGTTGCTTTTGGATCTGAGACGGTCTCTATGACCTGAACTTCTTTTCTCCCATCATCCCTTGATTGTTGGCGATGTTTCTTAATACTTTGCTGTTTCCGGAGCACGACAGCCTTTCTCTTGTTGTCTTGATGGGTCTCAGCCATTACCAGAGCCTGGCTATAACATCTTTCAGCTACCTCATAGTCTCCCTTGATTTCTTCTACCCCAGTTGGGGTTGGGAACTTGATTTTCAAATGTGATATGGAGGTGATTGCTTGGATCCTGGTCAAGGCTGAGCGCCCGAGTATGCCGTTGTAAGATGAGGGAGTATTGATCACGTAGAACTTAATCACATGGGTAACTTGGTTTGGGGCCGATCCAAATATCACTGGCAAGTACAAAGTTCCTTGGATCGGGACCAAGTTGTTCCCGAACCCATACAGAGGGTCTTCTCGGCATTCATTTGAGCGCACGCTTCCTAGCTTCATCCGGTCCACAGTATGCTTGAAGAGTATGTTTACTGAAGATCCATTATCAATCAGCATCCTTCTCACTTCATTGTCAAAGATATCAAGTGTTACCACCAAGGCTTCGTTGTGATTTGGGTTGACCCCTTCATAATCCTTGCTGCTGAATGAGATCATCATCTTTGGGTAGGATTGAATTGAGAATACCTCATCTCCTGAGCCCAGGCTCCTAGGGGGAGAGTGTGAGCCTCCCAGGACCATATTTACCACATTCTTACCTTTTCTTTGCCTTTCCTCTCTCTGATTTTTCTCCCTTGAGATGTATTGATTCAGGTTGCCTTTCTTGACTTGATCTTCAATGAAGTATTTTAAAGAGAGACAATTCTCAGTCTTGTGCCCATGGGTTTCATGATAGTCGCACTGCTTGTTGTAAGGCCTGCTCTCTGGGGGAGTCTACATTGGCTTTGGAGGATAGAAGAATGGCTTTCCCTTGATCTCCTTCAGTATCTCTTCCCGGGTCCTGTTTAGTTGTGTCCACTTTGGCTCTTGCCTAGGCTCTCTTTGCTGCCTAGGGGGACCGGGATCACTTTTGGACTCTGTTTTAGGGCCCAATCTTTGGAATATTGGGGTATTTTGTACAACATTTGTTTGCTGGGTTTGGTTGCTTTGTTTGAAATTTTTCTCCTGATGGTAACCCCCTTTCGGTCGGTCATCAGAAGATTTGTTCCTGTTTCCTCCATTCCGAGTCATTCTCATTGCCTGAAGAACATCCGTTTCTTTTATGAATCGGGCTGCCATAGAATAAGCAGCGGCCAGGCTTTGGGGTTCCTTGTTTATCAATTCCAAAATATATCTCTCGTTGTGTTCTGGATCCAGGTTTCTTCGAAATATGCTTAGGGCCTTCCTTTCATCGAGATTCGAAACTTTGTTGATGGCTTCCTGGAACCTCCACATGTAGGCTGAGAGTGCTTCGTTATCATATTGGCGGATTGTCTCCAGGTGGCACATGTGCATTTCATGTGTTTTATTGGCTCTGAATCTTCTAAGGAAGGTTTCTCTGAATTCTTTCCAGGAGTGGATGCTTCTTGATGGGATTCTGCTGAACCATCTTTGAGCCCCCCCTTTGAGGGTCGAGGCGAAGAATCTGGATTTCGTCAAGTCATTGTAATAGTATATCTGAGTTATTTGTTCGAAGTAGTTGAGGTGCTCTTCCGGATCCCCCAGCCCATCGAAAGAATCAAAGTTGTAGTGTTTGAGATTTTTCTGTCGGGGGATGGCTTCTAGGGAGTGGCTGAAGGGCATGAGGGTCTCCCCAACTTCCACCCCAGATTCTTTCTCCATTTTTCTCTGGAGCTCGTAGATCATTTCCTTGAGGTCTTTTTGACCCTCCTCTTCGTCATCGGAAATGAGTTCAGGGGTAGGGTCCCTCCGTGTTCTTTTTCCTTTTGTTTTAGCTAGGAGCCTCTCCTCCTCCATCTGCATTCTTTTCTGAATTTTTTGCTCCAGCTTTTCCTCCTCTTCTTTTCTTATCTTTTCTCTGATTTCTTCTAACTTTTTCTTTCCGGTTGCTTCTGTCTCCTTCTTACTAGGCTCTTTTTGATTCTTTTTTGCCTTAGCCCCAATTCGGTCGAAGACAGATCTCCTGGATTGTTGAGAGTCCCCGGACTCTTCTTGCTCATCATCTTGTTCAAATTCCATCTGAGCCCGGGCTTGTTCATCTCTGTAGAGCCTGATTGCTTCAGCAAGTTCGTGGCTTGTTAAGTTAGCCATATGCTTCTCTGCAACTGGAACATTGGTGTACTTGTACTGATTTAGCTCTATGACATTTCTAGCATCCCTGATTGGGTTATGCTGTGTCAGTGGTTGCTCCTGGAAGGTCTCCCTGTCTCCCCCAGGTTCTTGAACTTGAGAGGGGTCTTGATCCTGAATGTGGGTACTGGCGGAGGGCCTACTAGCTGTACTTTTTCCTGCTCTTGCCATCACCACAAATGTACAAACAATTGACCAAGATTTGAGGCTACAAATGTGGATCTGAGGTTGCTTTTTTGAAGATTACAAAAAAATTCCAGAATAACAGCAAGCAAATTTTCTGGGTTTTTCTAACAAAAATACCAAACAAGAACAGCAGGCTCTTGAACACAAAAGAAAATATGCAAGCTAAAACAGTTTTGGGTTTTAAAATCACCAAGACTACTAAACCCCAGGCTTCAAGATTATCAAGATTATCAAACCCTAAACAACTAAAACTTAACAAACAAGAGCGGGCTCACACAGACGTGGCCTAAAGCAACAAGCTCACACAAACGTGGCTAAAATGAACATTCATATTCAAGAAAGGGTTTGGTTGTTTATTCTCTTACAGGTTTAAAAGTGGACTCTCTCAAGAGTTTGCTGATGAAGATGAATCCAGGGGCACCGAGACCCAAGGATGGAGCGCCCCTCCTTCTAGCGCCAAATGATAACTCCGGTGAGCGGGCGGCTCCGTCCGCCGGTGTTCCTGGACCTTCTGTGCGGGGGTGAGGTGTAGCTGCTGGTTGGGCGCCTGCAAAACAACACCGGAAGGGGGGTTTGGCTCCCACGGCGCCTCCGGTGTGAGAATGAGAACAGGCTTTGGAGAAGATGAAGGGATATATGTTTATGTAACTTAGAGACTGCTGTGTATGCGTGTTCATATGTGATGGCTGCTGTATGTTTTTGAGCGTATGAGAGTGTGTGAGTGTAAGAGTAAAAATATTTTCCCACCCCTAAACCCTTCAGTCTTGGGGGTATATATAGCCCCAAGGTAGGGTTTAGGGGTAGCTACCTCTAAACCTGGGCCGTTGGATCTTTGGAGCGGAGGACGCCTGGCTTGGGTGGATTGCTTACACGTGTCCAGGGGAGGACCACCCCCAAAGTGTCCTAACGGCCTCTGACACGCGTCGTGCTTGTCTGGAGTGTAGGTTGTTGATAGTTGTCATAGTCACGTGCCCACGTACCCCTCCTTGGCGGGTTGTAGGGTGTGCATGTGTTTGATGGGACCCCGCTCATGGCGGTCTGAGTCCAGATCCGGATCCGGGTGGGCATTAGGTCCGGGCTCCCTGTTGGATCCGGATTCGGGTCATGGGATGGGCCCGGGCCTGGTCTCTCCATTTGACTGTTCTGGGAGAGGGGGGTCTCGGTCCATCGATCGAGCCTGGTATCCTTAGGATCCGAGTTGAATCCTAGCCGGGTCTCTTATACCCTATCAATTTATGCATAAAAGCATATTTTATGTACTTTTTACACTCCACAAATATCATCTTCCTAAATTTTTTTAAAAAAATGTTGTTTATAAGTTGGGGGTAAAAAACCAAAATACCTACCATTTGGGGTTGTTAGGTCACACACACTGTAGAAGGGGGTTGAATACAGTGTATACTAGAATCAAATCAAATTAAGAACACAAGTATGAAACACAGAATAATCGTATTAATAAAACAGTATTACAATGAAACCGTTCTCTCTCAGTAATGAACAAATATCACGAGAGCTGCTAGGGTTACAATGAATAATATTCTCGATTATGATGACACATCTAGTGTAAACCCTATGTTGTGTTTATATACCACACAGTTACAAGATAATCTTCTAATTGATATCGAATATAAGTCTGCATCCTAAAATATATCAATTAGTTATCTTTTCCTCCAAGTCTTCTATTCTTCATAGAATTCTTTTCCATGCATATCTCTTCTTGTTTTAGTCTTGATCTTCTTTTCTTTTAATCAACCGCCTTCCTTATCCGAAAGTCTTCTTAAGTCCTGATATTATCTCCTGATGAATATCTTCTGATAACTTAAGTTCTGATAACTTAAGTTCTGATATCTTAAGTTCTAACTTCAGTATAAGTACTGATTTCCAGTTAAGTCCTGATTTATCCTGTTAGTCAAGATCTGAAAACTAAATACAAATCATTATTAGACATGATATCACAAATATATCTAACAGGGGTCTAATGCCCAAAATATCCACATGCGGGAAAACTGCCCATAATACCCACTGAATGCGCATTCATATCATGTGTAGCCTTTTTTTAAAAAAATTTACAAAGGATACGCATGTCAGACATGCGTATCCACTACTACAGTAAATAGTGGATACGCATGTCTGACATGCGTATCCTTTGTAAATTTTCAAAAAAATAGGATACGCATGATACAAATGCCCATCCAGTCGGTAAAAATGGCAACTTTCCCGCATGTGGGTATTTTGGGCACTTGAAGCTGGAAAGTAGTGTATTTTGGGCATTCTTTCGTTTTTCAATCTGAGCCAACACAAGTGGGGTGAAGAGTGAAAACGACAACTATTATATGAAAATGAAAGCATCACAAGAAAATGTAAGCATACAAAAAATGGGAGGAGAAGAAAAAGAAATGGAGTTGAAACAAAAACTAAAAGTTGTTGATCAAGTGATTGAAGAGTACGTGGGTTCACTGGGATTCTCCCGTTTTACATGTTTTTCTCTTTTCAATTGCCTGGATTTTCGATGCACAAAACACTCTTGTCACCATCTTTAGCGACGCTAAGCCTCCCGCACGGAGTAATGCCAGTTCCCGAGGACAAGTGTCGTCGGTTTGTGGGTTGCCCGCTGGAAGTTGGACTGGGGTTTGTGGGAAATAGAGCTCTATTATGTTAGAAAATGAAAAGTTTGAGGCATATTATATATGTTCTTGATATGATTTCTGGAAGCTAACAGTTGAAGGTTATTCCTTGACATAAGGACCTAAACTTTCATATTTGGATTTATTCCTTGACATAAGGACCTAAACTTTCATATTTGGATTTAAAACATTTTCTTAGTGGAATCCACGAATATATTGAGACAAATTGAGACAAAGTTGCTTGTTTGAAATGGGTTATGGGGATTTTATCCCATATTGATATTGTAAAAGAAAGATATTTAGTTTATATAACATCTTGTGTTAATGTTGTTTACAACTACTAACATAAGGGGAATGCTTGTGTGGCCTGGGAACTCTTATATTTTTCTTTTCTATTACAAGTTTAATTATTTATATTGATTATTTAATTATTAATATTAAATATATTGAGTAAGGATTATTTTAATCATACTCTGAATATATTTTATAATATTAATATTAATTAATCAGGATATAATATAAATAATAAGGAAAACCCATTTTGTTTACTTTTTTTGTTGTGTTACTTGAGATATCACATCGAGTAAAATAGAAGAAGAGCAACTTGAGATACGTATATATTGAGAGTTATACTTTAGATAAAGATAACACAAGTCTCGGTGCCTATCTCGCAAACATATATGAGTTGCATAGGTTTTTTATGGGAAAACTGAGGTGCGAGTCGCCGTTGATCATTGTTCGTTGTATGGCCAGATTGATCTGTTGTTATTTTATCCTATAAGCGGTATTGGTGCATTCTATCACAGCTTAAGTGGAGGGCAATAATCTCTTCAAGAATAGTCAATTCCTCTTGAAGGGCTTGGTGACTCAGCTGTTATGTTCTTATTCTTATCAAAATTTGGAAAGCGATAAGAGTTAAGTTTTCTTTACTTTCTTTGTCAATTACAGTCTTTATAGTTTGTTATTGCCTTCGTGTTTTATTTCGTTAGTTGGTTATTTGGTTATTTGCCTTGTTCTTGTTATTATATCTATAGCTGTCCATTGTTGCTGTGTAGTTAGAATTATACCCAACATATTATTTTGATTGGGACCTTGTTTGTGGCAAGAAATTTCTTGTGGCGTCTCCTGCGTCTCTCTTCTTCTTTGGCTCTGTTCTTGGTATTGTTACTTTGCTTTTCATTTCTCATCCTTTTCTTATATCATCATGTTGTGTTTGTATCATTTAATACCATTTACTTAACAAATCTAATTGATAAATTTTCTGAAGATGATGGGTTAGGTTTATTAGGGCAAATCCAACGGTGATCCAAAAAATTAAATTTGGGGTAGATTATCCCAAATTCTCCTCCAACAGTGATCCAAAAGGTGATCCAAATTTGGATCAGTGAACAGTAGTAATTCAAACTGATCCAAATTTGGATTACTTGGTTTAATATAAAATAATGGTTTTATTATTTGTATTTTATGATATTTTAAATTAATTTTTGATTTTTGATTTATATAATTAATAACATAATATAATTAATAGTTAACCAAATTTATTTTTAAACTAAAACCTAAAATAATGAGAAAACATAATTTTATTAAAATTTAAATAGAAGTACATTGAAGAGTCATAAATGCCGGATCCAGAAGTTGAGACTATTCCGATCAATGAAATATACTCGATTCCAAGAATTCCAGGACCGCTTTAGAAAAATAAAAAATAAAGAGACACATATTGCACTTAGAGATGCATTAATTGAGCATTTGTGGGAGAAATATACTAATTCGGAAAATTAGTGTGTATCAATAATATTTTGTATGCTAATTATTGTAATGAATGTGTTTTTTATGAATTAAGTGCACAATTTTAATATTTTTATGTGTATTATTTTTTTTGATTTAATTAATTTATGAAATGTTATATAAATTGTTAATAATGATTAAACAATAAATTTAAGATAAAATTGTTTAATATGATATTTATATATTATTATAAGTGAAAAGTAATTTGGATCAAATATTTGGATCACACTGTTGGAGTTGGTCAGAAATTTGGATCAGTCGGTGATCCAAATTTGAATTTTTGGATCACAACTGTTGGAGACGGCCTCAGATGAGATGTAGATACTCTTGAAACTTGATGATATAATTGAAACTAAGCATGTACACTGTTGATTTGGTATATCTACTATGGACGGGATGATTAAAATCAAGTGGTTTCACGGTCAATTGAATTTACAGTGTACCATCTGAAAAGGGGATGATTACATGATAACTGTAGAAAAACTTTGTTAATTTATGTATGATGGTAATTTTCTTTCAAATAAATGAACATGAAGTATATGGAAATATGGTTTCAGAACAAAAACTTATATGGTTATTTGACTGTGACAAGGGCTGCATTTTATGGCTGGATTGGAGATGCAATGCTCGGAAGGAAGAAAACATTGCTCCTCTCCTGTATCCTAACTTCCATAACAACTTTGCTCATCTCCATCTCACCAAATATGTGGGTATATGCTTTTCTTCGCTTTTCTAGTGGGTTTGTGAGATGTGGGATTAGTATTTGCTACCTTGTACTAGCCACAAAAGCTGTTGGACGTAAGTGGTGTGGGCAAGTGGGGTAATATGGATTCTTCCTCTTTACCTTTAGATTTCTTACCCTCCCTCTGATTGCGTATCCTTACAAAACCTCTTGGAGAAAGATATATCGTGTCATATCCATTCTTCCTGTAAAGACTAATTGCTGATAACAATCAAATCACCATTGTAGAAGCACAAGAGATAAGACCAGTAAAGAACAAACAATACTTGAAGAAGAAGATAAACATTTAGCCTGCATTATCATTTCCAGCTCAGGTCCTTTTATAGTGAGAGTAATAAGACAAAAGCAATTAACAACCTTGTCCCCTCATACAATGGGCTTAACAAGATAACAAACATAAAAGAGTAATTGGACTAGAGAAATGCATAACAGACAGCCCAGTGGGCCTTTAGATGATAAAAATGTGATTTTCCTCTTCATAATACTCCCCCTCAAGCTGGAGAGGAAGAAGGCAGTGAAGCTCCCAGCTTGTGAATATGTGACTGATGAAGCTTGACCGGTAGAATCTTTGTCATGATATTAGCAATCTGGTTCGAGGAAGAGACTGGTTGTGTAATGATGTTCCCAGCTTGTACTTGATCACAAATATAATGGCAGTCAATGTCAAAGTGTTTAGTACGCTCGTGCATAACCGGGTTTGCAGAAATGGCTATAACTGCCTGGTTATCACACTTGAGTATGGCAGGAGGGAGATTTTTGATGCCCAGATCTTTCAGCAAATTAGAAAGCCATGAAACTTCACACGCGGTAAAGGCCATGGCCCTGTATTCGGCCTCAGCGGAGGATCTGGCAACCACAGATTGCTTTTTTGTTTTCCATGAAATGGGTGACTCCCCCAGAAAGATACAGTAACCTGAGGTCGATTTACGAGATGATACACAGCCTGCCCAATCGCTGTCGCAATACGCAATCAACTTTGCAGCACTAGAGGAAGCAAGAAGAACTCCTTGTTCTATTGTGCCAAAAATATACCTCAACAAATGTTTGGCATGTTGCATATGAACCGTTGTGGGATGTTACATAAATTGAGTAAGAACTTGGACTGAAAAAGCAATGCTAGGGCGCGTAATTGTGAGGTAAATGAGCTTACCAATAAGACGTTGATACAGAGAGAAGCCTGGTAAAGGGTCTCCCATCTCAGCTGTCATTTTTAACTTGATGTCCATTGGTAGTTGCAGTGGGTTAGCATTGGTCATGCCAAATTCGTGCAGAATTTTGTGAAGCATATTTTCTTTGCGATAAAAAGAACCCATCTGCTGATCTATGTATCTCGATGCCCAAGAAGTAGTTGACAGGGCCTAGGTCCTTCATTTTGAATGATTGAGATAGCATGAGCTTAATATCATCAATTGTAGACTGAGAGTTCCCACATATAAGCACATCGTCAACATATACCAGGATTATAGTGATGGTAGAAAGAGAGTGCAGAATGAACATGCTATAATCTGCTCTCGATTGCGAGAAGCCCATTTGTTGGATCTTAGATGAAAATTTTAAGAACCAGAGCCTGGGAGATTGGCGAAGACCATATAATGACTTCAGAAGCTTGCACACTATCTTTGGGTGTAGTTTAGAGGCTGGAGCGTGAGGCTGATTTGGTTGAATACGGCAACCCATGTGAGTGTATCCCTGAGGCAATGACATGTATACAGTTTCTGAAAGCTCACCATGTAGGAAAGCGTTGGTCACATCCATTTGGATAGTGTGCCAACCTTGCATAGCTGCCACGGCGAGAAGTGTGCGAACAGTGGTCATCTTTGCTACAGGGGCGAAGGTTTCATGGTAGTCCAAACCATATTGTTGCTTGCATCCCAATATCACAAGTCGAGCTTTGTGTTTCATAATGGAGCCATCAGGATTGAGTTTGGTTTTATAGATCCATTTTGATCCAATGGTATATTGCCCATGGGGTAAATGGGTGAGAACCCATGTATGATTTTCCTCCAGTGCCTCGAGTTCTGATGTTGGTTGAGTAACATAGTCTTTATGCCAATTGGGTTGCTTATGAAGTCTGTTTGATCTTCTTAGGGTCTGGTCCAAGGTGTTGTCTATGATGGGGTCAGAGTCTGGAACAGTATTTTGGACTTGAGATATAGGTGTGTCAATAGTGTCTGGAAAAGGAAAATAGTCTTCATATGCTAAAGGGTCAGGGGTGGAAGGGTTGATTTGTGGTAATGGTTTCGTATAGTTGGTGTCTGATGTGGACTTGAAGGGAAATACCAGCTCATGGAAAAGAACATCTCTAGAAACAAAGGTTTGCAAAGTTATTAAATTAAGCAGTATGTACCCCTTTTGTTGAGCTGGGTATCCTAAAAAAACACAAGGGACCCCCCGTGGAGAGAATTTATCAGTTTTGTGGGTGGGGTTGGTAGAGAAGGCAAGGCAGCCAAATATTTTCATAGTATTATAATCTGGTAGCTCTCCATACAAGCATTCGTATGGTGTTTTGTTTAACAACACAGGGGTAGGTAGTCGATTTATAATGTAGACAACAGCCATGACACACTCACCCCAATACTGCAAAGGCAGTGATGCTTGGAACCTTAAGCATCGAGCCACCTCCAAGATGTGCCTGTGTTTACGCTCCACCCGAGCATTTTGTTGGGGTCTTCTTACACACGACGTCTGGTGAGTAATACCATTTTTCTGAAAGAATTGTCGACAAGCAGCATCATCAAACTCAAGGGCATTGTCAGAGCGAATGACCTTGATGGCACCTTTAAACTGATTTTGAGCATAATTGTAAAATGTTTCCAAGGCAGATAAAGCATCAGACTTAAATTGTAGTAGGTAGATCCATGTGTGTCTAGTACTGTCATCAACTATTGTGAGGAAGTGTTTATATTTTCCTCTTGTGCAAACTTTATATGGCCCCCATATGTCAATATGTATAAGATCAAATGGTTTTTCAGCATGAGAATCACTCAAAGTAAAAGGTAACTTGGTAAATTTCGACATAGGACAAGTAACACATAACTTAGAAGGTAAGTGCAGAAATGGTTGCACACAAGGAATAAGTTTCAGCTTGCCAGCAGAAGCATGGCCCAATCTATGGTGCCATTTGTCCAGTTCAGATGCATCAGTGACAGGTGAATTAGAAACAACAACATTCGAATGAGGAGTGGTTACCCATGTCTCTGGCACATTTCCAGACAAATGATCAACAAGGTAGTAAAGTCCGTGAGAAGCTTTGCCCACACCTTTCAGCTCCTTAGTATGGTTGTCAACTATAACACAGTGTGTGCTATAAAACTGTACTTGACAGTTATTATCAGAAATGAGTTTGCGTACTGACAAGAGCTTGTGAATAAATGAGGGAACGCATAACACATTTTTCAAAGTCAATCCAGTACTCAGCTTAGCAGTGCCGTGGTGAGAAATTTTAGCTGTTGCACCATTTGGGAGATTAATCTCATTGATAGTTTTAAGGGGCACAGGTTGAAGTAAGTGATGAAAATCCGGTGTCATGTGATCCGTGGCTCCAGAATCAATTATCCAGGAGTCCAGAGATTCAGTTGTCGAGGGTTTAATGGACATTATTCCAGAGAATGGTTGCTCCAGTTCCTCGTCCGTATCAGAACCACGCCGTTGTATTGCTAGCTGAGGCATTAACTGGGCCAATTGAGCAAGTTGTTGAGGTGTGAACAAGGATGAAGGCTCAACATTAACCTGGGTTATTGCTGCAGTTTTGGGGCTTCCTATTCGAGGACCAGAATTCCACTTGTTAGAGGCTTGGGGTTTAGTTCTAGGATTAACATTTAGGTTGATAGGTGTTTGACCATATCTTGAATGCCACTTTGGGTATCTAACAACATACCAACATTTATCATTTTTATGTCCTCTACCATTACATACGGTGCACACTACATTTCTTTCAGGCCTAACAACATTGGCTTTACTGAACATGGCTACCGACTCTGTATCAAGTTTCTTCATCTGCAACAGGTCACGTTAGGCCTCTTCTTGCTGTAACACAGCAGACACAATTTCAACAGATGGAAGAGGCGTAACCAACAAGAAGTGGCTACGCTGAGGGTTGTATATGTCATTTAAGCCATTCAGAAACTAGAACAATCTACATTCATCTTTTTGCGCAGCGATGGTGTCTAACCGTGTTTTAACCTCTGCAGATGGGTTAGGGACAGTGGGCAAAGTATTCAGAGCATCAAGCTCTTCCCATAAAGCTCTTATAACTGTATAATATTTATTTACAGATAAAATGTGTTGCCTTAACTCATAAATCTCTTTATTTATCTTATACTTTCGAGACCCATTGGTCAATTGAAAGCCTCTTTCTAGGTTAGACCAAATATCAGCAGCTGAAGTCATAAACATTATTGATTTCATAATAGATGGAGAAACATTATGAGTGAGCCAAACAATTATCATGTTGTTACAGGTTTCCCAGAGCTCAGCCTGCACATCATCGGTTGGTTTTGGCACTCCTCCGATCACAAAACCAAGCTTTCGTTTAGAAGCCAGATTTATCTCCATAGCTCTATTCCAAGCTCTGTAGTCAGAAGAGCCTTAAAGTTTTTCAACCATCACTGAGGTCGGACCATCAGAAGGGTGTAAATACAGTGGGTTTACCAGATCTTGAAAAGGGATTCTGTTTCCTGCCATTTGAGACGAGTAATCGAAATACGACGACAACAGAAGGGTTTTGAAAATATATGAGGCTGATATATAATATATATATTCTCCTAGCGCAACTTTACAATGGCTGGCTCCAATCAAATCACCATTGTAGAAGCACAAGAGATAAGACCAGTAAAGAATAAACAATACTTGAAGAAGAAGATAAACATTCAGCCTGCATTATCATTTCCAGCTCAGGTCCTTTTATAGTGAGAGTAATAAGACAAAAGCAATTAACAAACTTGTCCCCTCATACAATGGGCTTAACAAGATAACAAACATAAAAGAGTAATTGGACTAGAGAAATGCATAACAACAGCCCAGTAGGCCTCTGATACCATGTTGAGTAACCAGCTCATCTAAAACCTTAAGGTGTTAGAGGAAGACCCCAAAGGATCATATATTTAACACTCCCCCTCACTCAAAAGCCCATTTATGGGTCGAAGAGTGGAACACCGACACCCATCTTTGGGGTATCAATTGCCTTTAGTGTCCACATTAAATTGTGAGAATGTTGGGGGTGGCTGGGAATCGAACCTTAGTCCTCCCGCCAGCCTAAGCTCTGATACCATGTTGAGTAACCAGCTCATCTAAAACCTTAAGGTGTTAGAGTAAAGCCCCAAAGGATCATATATTTAACATCCTGTGATGTATTCATTACTTATTATCCCTTTTGTGTCGGAGTCACCACGTTGGTTAGCTGTCAAAGGAAGAAATAGAGAAGCTCTTGATGTACTTGGAAGATATGCAAGACTTAATGGTATGAAGTTACCCCCAAATTTATATCTTTCGGAGCCATCCTTTGGGAGAACAGGTGGACAGGCTAAAACAAGCATATGGTCTACTAAATGGGCTACTGCTAGGGTGATCTTCATCATGGTAGCTGGATTTGGTGTTGGGTGTGTTTAATATGGGATCCAACTTAATGTGGAGAATTTGAACTTCAATCTTTATATATCAGTTATGATTAATGTGTTGATGGAGATTCTAGCCATGGCTATTGGGACCATACTCTTCAGTTATACAAACCGTCGTCCACAGCTTTCTTGGTCAGCTTTCATTGCTCGAGTTTCGTCTATCATTTGCATTTCTCTTTCCAGAGATCTACGTAAAGATAAAAATAAACTCCAAGGTAGCTGGGCTCAGTTGAGTATTGAAGTGTTTGGATTAATGGCTGCTTCGAGAGCTTTCGATATGCTATATATCGTTTGTTTGGACCTATTCCCAACCCATGTAAGAAAGATTGATGTTTCTCTGTTACGACAATCTCTGATGTTAGGGGCTTCTATTGCTCCTTTGCTTGTAGCAATCAGGAGTGTAAGCCCGTCTCTTTCCTTCCTAAGTTTTGGTATCCTTTCAATTTATAGTGGGGTATTATACTGGTACCTTCCTGAAACTAAGGATGCACCATTATATGAGACGCTAAAGCAACAACAAGAAGAGGAGAAGCTAAGCTCTTGGGCTGTAGATTCTTTGGACTTGGAAAAATATGAAGAAAGTAGAAATGTGATGGTAGCTAGCAATGTGGCAGAATGACATGGTTAAAGGATGATGGCAATAAGTTGATAGTTACAGTGACAAGTTTGTATTTTGGTACCGAATACTACTTATTATGTTTTGTTGACGGAGGAATTTGGTAGAAATAAAGTTTAAGGTTTCACGCCAGAATCAAGATCTGTGATGGTGGTTCTTTTTCAGAAAATCAAGCGGTGTGTGGTGGTTGTGTGTTAATTGGTGGCTGAGATTGATTAGGGTAAGTGGTGGCTCTTTATCAGCTCTTAACTTCTTATCCTCTCAATGTGCCTACGTACCCTTTATATAGGGATCAAGCCTGACGTAGTTCTTGGGGAACAAGAAATCTGATGGGCTTAGACTTCTCATTCCTAGGCCTGGTAGAATTCCCTCCAGAATCTCTGCTAGGTTTAGGAATGTCCAACTATGAGGCCCAACCGCAAAGGCCCAAGGCTCTTCCGTAATCGTAGGACTTCATGGATAGTGCATCTCCCTGCGCAAGGATAACACTCTGCTACAACTATCTCCCTTCATTTACGAACGCAGGTATAAACACGGTTCACCCTAAATGTCGGATGTGTCCCACAAGATAGCAGGATAGGTGATCCCAAACTTTTGGGTGCAAAGTGCAGGATGACTCCAAAGCTCTCCAATGAGGACACCCGTTGAATACAAGAACAGAGTTCCCAGATCACACACCAAAGTTAACCCCACATCCCCAACAAAGACACCCATTGAATACAAGAGAAGACCTTCAATCATCAGGCATATCCCTAGAGGCCTTCAAGCTTTTCACGGACATCCCCCTCCTTGACCGTCTCAAGGAGGGAATTTTTCAAAGAATACCTGCAACAAATATGTTAGTAAAAATCATCTATCTTCCTCTTTACATGCTTGCCTTGTCCTCAAGTTATCCCTGTTTGCCTTGTCCTAGGTGAGGACAAGCCCAATTATCCAAAATATGCATCTCCGAAGGACAGGACATGTCCTCTCCCCATAGAATGCACACATTTTCCCTATACTGCAACCTTAATATGTAGACAATCTATCTTGTCAATTCTTACCCATGCAAGGCGCGTCCTGAGCTCTGGGCGCGTCCTAGACGCATTGAGATTTCCTTCACATCCCTCGGCATAGCAACCTTGACCTCAAATGACCCAAATAAAAGTCCACTCAATGTTGGACGCGTCCTATCTACAGTGGGCGCATCCTCCCTTAGCACATTACAACCTACAACTTAACCCTTTATTTCTTTGCCCCAATTCTATTCCAATTGACCCGTTTTTGACCCGAGATTATCCGATACCAAATTTTGGCCATAACAACTACCCCCAAATTCCATACGCAGTTGAAAACAAAGTTGGAATTTCAACCCTTACAAATGCTAATGAATTTGGTTTTCAATCCTACAAGTTTCAGGGCACGTCATCGACTGAGGACGCGTCTTTCCATCTTACGAATGTCATTAAAAACTCAACCATTTTGTAGCCGTTGTGCTACAGCTGTCGCTTACGTCATCAGTATCTCTTCTCTATAAATACCCTTCGAAAAATTAACAACCCTTTTACTCTCTCTCTTTCTCTACAAAAACCGCCATCACCGCCGTTGTAAGGAGCTGAGTTCGAAAATCCAGCGATTCAACCAGCCATTTCCCGAGTTCTTATAGTCAATCAATCCCCCAATTTTCAAGATATGTAAATATCTTTTCATTTCTTTATTTCATCGAGTAATTCTATTGTAACAAGCAAAAACTCGTTCATTTCCTTCGTGATCCTTTTGCTGTTCTTCATCTTTAAGTTGTATGTATATGTGTTCCTTTTCCTGTTTATTGCAAAGCTTAACTGACCTAGGTTTATTTGTTCCAATAAAGATACAATGGAGGCGCTACCATACTAGGACACGTGATACACTTTAGCTGACTTTTCGCGATAGACACCTATGACGCGTCCTCATATAGAATCCCATCTCTCCGCTTTCTTTCTTCTTTTCCTTATACTCATGCGTGTCTTTCTTTTAACGCATCTTTATTGTTCTTTTTCTTTTTCTTTAAGTCATGGACGCGTCCTTAAAATCTTTTTTCTTCTTGTTTCAGCTGGAGGATGCGTCTCCATCCTCTCCATTTCATCCATTCAAGGCTTTCAATATACGCCTTGGGCTTGATTCTCCACCTCCCATTACTTTCAGTCCTGAACTACCTAAGTATCATAGGACAGATTCTTTCCTTGAAGCGGAAGCTCGTGCTTTTGAATTTCTCAAATCAAAAACTTCAATCATGTCAAATTCAAGTTCTGAATCCATGGACAACATTCCTCTAAGTGCAAGGGTTGGAAAGAAGAAATTAAAGCGTATGAAAACTTCCCAAGCACGTAACTTAGCGATTGAAGACTGGACTGATGATGAGATTATCCCATCTTCCAGTAAATCTCAACATCATAGAGTCGTATCTGATGAGGGTGCGTCCCAATCTGCTCAAGACGCATCTCCTGTTCAGGTAGCGCCCTCTCCTCACAGTGAAAGCGAGTTTGAGAGAAGAGCTCTTGAACCTGAAAAATACCCTATTTCTCCCCAAAAATCTGATTCTCCACTCGAACATTGGGATCCAGATGATGTAGAGATTGATTTTGATTGGAAAGAGCCCAAGGATCTCCCTAAGGAAAAAAAGAATATTTGGAGAAAGAAAGAGAACAAGTTAGCTTGTGTTGGCATGAATTCTACAACAACAAACCTGGAGATTGGGTGGAACATGAAATACTACAACATGAAGGGCATATGGGTGCGTCCTCTTTGCAAGATGAGGCCCCACCTTTTTAACATGGAAAATCTAAGGATCCCCAGGATGATGCTTACTCCCAAACTTGTTTCTCTTGGTGTGGGCGAACCCTTGCACCCATACATTAAGAAGATTCTGAAATGGTATGATGTGGCCCCTGTTTAACTTCCTCCAAATTCATACAAACTAGCGTTGGCCTTATATATTATGTACCACAACTTGGAGTTGGGCGCGCCCTCCATGAAGGAGTTCAACTATTTTTTCAGCATTAGGAAGTCCATCCCAGGGTACCATTTTTTGGTTGTCAATAAATGGTTGAACAACAAAGGATTCAATGAAGGAAAAATCAGCCATGAGAGAAATTGGAAGGAGCCATTCTTCCACCTTAATAACGTCAAGAGGGCTCGCGTTTGCTTTAACTTAGAGCCAAGTAAGTGACACCACTAGGGCGCGTCCTCATTTTGAGGATTCATCATTTCCTTCATTCCATTTTTTCTTTTTCTTTTCGCTAATCTTCATGTTTTATCCTTAGATAAAAGAATCCAAAAAGAGCTCACAGGAAAAAGGAAAAAGAGAGCAGAAAAGGTGTTGAGATATGCTGAGAAGCATTTCAACCTCAAAGAGATGATCATAGAATCCAACCTTAAAAAAGTTGGGCCTCTGTCTGCAAGGGTAGGTTCCATTTGTAAATACCGTGATTTTTACAATGAAAAGCCCGTCTTTACAGCTTCTGAAAAAGCTAAGGGGCTTAATGCTACAGAGCTAGTTCAGCTTGATATTAGCAGACAAGTGGACTTAGAATAAGGTAAGAATTATCATACTAGGACGCATCATAGCACATATGGCACATCATACGTTTACCTACGTGATCTTTATTCTTTCGGAAATTTATACATATTTTCATAGTCCATATATTTTCTTGGGACGCGTCATAGCATTAGGATGCGTCCTTTTGAGATATGTGTAATTTTGGTGGTCACACAAGGCTGGTATATTTATGTCTTCATTTTTTGTAAAATTTTACAATGCTATTCACTATTGCAAATTTGCTTCTAATGTTTCCCTTTCAATCATATAGGCAAGATGCATCATATATACATGTAGATCTTATTTTGTCTGGTATATGTACCTGCTACCATAGTTCACATAGGGCGTGTCATGATACCCATGACACATCCATTATTCTATACTTATAATGCTTCCTGTTTTCTTAAAGTCATAATATGCATGCCCGTCACCTTTCATATTGCTATAAGTTTGTTTACAGCAGGGCGCGTCCTGCTATCTGGGCGCGTCCAGAACTAATATTTACCATGTTATTCTACAGACATGACGTCTCTTCCCAAGGGATTTGCCATTGGTGCCTCCAGAAAGATGAAAGCTGGGAGGACCAAGCATGTTGCTATAAAACTTATCCAAAAGCCAAGGATCCTCCAGCTACTGTGGTCCTTTCTCCTCTGCCGGAAATCATTGATACAACTGTGGTGAACATCTCAGATAAGGAGGACGCGCTTTCTAAATGCTAGAAGACTGTTTTAGATGATCAATCATTTGTTCTCAGATACCTGGGCGCGTCCTCTTCTGGAGTATTTTATGAAGAGGAGGTGAGAGGTTGGACCTTCAGGACTGAGGAGAAAACTGAACAGGCTATGGTAAGGGCTGCAGCTGAACTTCACTTGCATGCAAGGCAGAGTGCTAATATGGCTGCCAGACTGAGGGCGCGTCTTGTTGCCACTGATACTGCCAAAAGCAAGGCTGAAGACAAAATCAAATCTCTGGAAAAAAGCATTACCCTCCTTACCCAGACAAAGGATGCAGAAATTCTTGAACTGCAATTGGAAAAGGCGCGTCTTAACGGGCATATCACTACCATGGAGAAGGTTGTTGATGAGGTGGTTCTCCAAAATGCAGCTTGACTTGGATATTTTGAATGATGATATAGTTCATAGTTGGAAGAAAGAGAAGGAGCTGGTGTACCAGAATGGGTTTGTAGCCGGCTTCGAGGAATGGTGTTCTGGGTTCATAGCAAATGACCCAGAATATACTTTTCCCAAATTTGATGAAGATACCCAAAAATGGGTGAATAACTTCAAAGTTAGGGTTGCAGATTATATCAAGAGCAAAAGGATCATCCTAGGCTTGGAAGAAGATGACGCGTCTCATATGCCTTCTTCACCTCAAGCTCAGCCTCCACATTCTCCTCTAAAAGATCAAGACAATCCACAGGACACGCCTCCTGCTTAGGACGCGTCTTAAGTTATTAATGAAGTTTCAAAACAACTTAAGGGTGCATGTCCCTTTAAGCCTTGCAATTTGTAATCTTATGACTTGACATTTCTGGATTTTATTTGCTGGTACTTTTCCAAGGTTTTATACCTTGAATTATTTTCATGCATATTTTGCTTTCCTGGTTATCTTGTCTTCATAATTTTACTTAATAAATCATATAATGGGCGCGTCCTTAGCTCAAGACGCGTCTCCTTTCATTTAAGATCACCTCTAGGACATTCTTCCTAATGAGGACGCGTTCTTATTTCACTTGCATCTGAGTTTCAGGAGGAATCTACCTTATTTACTAATTTAATCCAAGAGTCATAAACTATCATCAACATCATACAGGATATGAGGGCGCGTCCTCATGCTTTTTATGCAAGTTATCATAATTTTGTTTTCAGGACGTTTCTTTGCTTGAGGGCGCGTCATATATGTTTTGAATACTCTGTCTTGCAATGAAATCTATCAAACAACAATTTAAATTTTTAAAGTCTTTATTAATAATGCGCTCCAGTGTCAAAAGTGCACTGGTCCCATGGCTACTATGCTCTGTGGGGAATTTATTTAAAAATACGATCCTTGAACTAGTTCCAAGGTAAGATAGTATATACACTACCCCCTAGGCTAGGAGGAATTTTATTGCTTTTGAGTATACGATTCGGGCATAGCCCTACTTAAATAACCTGAAAATATAAATAATATGCAAGGGGCCACAACCGCGCCTTCCTGATAATACTTTCGTAGATGCTCCGCATTCCATTCTCGCGGGACAAGCTTTCCTTCCAAGTCTTCAAGGTGATATGTCCCCTTCCACAAGATTGTTTTTATTTTGTACGAACCTTCCAAATTAGCTCCAAACACTACATCATGGGGATTCCTTGTGTTTGGCATCACTTTCCTGAGCACCAGATCTCTTACCTTCAGTAGTTGTCCCTTCACTTTCTTGTTATAGTACCTTGCGGGAAGTTGTTGATATGCCGCGAGATTTAACTGAGAGTTCTCCCTTGTTTCTTCTAAAAGATTCAAATGAAGCCATTGGCTAACCTCTACATCTTCTTCTGTGTAACGATCTCTGCGAAGTGATCCTGAACCAACTTTTACGG
This sequence comes from Apium graveolens, assembly GCF_009905375.1. Classification (NCBI taxonomy): domain Eukaryota; kingdom Viridiplantae; phylum Streptophyta; class Magnoliopsida; order Apiales; family Apiaceae; genus Apium; species Apium graveolens. Next base: position 174,592,410 of record NC_133651.1, read on the forward strand.
GAACCATAGCCTCGTACCCATAGGTGAGCATAAATGGAGATGCTCCCGTAGTAGACCTTGGAGTAGTGTGTAAGACCACAACACTTTGGGGACCTTTTCAAGCCAATTCCCTTTACGTTCCTCCAACTTGGTTTTAAGAGTGTGGTTTATTATCTTATTGATAGCCTCTGTTTATCCATTACTCTGTGGATGATAGACTGCCGTGAATTCCTTCTTAATCTTCAAATCCTCACACAGCTGTCGTAACTCCTTGCTATCAAACTACTTTCCGTTATCAGAGACAAGCTTATAAGGTATCCTGAACCTACACACGATAGAGTTGAAGACGAAGTCTTTAATTTTTTTTGCAGTGATAGTTGCCAATGGCATAGCCTCTGCCCACTTAGTAAACTAATCAACCGCAACCACTTCATACTTGACATCTCCTTTAGCCTTTGGTAACTCTCCAATAAGATCAATCCCCCACATGGAAAATGGCCATGGACTCACCATAGGGGTCAGGAGCGTTGCTGGTATGGATGAGTAGTTTGCAAAGCGTTGGCAGCGATCGCATGCTCTAACGAAATTCATAGCATCCTCCTTCATCATAGGCCAATAATAACCTTGGCGTAGAACCTTCATCACCAACGAGTTACCCCCCGAGTGATTACCATAAATTCCTTCATGTACTTCCCACAAGATGTAATTTCCCTCTTCTTCATCGACACATCTGAGCAGCGATTGATTGAAGCCTCTCTTATACAAAACTTCATCATATACCACATACCTCGCAGCCTGGTAGGGAATTGTCGAGCCTTAAATTTATCCTCAAGGATTGTTCCCTTGTGAATGTAGGCAAGAATAGGTGTCATCCATGTTTCCTTGGGAGCCTCACCTACTTGCATCACTTCTACCTTCGGGATACTAGGAATTTCTTGGATTTCTAAAGGTATAGATCCCAACAACACGGCTTCCTGCTGGGATCCCATTTTGGCCAGAGCATCTGCGTTGCTGTTCTTTTCACGCGGTACACATTCCAGTCTAATCTCCTTGAACTTTCTAATCAGCTCCTGCGTGCACCTCAAGTATAGTTCCGTTCGCGGCCGTCGAGCTCGAAATCCCCCATTTACTTGGTTGACCACTAACTCTGAATCACTTTTTTCGATTAAATTCCGCACTCCCATTTCCAAAGCAATCTTTATGTCATTAATCAGCGCTTCATATTCTGCATCATTGTTTGTAACATAGAACTTAAAGTGGATCGCGCTTATCAGATGATGGCCTTCCGGAGATAAAAGTACTATGCCCGCACCTGCTCCTCCATTGTTAACTGCTCCATCCACATACAAAAACCACCATGGGTGTAGAAACTCTTCTAAGACTTCTTCAGGATGGGATGGATGCAATGCTACTAGAGCCTTATCATTAATTTCATAATCAAATTCTAGTAAGAAATCAGCTAGGGCTTATCCTTTGATTGCTGTGCGGGGCATGTATTCCAAGTCAAAAAGTCCCAATTCCACAGCCCATTTCAATATTCTCCCCGACGATTCTGGCTTTTGAAGGACTTGCCGCAGAGGATATGCTATACGGACTTCAATTCCATGAGCTTGGAAATATGGGCACAACTTCCTTGATGCAAGGATTAGCGCATAAACCAATTTTTCCATGCTGGTGTACCGAGTCTCCGTATCATGTAGCCTCTTACTCACATAATATACTGATGACTGTTGCGCATCCTCTTCTCTCACCAACACCGCACTGATCGAATACTCCGAAACTGCAAGGTATAGGATCAGAGACTCTCCATCCAATGATTTTGACAATATGGGAGAGTTCCCCAGTTGTTGCTTGATCCTTCTGAAAGCCTCCTCACATTCTAGTGTCCATACAAAATCTTTCCCTGCCACTTTAATCGCCTTAAATAATTCCTTGCATCTTTTGGATGATTTAGACATAAATAGATTCAACGCAACAATTCTTCCGGTTACGCTTTGCACTTGATTTACACTTGTGGGAGACTTCATGTCTAGCAGTACCTTGATCTTGGCAGGGTTAGCTTCAATCCCCCTATGATTGACAATGAATCCAAGAAATTTTACCTGACTCAACACCGAATATAAACTTATGCGGGTTCAATTTCATGTGAAACCTCCTTAGCATGTTGAACATCTACATTAGGTGCTTGATATGATCATTCGCCTCCTTCGATTTAACCAACATATCATCTACATATACTTCCATGGTCCTTCCAATCTGATTTTTGAACAACATGTTCACCAACCGTTGGTAGGTTGCGCCCGCATTGATCAATCCAAATGGCATCCCTATATAACAATATAACCCTCTATCGGTGATGAAGGATGTATGCTCCTGATCAGGGCCGTACATGGGAATTTGATTATAACCGGACTATGCATCCATGAAGCTTAACAAGGCATGCCCCACTGTTGCATCGACCAACTGATCAATTCATGGGAGTAGAAAACTATCTTTCGGGCAAGCTTTGTTAAGATCTGTAAAATCTACACATGTCCTCCACTTCCCATTTGGCTTTTTTCACAAGCACCAGATTTGCGAGCCACTCGGGATAGAAAGATTCCTTAATTAGTCGAACTTCCAAAAGTCAATCTACCTCCTCCTTTAATGTTATCGCCCTCTCTCCGCTCACCAGGCGACGCTTTTATCGTATGCCCGTGCAGTTAGGGAAGATGTTCAAATGATGACACATTACTCCTGTGTCAATCCCAGCCATGTCTGAATGACCCCATGCAAATACGTCGAGATTCTTTATCAAAAAACGGGTGAGCCTTTCTCTCATCTCATAACTTAACTGCGATCCCACTTTCAAAATCTTTCTTGGATCATTCTTATTGACTAGAACTGATATCGTGTCCTCAGCTGGCCCTCTTTTCTCAGCAGGCATAGGGATCCTAGGATCCAGATCGAAATCAATGTCCCGGGGGTCTTCCACTTCCATTCTTGCGCTGGAGGGCGTATCCTTACAAATAGGAGCATCCACATCAGGGAAAGGCATAGTTTCATTCATTGCAGGTGTGGAGGATGCGTCCTCAGTTAGAGGAGCATTATTTTTGACATTGCAAACATGGAGGGCGCGTCCTTCTTTGGAGGAGCATCAACCTCACGCTCATTTTTCCCTCCAAGGGCGCGTCCTTCCTTTGAAGAGCATCTACCTTGGGATTATTTTTCAGGCTTTGAAAGGTCTTACTCCTTCCTTCCAGCTTTTCTCCATTAATTTCCATCTACACAATATCTCCTTTATGATTCACCATAACATCCTCCACACTGCATATCCTTGAAACATTCCCCATCATCAAAGTAGGAGCGTTGGTCATACGAGTTTCTTCTTCCTCCGGGTCCTCCACAAAATAATGGGCGCGAACCTCTCCATTTGGTTTCACCTAAATATCTGTCACATCTTCATCGGGAAGACCCTTTCCTTCATACCTTCTCCTGCGAAATTCCTTAACAGCCTTGTGATAGCAGTCATGTGATTCGTATTGCGACCCCCTCAGGCTGCCCACTCCGTTAGGCGTTGGGAACTTTGTCATCAAGTCATGTATCGAGGTTATCACTCTGAATGCTCGCAACCAAGGTCTGCCCACCAGCACATTATGCACGGACTCCTGATCTAGAACTTTAAAGTCTATCATTTGAGTAACAGACAGAGACCCTTCCCCAAGTGTGACAGGAAGTCTAATAGAGCCCATAACCCTTACCGCTTCTCCGGTAAAACCATAGACATGCGCGTCTTTGAAATTCATGTTACTATCTGAAAAACCCAATTTCTTGTATGTGTTATAGTACAAGATGTTGTCAGAGCTCCCGTTGTCCAGGAAAACACGATACACATTCATTACCCCAATAATTATAGTTATTACCAACACGTCGTTATGGGGATGATGCACCCATCTTGATTCTCTTTCCCTGAAAGTAATATCAGCAGACTCCCCTTTAAATATTTTCGGAGGTCTGTCCTCCAAGCTTGTGAATGTTGGTGAGCGGTTGATGTCGTGCTTTTCTTGCGTTCCATCCCAACGCCCGATTACTATCACCAACAAATGGATGTCCCCCGAAAATTTCCCTAATACTCTCAGATCTTTGGAACTTAACATCGGTTGGCTTCTCATCAATGTCTGCTTATGGGGGATGCTTTTCATCTTTCCCTTTGTCGTTGTTTCCTATACGTCGCTTCACCTTATCAATCCACTCTCCCAGATACCCATCCTTGATCAACTCTTCAATTTCATCTTTTAAGTGACAAAATTCGTAGGTATCGTGACTGGTAGACTCATGATATTCACAATATTTTTTCTTGTCTCTACTCTGCCATGAGGTCAGGCGGTTTGGTTTTTTGAAGATTTTTCTGTCCTTGTTTACTTCAAAGACGTGATTAATGGATGTTGCCAGGGGAGTATAATTGCTTACCCTCTTTTCATAATTTGATGGTGGACTCCACTCTCTCCGTACATTCATGACATTCACCCTATTAGGACTCTGAGCATTCTGCCGATACTCTGGACTCGCAGACCTATCACTTCTCTTAGTTTGCCCCTTTGAGTTGTTGGTATTATCATTCTTTTGGTCTCGACAAGCGATTTCTCAATTGCCTTGAAGGACTCAGCATGCACAAGTACATCACCTTACGACACAGGGTCTTTTCCTTGCAAGTGTTTCCAGAAATCTGTTCCCATACGCAGACTAGCTATAAAAAGTATAATCAGCATCTCATCACTTACGCCTCTCACCAAGGTAGACTTTGCATTGAACCTTTTGAAGTATGAGGTCAAGCTTTCTCCTTCCTTCTGTTTTACATTGGCCAGTGTGGTAATAGACGGAGTATATTTCACCGCAGCTTGAAACTGAGTCAAAAATAAGGTTTTCATTTGTTCTCATGCTGTGATAATCCCCGGGCCAAGTTTTTGGAACCACTGTTGAGCACCTTCTCTAAAAGCAGCAGCCAAAAGATGTCACCGTTCTAAGTCAGGTACTTGATATACAATCATTTTAATGTTGAAGCATCCCAAGAATTCTACGGGGTCGGAATTTCCATGAAAGCGCAAGTCATTGGTCGTGTTCCTGTATCCAACAGGTAGCTACGCTTCCCTTACAAAAGTAGAGAAGGGGGATGGGGCATGCGCAGTTGCTGTAACCCTACCTCTTTCAAGATGGTTGAGCAATCTCTTAAGATCATCCAAATTGAACATTCCTACTCCAGGAATGGTTTGAACGTTGAGTTGTTGGGGTTGCTCCATATCTGTTGTTCCCCTTGATTACCTCCCGGGTGTACTGGTAGATTTTGTCGTCCCTCGCCCTGAGGCTGCAGCTGTGGTATATTGCCATCTCGATTTTGAATATCCCTTTATGCATGAGGTTACTCCTGGCCACGTCTTGGTATCTCATCATTGTTTTGCAACCTTTCTTGAATTCGAACGTTGTCCTTGTCATGAGGACGTGTCCTGGATCCATTGCCCGTAACATTATAAGAAGCTATAGGAACAATGATAGGGGCTGCTTCAGATGAGGGCGCGCCCTCTCGTCTCCCATGATATGGCGCCCTTCTGTGCTGGTACCCCATCCTTCCCCATCCATTCCTCAGATAGCCTCGGCTGTAATTCCCAAACCTTCCACGTGGAGGGGCACGCTCGTGTTCGTGGTGTCGCACCCTATCATCCCTTGGATATGTAGGGGGTACACGTGTTGTATCACGGGGCCTCGCTTCTCCACCGTGTCCTTCCTTTTTTCCATTCTAGCAGCAACATCCTCAAATCGTCATCTTCTAACCTTATGCCAAGTCTTCTTTTCAGGGTTAAAAAATCTCTTCTTTCCTTATCTTGGTTCTGGTTATTCTCAGCACGGTGACGCTCATCCACCGTACGCCCAAACCTATGCGGATATGGGATGACCTGATTATCATTACGAGGCCTCTCCCTTCCATCAGTATCCTCATCGATAAGCTCAACAATAGGCTCCACATCATCAAAGTATACCAAGCATTGCAGAGTGATTCACAGGTTTCCTTCATTGGCTTGGCCGTGGACATCCTGGGTATCCCTTCGACCATGGAAGCTTTCCCTACGACGTGGCCATGGTGGGATAAACGATGACCCCTCCTTGTTTTGCGACATTTTTCCGTGCTCAACCTCGAGTTAAAATTGTTCAGAATGTCCCCCATGTGATAAAAATGGTCCAAGATATCTGCGTTGCTGATTAGAACTGGTGGTGTTCCTCCCACATCTGGAGCTCGCGGAGGATCTATTGTGTTTCTGGGCACGTAAGGTTCATGATGAGTGTAGCCTCCCTCGCCATCTCCTTCAAATCTGCTATCACTTCCATCATAAGAACTTCCATCATGATTGTAAGACATCTTTTCCTCCCAAGACTATAATCTTAATCAGCATTTCTCCTTCTAGCGCCAATTTGTTGATGGAGGAATCTGGTAACAACAAAGTTTGAGGTTTCTCACCGGAATCAATATCTGTGACGGTGGTTCTTTGCCGATTAAGCGGTGGGTGGTGGTTGTATGTTAATTGGTGGCTGAGATTGATTAAGGTAAGTGGTGGTTCCTTATAGGCTCTCAACTTCTTACCCTCTCAATGTGCCTACGTACCCTTTATATAGGGATCAAGCCTGACATAGTCCTTGGGTAACAAAAAATCTAATGGGCTTAGACTTCTCATTTCTAGGCCCGGTAGAAGTCCCTCCAGAATCCATCTTCCGCTAGTTTTAGGAATGTCCAACTATAAGGCCCAACTGCAAAGGCCCAAGGCTCATCCGTAATTGTAGGACTTCACGGATAGTGCATCTCCCTGTGCAAGAAAAACACTCTGCTACAGCTATTTCCCTTGATTTACGAACGCAGGTATAGCCACGGTTTACTCCAAATGTCGGACGCGTTCCTGTCCCCCGAATGAGGATAACCCACCAGATAGCAGGACAGGTGATCCCAAGCTTTTGGGTGCAAAGTGCATGATGACTCCAAAGTTCTCCAACGAGGACACCCGTTGAATACAAGAACAGAGTTCCCAGAGCACACACCAAAATTAACCCCACATCCCCAACGAGGACACCCGTTGAATACAAGAGGAGGCCTTCAATCATCAGGCATACCCCTGGAGGCCTTCAAGCTTTTCATGGACATCCCCCTCCTTGACCGTCTCAAAGAGGGAATTCTTCAAAGAATACCTGCAACAAATATGTTATTAAAAATCATCTCTATTCCTCTTTCCATGCTTGCCTTGTCCTCAAGATATCCCTGTTTTCCTTATCTTAGGCGAGGACAAACCCAACTATCCAAAAATATGCATCTCCCAAAGATAGGACGCGTCCTCTCCCCATGGAATGTACACATTTCCCCTATATTACAACCTTAACATGTAGACAATCTATCTTGTCAATTCTTATCCATGCAAGGAGCGCCCTGAGCTCTGGGCGCGTCCTAGACACATTGATATTTCCTTCACATCCCTTTGCATAGAAACCTTGACCTCAAATGACCCAAATCAAAGTCCACTCAATATTGGACGTGTCCTATATACAGTGGCGCATCCTCCCTTAGCACATTATAGCTTACAACTTAACTCTTCATATATTTTCCATAATTCTATTCCAGTTGATCCGTTTTTGACCCGAGATGATCCGATACCAAATTTTGGCCATAACATGTTTCTACATAAAAGAACAATATTATGGAAGACAAAATTCTACAAATATCAGCACCAATGGTATGTCTAACAATGGGAACTTGAAGGACTATCAAATATAAGAGGAAGCATCAAGGAATTGGTAACTATACCTTTTTTCATTCAGTATTCTGTTTCTTTATATATTTTGTTCTCTGTCCTTGGAACTAAATGCTGAGTTTGTGTTCAAAGTTTCAACATGATATTATTTAGGCCAAAATCGTACTTAGTAAAAACATTGATCTCATTAACTATAATAAGGTCACTGTTGACTAATTCATTAGTATGTGCAAGCGTTCAAGTTCTTTATATTGTATCTTTTGCAATATGAATTGAACTTACATATAGTAATTACTACGGTAGGATACTAAATTAGGAACAATTAATACTATGCACATAGCGTGGATATATGGTCTCCAGATATATGGTCTCCCAAATTACTGGAGTATAAAATTATTTTTGCGATCTAAAAAGAGCTTCAACCCCAGGAGAAGAGTCAGTATAGAGTGACATCATCAACAATGAGAAAAGTAAATAGTCCTGAAGTAGATAAACTAATTGATAGGGATAAATAAATCCTGATTGTGTAATTAAATATTACATTAATTATACAAGGTATGGGTTGTTAGGCCCGATAAGAAGATGTATGATATTCAGACCAGAAAGGTTAACATATTGATCAGGCCTGATGGACCAGATCAGGCCTGATGGAACAAAGAAGGCCCAAAACCCTGATTATTTATTAATTTCATAATTCATTAATAAGGGAGAAAACAACTATTAAGATAAGTCCTAGTGGGGATATAAATCCTTGTAGATTGGCCTCCAAGGAACCTCGTAGGATAAGGAATCAGCTTCCTACTTCCTAGGACTCCTAAGTCCATCCTAATTCAGAGACTTGACCACCAAGTCTCCTATACCAAGTCCAATTCAAGGACTCCCACATCTATATAAGGGGCCTCACCCCACAGATCAGAACTACATTTTTTGGCTTGATTATCTAATTCACAAAGATACATAGGCATCTCGTAAAGGTAGAGTTAAGCTATGAAACACGAGAGCAGCCATTAAAGGCCTTGAGCTCATGTTCCTTAGTAATAAATATAGCAATTATATATATTAGTTTTTAATCCATAACATTTGGCGCCGTCTGTGGGAAAGCACAACAACAACCATGGCGAGAACACGGAGAACAATTAGAGCTCTAGAGGAAGGAACGCCATCGAGGACAACCCAGGTGATTTCGTCAACCGTGGAGATACCCCCTCACTCAACTTATGCACCTACCCAAGAGGAAGCCCAGATAGGGGCAACTCAACCTCAGCCACAAGGGACGATTCCCCCGGCTATTCAAGGTACGAATCCCCAAGTTCAACAACTACATGCACATGTGAACTTTCGACCCATTGGGTACGAGTATTCAAATGTTGTGACCACTAACCCCCTTATGGGATGCCCTTTCACCCTGAGGTTGGAGGAAGTGGACATGCTGGACGGAGTGAAGCACGAGGGCGATCGCCCCCTTACATACGAGGTTTGGCTCCTATCCCTGAGGATCAGGAATTTTCTGGTCCTTACACTGAGAGAGACCCCAAATCTTAGGATGATGAAGTAGCCCCAAGAAGGAGGCGTGCTGGAAAAGAGCCGATGGCTGATGGAAGCCAACGTCCTCAAAGCACCCAAGGGACGAATCCCCAAGAAGTGCAGGAAAGGATCAGGGCTCATGAGGCTGAGATTCAAAGGCTGAGGCGCGACTTGGAGACGCACCAGACCACCAGACCCCAAGTACCTCCTAGGGGAGAAATCCTCCTCCTGTCATAGACCTGGATGGTCCAGTACAGAGAAGGGCTGTTGTCCCAAGGGCTGATCCAAGCAATCTTCTTCCCCTTGGAGATCCTGATGATCCTACTCCACCCTTCACTGAAGGAATAATGAATACCCATATCTCAAGGAAGTTCAAGATGCCAACTATCAAAGCTTATGATGGCATGGGAGATCCCGCTAATCATGTTAGAACATTCTCTAATGCACTGCTGTTGCAGCCCGTGAATGATGCTATTAAGTGTCGGGCCTTTCCTCAAACCCTGTCGGGTATGGATCAAAGGTGGTATAGTCGCTTGCCCCCAAATTCTATTGGGTCGTTCAGAGAATTAAGCAAGGCTTTTATTAAGCAATTCATCAGCGGGAGAGTTCATGAAAAAAGTTCAGCATCTGTTATGAGCATTGTGCAGGGAACAAAGGAATCCTTGAGAGACTATCTGAATCGTTTCACAAAGGAAGCTTTAAAAGTCCCAGACCTTGATGATAAGGTAGCCATGATAGCACTGCAACAAGGAACTAGGGATGAGTTTTTCAAGATGTCCTTAGCCAAACGCCCCCCTGAAAGCATGTTGCAGCTCCAGGATAGGGCAGGGAAGTATATAAAGGTGGAAGAAAGCATGAGGAAGACCGTAGTGAGTAATGAGCCCACTGGAGGCAAAAAGCGGAAAACTGATCTGGAGTATATCACTAAGGACAAGTATCCTAAGACCGAGCAGTACCCTGATTTAACCCCCAAGAAGGGAGGACCTGGGCAAAAGTTCACCGAGTACGCTAAGCTGAATGCTCCTAGAAGCCAGATCTTGATGGAAATCGAGAAAGATTGAGATATTCGTTGGCCTAAGCCCCTGAAGGCTGATCCTGCCAAGCTAGACAAGAACAACTATTGCAGATTTCACAAAGATATTGGTCATGAAACCGATGAGTGTAGGCAGCTGAAAGATAAAATTAAGTTCCTCATTCGAAAAGGAAGATTGAACAAATACACTGGAGAAGGAGGGGATAGGAATAACAATGGAAGGAAGAACTTTGAAGATCGTAGGAGGGACCAAGACGATCAGGGGCGGAATCCCCAGCCTAGAGGACCGGTTATAAACACAATTCATGGAGGGCCGCGACCTCGAGGGCCTGTGATAGACACAATCTTTGGAGGACCAACTGCTGCTGGATTGTCCAGAAACTCCAGAAAAGCATATACTAGAGAGGTTATGCATATTGTTGGAGAAGCCCCGAAGAGGGCCAGGACAGAAGTAATATTGGCTTTTGATGATTCTGACCTAGAGGGTGTGAAATTTCCTCATGACGACCCGCTGGTCATAACACCGATAATAGGAAATAGCCCGGTCAAAAGGGTCCTTGTGGATAATGGTGCTTCAGTGGATATCTTACTCCATGACGCCTTTCTAAGGAATGGGTATAACGACTCTCAATTGACCCCAACCGACATGCCGATATATGGATTTACGGGAGTAGATATTCCTGTAGAAGGGATAATCAAGTTGCCAACCACCATAGGTCAGGAACCAAGGCAAGCAACGCAGATGTTGGACTTTGTGGTGGTAAAGGCTAGTTCAACTTATAATGCTAACATGGGAAGAACAGGGATACATGCCTTCAAGGCGGTCCCTTCTTCTTACCATTCAGTTATGAAGTTTCTCACTCGGAACGGGATTGGAGAAGAGAGAGGAGATCAAAAAATGGCTAGAAGCTGTTATGTAGCCTCTTTGAGGGCAGATGGAGTTGGGGGGCAGGTTCTTCCTATTGAAGATATGGATGTCCGAGAGAATGATGAGAAGAGAGGAAAGCCAGCAGAAGACTTAGTTTCGATTCCTTTAGACTCCGGGAATCTTGAGAGGATGACTTTCATTGGAGCCACGCTTGAGGAGCCCCTTAGAGGGAAGTTGGTGAGATTTTTGCAAGAAAATAGTGATGTGTTTGTGTGGTCAGCAGCTGATATGTCAGGCATAGACCCGGAGCTGATTACTCACAAGTTAAACGTGGACCCAAGCCGGAAGACAGTGAAATAAAAGAAAAGAAACTTTGCCCCGGAAAGACAAGAGGCTATAAGACAAGAAGTAGAGAAGCTCTTAGATGCTGGATTCATTGAGGAGATTCAATTTCCAGAATGGTTAGCAAACCCTGTAATGGTGAAGAAGGCCAATGGAAAGTGGAGGATGTGTATAGACTTCACTGATCTGAATCATGCATGTCCCAAAGACTGTTTTCCGTTGCCAAGAATTGATATTTTGATTGATGCCACTGCTGGGCATGAGATGCTGAGCTTCATGGACGGATTTAGTGGATACAATCAGATTAAGATGCACAAGGATGACATTCCAAATGTATCATTCATCACTGACTTTGGTCTTTATTCTTATCTTGTTATGGCATTTGGTCTTAAGAATGCAGGAGCCACCTATCAAAGGTTTGTCAATAAAATTTTTAAGGATCTTATTGGTAAGACTATGGAAGTCTATGTTGATGACATGTTAGTCAAGAGTCTAGCAAAGACTGATCATATAACCCATTTGAGGGAAGCTTTTGAGGTCCTGAGGTACGACAAGATGATGTTAAATCCTTCAAAGTGTGCTTTCGGAGTAGGATCTGGAAAATTTTTGGGATTGATGGTCTCCAAGAGAGGGATCGAGGCTAACCCCGATAAAATAAAGGCGATCCTGGACATGGAGCCACCAAAAACTGTCAAGGATGTTCAGAAGCTCACAGGAAGGGTTGCTACACTGGGACGATTCATCTCCAAGTCAGGAGACAAGTGCTTGTCATTCTTCAAGTCACTAAAGAACATTAAGGACTTTGTATGGAATGAGGAAAACCAGAAGGCATTCGAAGAGTTAAAGAAGTATATGGCCCAGCACCCGTTGTTGGCCAAGCCAGCTTTGAATGAAGTTTTATTCTTGTACTTAGCCGTTTCAGAAAGTGCTTTGAGCGCTGTATTGGTTAAGGAGGAATTGAAAATCCAGAAACCCGTATACTATGTCAGTAAAATTCTGCATGGTGCTGAGCTGAATTATTTAACTATTGAGAAATTTGCTCTAGCCTTGGTGATGGCTTCCAGAAATTTACGTCCCTACTTTCAGGCTCATCAAATTGAGGTGCTAACAAATCAGCCCCTGAGAAATATCATTCACAGTCCCAAGGCTAGTGGGAGGTTGATCAAGTGGGCAATAGAGCTGGGAGAGTTCGACATTAAGTACAAGCCACGAACAGCAATAAAAGCTCAGGAATTAGCTGACTTCGTGGTGGAATGTACCATAGCCAACCAAGAATTCGGGGGGCAGGAAGATACCATACCTCAAGACAAGGAAGTTGATAATGAGGACAAAGAGAAGGATGATAAGGAGAAAGAATATTGGGTTCTCTATTTTGATGGAGCATCAAAAACAAACTCAAAGAGAGCAGGATTGGTTTTACAAAGCCCTGATGGGTTCTTGATTGAGTATGCCATAAAATTAGACTTCCCAACCACAAACAACGAGGCAGAGTATGAAGCCCTGATAGCTGGCCTTGGCCTAGCTGGGCACTTAGAGTCAAAAACTTAAAAGTCCGTGGAGACTCGAAGCTGATCATATCCCAGGTAAAGGGAGAATTTGAGGCAAGAGATGATACGATGGCTAAGTATATCCGCCTAGTAAGGGCTGTGATGACCAAATTCAATGAATGCCATGTTGAGCACATTCCAAGGGAGGAAAATGCTAAGGCAGATGCATTATCAAAGTTTGCTTCATCTGAGATAGAAGAAAGTTCAGGAAGTGTGTACTTCCGTGTTTTAAAGACACAGAGCATAGATGTTAAGCTTGTAGCTTCTGTAGGCCTGGGGACGTCATAGATAGACCCCATTAAGGCCCACATTCAAACCGGCTGGTTGCCAAATGATGCTATTGAGGCACGGAAGTTAACTGTTCGGGCATTAAGGTACTCTTTGATAGATGAGATTCTGTACAAAAGATCTTTCGTGGTTCCTTACTTAAGATGTCTTAGGCCCGATGAGGCTCGCTTGGCTCTTGAAGAAGTGCATGAAGGTATTTGTGGGCAACACTTGGGGGGCAGGGCCTTGGCTCATAAGATAACCCGTTTAGGCTTCTATTGGCCAGAGATGATGGCTGATGCCAAAGAATATGTGAAAAAATGTGACCGCTATCAGAAACATGCACCGGTTGTTAGACAACCCCCCGAGATGTTGACCTCTATCAACTCGCCCATCCCTTTTGCTATGTGGGGAATGGATATTCTGGGACCTTTCCCCATGGCCACGGGACAATGGAAGTTCCTGATTGTAGCCATTGATTATTTCACTAAGTGGATTGAAGCCAAACCCTTGGCCAAAATCACAACTAAGCAGGTTGCATAATGCCTGTGGGAAAATATTATGTGCCGGTATGGAATTCCCCGTATCCTGGTCACCGACAACAGAAAACAATTCAACAACGAGGAATTCAAGAAGTACTATGAAGAAAATGAAATTGAGTTGTGATTCACCTCTGTGGCTCACCCGCAAGCCAATGGGCAAACGGAAGTGGCAAATCGAATAATCCTGGATGGACTAAAGAAGAGGATCGATAAGTCAAGGAATAACTGGGTGGATGAAATACTTCCAATACTATGGGCCTATAGGACTACTTGTAGAGTCATGACTGGGGCAACTCCCTTCTTGTTAGTATATGGGGAAGAAGCAGTTGTTCACGTGGAGATATCACATTCCTCTCCCAGGATTCAAGCTTTCAATGCTGAGGAGAATGAGGAAGGACAAAGGTTAGCCCTGGACTTAATTGATGAAGTGCGAGATGAGGCACATGCGAAGATAGTGGAATATCAGAAAAAAGCTTCATTCTACTACAACCTGAGGGTTAAAGAAAGGTTTTTCAAACAAGGTGACCTAGTCTTGAGGAAGATAGAAGCTTCCGGTGTGGGACAGAAAGGGAAGCTTGCCCCGAATTGGGAAGGGCCATACAAAGTCAAGAGTGTTCAAGGTAGAGGAACCTACAAGCTGGAGACTATGGATGGTTTTGAAGTCCCAAGAACTTGGCATGCACAAAACCTGAAGGTTTACTATGTGTAGGGCAACTGAATACGATTCTCACTTGTCAAGTTACAAGTAGGTTGAAAAGAACCTTGAAGCTTTGCTTGCTTAGGACTTATATGTTCTAGTTGAAGTTTATTAAGACTTGTGTAAGGGATGAATCCCAAACAATTTATGAAAATTTATGAAGTTTTCAAAATATGTTTGAATGTAAGGCAAGGAAGACCAAATGCGTGAAATGCAAGCGTAAAATCTGATAAATAAAGTAGATCAAATAAATATTACAAGAGTTTGATAAATAAAGTCTCGAAAATAAGATAAAGTAAACAAGCCACGCAGGGCTGAAAAAGCTCTAAGGAGCTGAGGTGCCCTCGACATCCATACCATCATCCCCTCCGCTCTCACTAGATGTCTCTGTCGTCTCGGAGGAGAAGGAAGAGCTGTCATCCTCAGCAGGTCTGGAAGAAGACTCGGGAGGAGGAAGAACCGGGTCCTGAGGGACGTGATCCAAGACAACTACTCGAGTACGAAACCTCTGTAGCAAAGCCTCCTCATCAGGGCAGACATAGTCCGCCGGGTTAATATCAAGACAAGCCTCGTTCACGGTCCCAAGGGCCGTATCCCAACCAGTCCTAAAAAACCCAGGGAAGACTGAGTCATCCCTAATCCTCATGGACTGGGCAAACTCCTCCGAGTCCAGGTAGTTATCTATAGCTTTATCCTTCTCTGCCCGAAGTACCACCAACTCGGCGTTAGATTCTCCGAGTTCTTCCTCCTTGCGCTTGAACTTCTTCTCTAGAGCAGCATACTTCTTCTGCTGCTTCCTGAGGGCATTGTCAGCCTTGTCAGAAGCCCGCTTCCATGACTCGGCTTGCCTCACAGTGCCTTGAAAATAGGCATTGGACTGAAATGAAACAATAAACAAAATATAAGGCAAGTAAATGCTACAAGTAAAAAAGAAGGAGATGGAGGCATACCGAAGCCAGAGATTGAGCTCCCATGAGCTTTATCCTCTCTAGGTCAGGGGTGGCAACCACGTCAGTGAAATCTTTGGAGTCACGCCATGATAGGACCAATCCCAGGCATGTTTGGGGGATCCCACCATAGAGTCCCCTCGGCGGAATCCTCATAGAGGCTGGAAGGCGCCTGTAGCAGCAGCAACAGTAATAGGAGCACTGTGGCCCTCAGCTCCCTCAGTTGAAGCCTCCCCCATGGGCTCCTTGTGTTTCCTCAAAAAGATAGGCTCTGTGGCCTTTCCTCGAGTGTTCAGGCCTGCAAGGCGAGCTTTTCTCATCCTAGCAGTCTCTTCAACGGGAGGTACATTGTCCTCGTTGATCTCCTTAGCAGCTGCAAAACAAGACAAAAAACAAAATAAGAGGTGTTAATAATGCATGAAATGAAATAAAATTGAGAAGGGAAGAAAAATACCCTGTTGAGAAACAGAGGATAGTCCCACATGAATGAGGGAGAACTCCTCTAAGAGAGTCCAGCTGGTAGTAGTGCCATCATCCCAAGTAAGCTCATTATAAATAATAGTTTCCTCAGGAGTTAAGTGAATGGATTTGAGGCTACCATCACTAACCTTCCCGAAGGAAGATCTGAAGAGTGTGCCCCAGTCGCCATTCTCCCAACGTAACCCGACGAAACTATTCCTCCAATTTTGGTTGTTATCGGGAATGGAGGCGCTGTTAAAGATATGCTTACATTTGGGCCTTTGCTTAACATAGACCCAACCACAAATACTGGAAGAGCTGTTATAACACTGAAAGACCTTCCTAAAAATAGCTACAGAAAGGGGAAAACCTTCCCTAAGGCAGCAGACCATAAAACATAAAATGTTCCTCCAAGCGTTTGGAGGGAGCTGACATGGATTGATTTATAAATCAGCTAGAAGATGAGGAATGAACGGATGGAAAGGAAACCTAAGCCAAGCATTAAGGGCATCTGTATAAATAAAAAGAGTGTGGGGTTTCCAGTGGCAAGTACGGTCACCACCAGAAACTGGAACTAATCTAAGAGGAGGAAGGATGTTATAACGTGCATTTAGTTTATCAAAGTCAATGTTGTGCCAAGTGTTACAATCATTAAAAGAATCGAGATGTGCAGTAGAGGGATATTCATCCCCCTAGTGTTAATCATATCGATTAAAGACATATACGAGGAACGGATCTCGATATCCTTACCTCGTTTTGAAGCCGAGGCTATCTTTGCCGCTCTCTCGGAATTCTTGTCAGCCATTAGTAAAGCTGGGAAAAACCTGGAAACCTTGAAAGGAAATAAGGGCTGGAAAACTAAGGAAGAAGGGTGTAGAGAGGATAGAAGAGAAATGTGAAGTGGAGAGTGGTGAGTGTGAATGAAAACACACACTCCTCCCACTCTTATATAGGAAGAGAAAAGGGGAAAATGGGCCTAGAAAAGCCCATTTGGGCCCAAATTCAGGAACATTCTGGAATGCTCTACAGAATGTTGGAAGAATTTTGAAGATTTTCTAGAAAAATCCAGAAAGTTTTGGAAAAATTCCATAAAAACCTTAAAATTCCAGAAGATTTTGGATATTTGGCTTAGAAAATAAAAGCCCAGCTCAGAAAAACCAAAGCCCAAAAACAAAAAGCCCTGTTTGAGGCCCACATGGTTTTTAAGAAAAAAAGAGGTGGAAAAGAAGCCCAGCTAAAAACAATGGGCCTGAGTTTGAACCCAAAATGTTAGCCCAAATTGAAAGCCCAGAACTAGGGGCCCAAATGAGAGGCCTGTGAAAAATAGGCCCAATAAGAAAATAAACCCAGTTGAAATGGGCCCAAGTTTTAACCCATTAAAAAGTTGGCCCAAAAGAACCCGATTCATGGGCCCAAATTCAGGATGGAAGAAATTTAGCCCAGATTTAAGGACTCAAATCCAAGCATTTGCAAAAAGGGAAAATAAGTATACTCCTGACCCAGTTCGATCAGGATTTGCATTATATTCCCGGTCGAATGGCCTGAGGTCGAAACCCTGTCGATCAGGGGTAAAAACGGCCTTAATTCGACCAGAACCAAGACCAATTCGACCAGAAAATGTGAAGAGTTCCTGGTCGAAATCTTCGAGCTCGAATTCTCGTCGACTTGGGCAACCAAAAGGAGGTTAATTCGGTCAAAAGCATGGAATCCTGACCGAAATGAAAGAAAAATCCTGGTCGCAAAAAAAAAAAATATATATATATATAGGAGAAAATCCTGGCCGAAATTTGACCAGGATTCCTGATCGAAAGTGCCCTCCTCGAAATGCCTTCGACTAGGGCTGAATGAGGGATAATTCGACCAGGATCCTGGTCGAATGGGATTCCTGGTCGAAATCTGTATAAAAAACAAAGAAAAGGAAAAGAAAAGAGGAAAAAGGTGGAAGAAAAAGAGGAAAATTTCTGGAAAATTACAGAAAATAAAGGAAATTCCTTAAAATATTTTCTGAAAAATGTTAATATTTTCAGAAATAAGGAATAAATCCAGAAAATTAAGGATAAATCCCGGAAATTAAGGGAAAAATCCAGAAAATTAAGGAAAAATCTCAGAATTAAGGGATAAATCCAGAAAATTTAAGGAAAAATCCCAGAATTAAGGGGAAAATCCAGAAAAATTAAGGAAAAATCCCAGAATTAAGGAAAAAATTCCTGGAAATTAAGGAAAAATCCCAGAATTAAGGGAAAAATTCCTGAAAATTAAGATAATTCCTGAATAAAAGGAATAAAAGTAAATCGTTGTAAATTTGTAGGTCGCTCCACACTTTACGCAAAAACGATACCCTGTAAGGGAATAAATGAACTTAACTTCTGTGAAACCTAGTCTCTGTTTCCCAAAAGTTGAGGGGCAAATGATAGGGATAAATAAATCCTGATTGTGTAATTAAATATTACATTGATTATACAAGGTGTGGGTTGCTAGGCCCAATAAGAAGATGTATGATATTCAGACCAGAAAGGTTAACATGTTGATCAGGCCTGATGGACCAGATCAGGCCTGATGGAACAAAGAAGGCCCAAAACCATGATTATTTATTAATTTTGTAATTAATTAATAAGGGAGAAAAACAGCTATTAAGATAAGTCCTAGTGGGGATATAAATCCTTGTAGATTGGCCTCCAAGGAACCTCGTAGGATAATGAATCAACTTCCTACTTCCTAGGACTCCTAAGTCCATCCTAATTCAGAGACTTGACCACCAAGTCTCCTATACCAAGTCCAATTCAAGGACTCCCACATCTATATAAGGGGCATCACCCCACAGATCAGAACTACGTTTTTTGGCTTGATTCTCTAATTCACAGAGATACGTAGGCATCTCGTAAAGGCAAAGTTAAGCTACGAAACACGAGAGCAGCTATTAAAGGCCTTGAGCTCACGTTCCTTAGTAATAAATACAACAATTATATATATTAGTTTTTAATACATAACACTAATATAACGTCAAATAGGGACATAGACTAACGAAGATTGAACTATGTTATCAAGGTTATATTCTAGAAGCGTATTTAAAAAAGATGATAACTATTTGCATGTATCCATCAATATTGAATCTATGTTTGTCCATATTAACTCGTGCACATATTTTAAAGATTTTTTTAGCATATAGTAATAAACTAATAACTTGGATCTAGTTCGGATAAGGATATTAGCAAAAATCTAGAAATATTGACCTTGTTTATGAATCTCCTACAAGTTTCTTTGGCAGTCTTTTCTAAAGACATTGTAGCCGGTGGCGGATCCAAGATTTCAGAGATGTCTCACATCTAATATCAATACATTATAGGAAGAATCAATAAATTTATTCTATAATAAAAACGTACTTCAAAATAATTAAAACTATTTTTGCCTATTTTTTGGTAAATAAGGATCGTATTATTCATTTGATACAATTGGCAGCAGTAAAGTACAGTTATATGATAATTGTTTGTGAAATTTACACAAACACCTTGTAACCTTATTGTTCATGCTACTAAATGAAAATGGAGATCAAAGATCTCTTGACCTGGAAGACGAATATGCTCAATTTGGAGTTTTAATAAAAAATATGGAGTGAGGACAACGTGAAGAAACTAGGAGGCAGAAGAGAAAGTGGGACAGAGTGCAGAGCAGTAAAATTGCAGACTTTTTTTTAAAATAAAAATATTGGTGTGTCACGTGACTATGTTTGAACCTTACCTTGGCGGGGCTAGTTATTGTGCCCGCATCCCTTATTATCTCCTTCAACCTTCCACATTATTCTTTTTATAAGCTCCAATCGATATTATTCTAGATGGGAAACATGATCCTTTTGTCCATATTATACAGTTCTATTCGTAAATCTTTAACTTTAGGAGCCTTTCCCGTCTCATTTGTATCATTTTCAAGTGACTTCCATTATATGAGGTTGGGAGGAAAGCTGTGAGGATCAAGAAACCTTCCCATAGATTCTTTTTCAAGCCTATCTTTCTGAGACACATTAAATTATAATGCTCTATTTTGTAAGGAAACCACAATAGCAACTTAATCTACAAGTTTTATAGCTCATGTGATAATCGTCTTGCATCAGATAAAACCTCCATATTTTGTTTTCATAGGATCGTTAATTCCAGTTAACTTAAGTTTGAAAGTTGATAGAATCACTTGGATGTTGAACAGTTGGCATTTACCATAGACAGTGTTTGGAAATTCAGATATTAGAAAAAGAAACGTCATTTAGGAACTTATTGTTGGATTTCAGACTACATATCCTCTGAATAAGAGTACATGCCTCAGTTGTTTAATCTTCCAATTTGAATCAGGTAAGTGGATAGACCTTCATTAAGATCCAAATTCGGTAAATTCATGAGGTAGCTTATTACAAGTGGACTGCAACACTGTCCTGATTCAGTTTTAAATTAATTCTGGCCTAGATCGACAAATCCAGATTTCCAATTACACTTTAAAGACTAGAATGGTAGGATTTACACCTCTAGAGTTGGCACATAAAGGAATTTAGAAGTTGTTTTTAATTGCTTACTAGAATTTTGGTTGGAAAATGCCACCTTCATAGAAACTAAGAAAGTCCGAATTATAGGAGTCTGATTGTAACACCCCCAAATCTGGGGTCGGGGATCCAGGTTGTCACGAGTTCCATTTCCCTTAATAACACCTAATTCTTAATAAACAATCATCTACTGCGTACTGTGACCCCACAATATACACACACACCACAAGTTATAGTCTCAGAGATGAATATCCAAAAATAACACAAGTCATTTTATTCCACAATTATAAACCATTTCACCATAAAAAGGGTTTCTGAATAATTTACATATTTTTTGCCATCATTGCAATTTATAAATATACATAAGTCTGGCACAACAAAAGTTGAAAGCCTAGCCTACTGGTAGCTCCTACCTCAGCTACAACGGCATCAATGCCTACAGGAAACTGCGGAACATTTTCTATCCGCTCACGAATTGGGAGCTTGGTCATGTTCATCTTGTCTATCTGTTGTTGTGTGATGAAAGAAGAAAGCAAGGGTGAGCAACAAGCCCACCGAAATAATATGTATAATAATTAACAATATATGAGCATTCTCATAGTACTCATGAAAGTCTTGGTCAAGAAGAAATGAACCAAGTTGATATCTTAACGCGACAAGTCGCAAAATATTCAGTATATATATACATATATACTACTCAAAATCTTTGAAATACTCTCACATGTATAGTGTACACAGAGTTTCAGTTTATAACCGTATAAAAATATCGTTGAAAGGTGATCTCATAT
Source organism: Apium graveolens (assembly GCF_009905375.1). Lineage (NCBI taxonomy): Eukaryota > Viridiplantae > Streptophyta > Magnoliopsida > Apiales > Apiaceae > Apium > Apium graveolens. Next base: position 174,613,688 of record NC_133651.1, read on the forward strand.
ATCTAACTTTGTCTCAACATTTTTGTAAAAATCTTTGTCATGCATAAGATAATCATTAACCAGATATAAGTTGAAAAGATGAAGTTACAAGATACTCCAATATACTTATATCTTTTCCGAATACTACTTGAACTACCACCGTTCAAGTTATAATTAGTTTCAAAAGTTCATCACATAGATAAGAATACAAGATAAGATTTGAATAGATTCAATCTTTGAAATGTTATTGAATGAAATGAAGTTATGAGGTACTTCACTAAGTCCCGATATCTATATCCACATATATCTCTCTTATACATTTCCTGGAAACCTCTGTTATGTAAAGTATGAACAGAGTTTGCAATATCCAATAAATTTTGGAAAGAAAAGAATTTTGGCATAAACCAGATATCTTGCTGATCAGGTAAACATACCAATAAGTAACCTTTTCTACTAGTAGATGGATGAATCCCCCACCGGTCATCACCCTGGCCTCATTAGGACCTTGTGCTGGACCGCCACCCGGCCTCTTACGCGTTGATGGACTGCCACCCAGCCACTTACACATTGATAGACCGTACCCCGGCCTGTCGCTTGTGCCGACTCAATCAGATGGGCTTACTTCCCGAACGTTGGGTAAGTAATCAATTCATTTGTCAAAACGACAACCTTGTTGCGAATATAAATACACCACAGAGCCCGATCCCTCAGGTTTTGAGCGAGTATTTAAATCCCCTTTGAAAGGAAGATCTTAAATATAAAAATGAGTTTTGGGATCCGCTCTAACTTTTAAAATTATTTTGAAGACTCGAAAACATTTTTAAGAATGTTTGGAGTAATGTTGATTTAATAAAATAAATCAGTCCCAATACATTTAGAGAATATTTGAATATTATTATTTAAATAATATTCCCATAAAGAATAATCTTTATAAAAATAATTGAAGTAGAAGTTTTAAAACTCATAATTGAAATGGATATTAAATAACCAAAGATATACTTATACGAAAGTATGATCTTTATTTGAATAATCGAAAATAAGTTTGATTATCGAAACATTATTCTTTAATAAAATAAAGAATATTATTTAGTGAATAAGCGGAGTCATAAGTCCTCGAATGAATATTCAAAATAATATTCATTAAATAGAATAAACAGAGTCGTAAGTCCTCGAATGAATATTCAATATAATATTTATTTAAATAAAATAAATGGAGTCATAAGTCCTCGAATGAATATTCAAAGTAATATTCATTTAAATAAAATAAACGGAGTTATAAGTCCTCGAATGAATATTCAAAGTAATATTCATTAAATAAAATAAACGGAGTCATAAGTCCTCAAATGAATATTCAAAGTAATATTCATTAAATAAAATAAACCGAGTCATAAGTCCTCGAATAAATATTCAAAATAATATTTATTACATAGAATAAAGTTATCGAATAAACCTTATTCGATTAATCGTTTTGAAAACTATATCAATATATATATACATATATATAATATACTCGGGAACATCGACTCCCGGTTTTAGAAAATATCCACCTTTGGGTCCCCTATACTAAGGGTATACGCAGCTACTGCTTATCTCTAGCAGAGGTATTATGCAACTATAAGCATCGGAATCAACAGATAGATATCAATATTACGAAACAGACATGCATATATTCCATATCAGCATGCTCCAATATATCGCAAGATTTGCTAATTAACCATCATGCATCTATCACAAGATAATGCATATACATATATACATCACAACAACAGTATAACGGGTAGAAAACTTGCCTGAGCGACTGGGGGTGATAAATGGCTTGAGACGAGTCTGGTAACCTATAAACAACATATAAGTTGGAATTAAACCAAAGTCGCTTATGAATCTATACTTTAACCAATTAGACCTTAACGTCCGCTTTTGCGCTTAACGATTCACTTAAGTCGCTCGAGTACCCTCGGCTCCACCATTTTTAATAATTTAACCATTAAGAGTTTTAAGGCGATTTTTTCGCGAGTACCTTACCCACTGCCTAATACAGTTTACTTAATTGTTTCATAATCCAGTTAGTCATTTAAGGTCCTTAACCAATGTTTCAAAGTAAAGCGAGGGGTAATGGTTCGTTCGCGAAACGCCGTTACTTAAAACGGTCGTTTCTCCTAAACCGTACATCGGATTCAAGCGAACCACATATCAAAACAAAGCTCATAACATGAACTATCTAATCATGGAAATGGTCAAAACCTAACAGTGAGTTCTCGGGTCCTGATGTTAAGAACAAAAACAGTCTAAAGTAAATCGGACATTACGACGGCTATGTTTACGCGATTGCCAAATTTTATCCTACTCCAAATCAACCACAAATCAACCATACAACCAAACTCCATCCATAAAATACTACAACAGCCTCAACATCTCAAGTTCTCCAATTTATATTATTCTAAAACATGAACTAAAACTATACTTAAGTTCATTAACCAATAATCCAAGATTTACAACTCCAAAAACATTACAAAACTAACCAATCTCTAAACATTCAATAATCATGCCTCTCATGAACTATACTACTCATAATAAGCTCTTAACATTCAATAATAATGCTAGGTTAAGAGATTATACCTTCCTTGAGAGTAGGAGTAACTAATGAGCATGAAACAACCTTGGAAAATCCTTACTAAAGCTTTATCTAAACAAAAAACACAAGATCAAAATTTCAAGTTCTTGAAAAACACTATTCACTCTCTTCTTCCATGAATTTTAGGAAGAGATTGTGAAGGAATTTGAAGCTTAAACTTATAGGATATCTATATCTATGTACAAGGATGTTTAGATAATTACCTCACTAATTAACAAAGCTTGGAACTTGGATTTTAGTTTTTTTTCTTCCTTTGAAATGAACAAAGCCGAGAGCTCTTCTTGAAAATGGAAGTGTTTTTTGTTTTTTTGATGTTATGATTTGTTTTTGGCTTGGTTGATCCACTTTGTTTGTTAATTAGATTATTACCATGGTAAATTTTGTGTGGTTCACAATCAACCAACAACACACTTCTTTTTGTCATGCTTAGGTCATCATTCTTATGGCACCTTCCCATGCTTGTCCTCTTCTTATTGGTTTGATGAAATCATCATCACTAACCTCTTTGATTAACTCGTAATTACTTGCCTAATGACCGCTGATCTGTTATACGGTCCGCTTAACTTTCGTTCTCGTTTATCGTTTGAGGGATCATACCCGGGATCTTATTACTTAGGTTTCCTTAACCCTTCTCAATACATTATACTCCTTTTATGATCTTCTCTTATAATCCTTGAATTAAATTCTTTTTATCCTGTTACCTTATACTCAATTATTTCGGTATCTGGTGGATTTTCAAGAAAAATCAAAGTGTTCAAATTTGGTTTCTGACGATCTTTACATACACTTATATACCATATAGAGTACTAATAAGATCTCAGAATAACAATAAAAGAACCCCTACAAAGTGTGGTATGAAAAGTTTTCTTATTTAGCATAATCATCAAAATCACTATTCATAAGGGTTACAAAAAGTCCAAAATTTTGGGGTTATTACAGTCTCCCTTCCTTAAAAGGATTCCGTCCCCGAATCAGATAGAAAATGAATAGGGATGCTCTCTTAGCATTGCACTTTCTAAGTCTCAAGTAAATTTTCCCACATTGTGGTTCTACCACCAACCTCTGCCTAGTTTGATAACCCTTCTCCTAAGCACTTGTTCCTTTTCGATCTATAACCCTTTCTGGTTGCTCCATATAGGTTACGTCTGGTTGCATGCCTATGCGCTCATATGCCCCTATTTGTCTGGCATCCGAATTATACTTCCTTAACATTGATACGTGGAACACGTTATGAACTTGCTACATGTTCGGGGGTAGGGATAGCTCATATGCTAACTTCCCAATACTTCTTAATATATCCAAGGGTCCAACAATTCGTGGGCTTAGCTTTCCTTTCTTTCCGAACCACATCCATCCTTTCCAAAGGAATACCTATAACAACACTAGGTCCCCTACTTCCTACTCTGTCATTTCCTGTCAAATCAACATACTTCGTGTGTCCATCTTGGGCTACTACCAGCCTTCCTCTGATTAGATCTATTATATCCTTAGTCCTTTGGACTACTGCGGGTCCGAGCATCTTGCGCTAGAGCAACTTCATCCTAACATAAGGGAGATCGTTATTGTCTTCCCTCAAGGATCTCATAAGGAGATATCTCGATACCTGACATACGATCTATTGTCGTGAGAAAACTCAATCCGTGTTAAGTGATCATTCCAAATTCTTTCAAGTCTATTGCACAGAATTTCATCATAGCTTCTAGCACTATAGCTTTTGCTTCTCAATACCCCTTCTTTTCCAGTTCGTAATCGTTACTATCTTTCGTACATGATACTATTCTAGATATACCTTTATTCACTAGAGTTTTATAACCTCTTAATAATCACGTCAACCTTAGTATCATGGACGCGTTAGAATCGGAATACCACCTTACTTGGTACCACTTCATCTCTCGCTGCCTCCATCTTCGAAAGCTTGGTCCTTCGTATAGAAGTAAAAGAATTTATTGAGAAATCACTATGATCATGAACACTTGTTCTATTGCATAGTTAGTACAGAAGGTGGCCAGCCTTTAGTACTTGACAAGCAATTAAACAACATGTGGTATCCTACTAGGCTTCTATCACACAGATAGATAGTCATTCGGCAATACCTCCCCTTCTGGAAGGGTTGTTCTTCTCAGCTTATATGAAATGAAAAGGAGAGAAAAGAACGAATTGAAGAGAATTGTATATATGTAAAAATATACTGCCACAAAATATCTGGCTTGGAATCTACCTCTGAACTATAGAGGTTTGTCATAGGAGAACAAAACATATATGTATATATATATCAATATCAAGTATTATAGCATCGCATTTCACATGCCTAAATATTTACGTTATTCCGTCCATCATTCTATGGACCCATGCTCTTGCTCGAGCTCATAAACACTCACCATTGAAACTCCCTTGACAACGAAAATCGAATCTGGGATTTCATTCTACACATCATCGTTACTAGAATTCCATGCTTGCACAACAACCTTCCTCGTATAGTAATACGACTCTCTATTGATAAGAAGGAATAAGTATTCAATAGGTAGATAATCTACTTAATTAGTCTATCAATGATAACTTATACACCACCACGACCCGATTAGTGGTACTCAATCTCAACATCCATTCCAATACAACTCTCATGGTTGTAAGTAATCGGCTCATTACTCATAGAATCATTCCTGCATTACTATGGTCCACCGTTGACCTACTATAGTCGTTCGTTTTCCATGAAGTCTTAATAGCTAACCATACGGAGTCCATACCTGCCGTATCGGATTCTTCTAAGGAGGTAGCATAATTACCATTCATGATTCATGAAGATCACTCTAGATCCTGATGTACATACATGACATGAAGCAGATAAAATTGCAGAAGAGTTTTAATCAAAGTAACGATAGCAGGTTAATACCATTCTTAATCATATGCCTTCGATAGAAGACTTAACTCAAAGGTTCGTTCAGTCCTTTTGAAACATGGTCCTGACTTATTCTCAAGATAGTACCTTCTAAGATATGTAGCCCGCTCACAATGATAACATGAATTAAATCTTTACCAAACTACTATTATGGTTGAGTATCGCACAAGCATCAGAAGGAATGTCAATCTTTCACACCATAATATAACCTTCATGACTTTAACCATCATCAATGTATTACTCTGGCACGAGCGCCTATAATTGCCCTCTTACACTTAAAGTGTCGGCCACCTCTTTGGCATTTCCTGATAGTAAAATTTCCTTACAATCAATATCATTTTAACCACCTCCAAATAAATTTTCTATCTCATTTCAATCACTGCTTATGTGAAAATGCTTTTCTAAAGTCCTAGTGAGAAAAAAAAAATTCACCATTTTTTTCCATAAGTCATTGCCTTAGTCTTTAGATGTGAACATTGTCACGACTGACTCTCGATCATACTTAGGACGTCTCTTATCTTGGGTCCTTCTTGTTTTCACCAATCCCGACTCTCATTTGGTCGATCTATACTTTCTTATGGTTCAACACGTGCCCCACCTGGCATTATTATAATTACGTCATATTTCCTTCATCAAAATTTCTATTCTTGAGAACTTTGATTATTACCTTTTTCCTTGTAAAACCTCTAAGGTTATCCTTAAATCCTTCATCATTTACTCCCTAGGTACATGGAATATCAAGATACCATTTACTAATACTAGAACCATTGTCTATATAGTTCTGAAAAATTTCTCCACTGATCTTTAAAGGTTGTTGTTACCTTGATCCTTTCCAATTCATACTGTCAAAACTCATGTTGTCCCTATTAAGGGCGAAATGCCAATCTTTATACATTCCCCTAGGATTCATCTCAAGTTATCGAGGTTCTATCCTTAATTCCACCTTTAAAAAGGTACATGCATCCTTCCATGGATAAATAAAGTCATATATCCCTGATAAGGGTATCTTATTCAATCATTTCCACCTCGATAGTCTATACCAAATTTCACAATAGCATCCTTATTCAAGTTGAGGTCAATCCATAATGGCCTCCAAAAGATACAAAAATGGTTATCCACTTTTCTTTCCTAATTTGGTAATGATCACATGGATGTTCTGGAAGATATTGGTCGTGTTCAACGTGAACTTCTTCTTAATAAATCCTTATTTACTTTTGTTGTTTATCTCAACAGTCATCTCAATGTTGGGATATCTTTTGTACTTGGTGTCTCCCTTTCGGGTATCAAGTCACAGGTGTTACATACACTTTCCATTTTTGAAGGTTACTTCCTTCATCCAATTTCCTAATTTCTTACTTTCTTGTCTCTTCCGTCTATCCGCGTCTCATTATTTATCCTTCGAACTATCTCAAGGTTTCCTCGAATCCTCCCAACTTAAAGGGGATAAAATATATGTATCTTTTATTCCTTCAATCATCAACTTTAACTCATGGTGAATCACCCTCATCCTGAAGATTACATACTTTTCTATTTCTATTACTACGAGCCTTTAGGGTTTCCTCATACCCAACTCCCTTATCATTACTCAAACTTTATTGCCTTTATATTCCTTTCCACTTCAGTTTCTTTTTATTTACCTCTCTCTTAAAATCTTTTCACGAAGCCACTAATCATTGACTTCAAAGATCACGTTGTTCTGGGATTCTTGTCATCAGAACGAATCTTGACAACTTTTACAATCTTAGATTCATAATTTATCATACTCGTTCGCCTTTGTTTCGGCTCTAAATCTTTTACACTATCTCCATAACCTTGGGAATTACTTTCCCGAAAACAATTGTCTGAACTTTAATCAGTTTATTATAACCTCTGGCTCCGTGCCTTTCTTGGCCTTTCACCAACGGGTGGCCTCTCTCTTAGGAAGGTAAGTGACAAAAACAGTCTTTTGCGCTTCGTCAATCATTTAGAATCTCAAATGATTCCTATATTTCCTTTAGCCAAGCTCTTGCCTCGACTGGGTCAACCTGTTCCTTGGAACTCTGAGAGCTTAGCGACTTAAAGGTCATGAAAGGATTTCCTACCGCATTGTTTCCTCAAGGTGGTTGTTGGGAATAAGAGTATAAGTTCTGTATAGACAGGTCCATGAATTTCTGTATAGGAGTACCGTCTCAGGTTTCCTTATCTTGCTCGACTTCTGTTTTCTCAGTATGAAATGTTTCATCCTTCTCCCATAATCAGGGTTATCTTATACGTTAAAATCCTTGTTTTTCATTTCATTATGTTATGGTTCCTTCTATCTTGATGGCGACCTCCCTGACTATCACATTCAGGGTTTGCCCTAAATCTTATTCCTCGAACTATGACTTTCATCTAAGATCCCGTCCTTAAGCTCTTGAACATTTGGAACCAAATTTTTGTAGGAACACCTCATTATTCCATTATCATCTTTCTCAGTATTAATCTCTTCTCTATTTGTTGGCTCCCTGCCTTCATTCATCACTTTTTCTTGGCACAATATGATCTTCTCCAATAAGTCGGGCTGTATTGCAATTTCAAACAGCTTTTCGGTACCGGCTCCGGTTACCTTCACTTTTATTTCCATTTTCTCAAAATCTCTTATCAACTCTCCCAAAGACAGTTTCATCTTGAGTCTCTCTTTTATACTAAGGGCATTAGCCACCATTTTGGCTTTCCCTGGAGGATAAAAAATCTCATAATCGTTATCCTCGATTAGCTCTATCCACCTCCTCTGGCGCATGTTGAGCTCTTTCTGCATAAAAATGCACTAGAGCACTTATGGCTTGTGTAAATCTCGAACTTCTCTCCATACAAGTAGTGCCTCCAATCTTTAGGGCAAAACTATTGCCCCGAGCCCAAGCTCATGGGTGGGGACATCGAATTTTATATTCCCTTAATTGTCTTGACGCATACGCGATTACCTTGCTGTGTTGTATAAAAAGCACCCTAATTCTTTATGCGAAGCGTCATTACACATCACAAAATCTCCTTTTTCATCCGGCAATGCCAACATAGTAGCCGTCACCAACCTTTGCTTTAGTTCTTAAAAGCTGTTCTCGCATTTCTCTGTCGATTCGAACTTTTGAGTCTTACGAGTAAGTCGTGTTAAAGGGGCTACTATCTTTACAAACTTGAACGAACCTCCGGTAGTGACCAGCCAATCCTACCTCTGGTAGTCGCCCTGACCATGGTCATCAATTCCTCAGTGGTCCTTTATTCATTCTTGTCAAGATCCTCCACGGAATCCTTCTCAGCAATAATCCCTTCTAGGACAACATCTTTAACCGCTACATCCTCAATATGAACATCATCCGGTCCCGTGTTATGACGCTCTATCGAATCCATAATCTGATCTCCAATAATTAATAAAACATCATCGCGTTGTTGCTCCTCAACCTCAGGGTTCGGAGTCCCGCTACCATATACGATAATGAACTACGCTTTTATCACGATATTTATAAGGGTTCCCATAAGGGTTTTAACTGTCAGTACTACGTTAGGCAGTCCGACTATGAACTTGGCAAGAGTTCTTATTTATCTTAGTGAACTTATTATTTTAACGTAACTTCATCTCTGAGGTTTATAACGCTTAGCTCTGATACCATTTCTATAACACCCCCAAATCCGGGGTCGGGGATCCAGGTTGTCACGAGTTCCATTTCCCTTAATAACACCTAATTCTTAATAAACAATCATCTACTGCGTACTGTGACCCCACAATATACACACACACCACAAGTTATAGTCTCAGAGATGAATATCTAAAAATAACACAAGTCATTTTATTCCACAATTATAAACCATTTCACCATAAAAAGGGTTTCTGAATAATTTACATATTTTTTGCCATTATTGCAATTTATAAATTATCATAAGTCTGGCACAACAAAAGATGAAAGCCTAGCCTACTGGTAGCTCCTACCTCAGCTACAACGGCATCAACGCCTACAGGAAACTGCGGAACGTTTCCTATCCGCTCACGAATTGGGAGCTTGGTCCTGTTCATCTTGTCTATCTGTTGTTGTGTGATGAAAGAAGAAAGCAAGGGTGAGGAACAAGCCCACCGAAATAATATGTATAATAATTAACAATATATGAGCATGCTCATAGTACTCATGAAAGTCTTGGTCAAGAAGAAATGAACCAAGTTGATATCTTAACGCGACAAGTCACAAAATATTCAGTATATATATACATATATACTACTCAAAATCTTTGAAATCCTCTGACATGTATAGTGTACACAGAGTTCCAGTTTATAACTGTATAAAAATATCGTTGCAAGGTAATCTCATATATTTAACCTTGTCTCAACGTTTTTGTGAAAATCTTTGTCGTGCATAAGATAATCATTAACCAGATATAAGTTGAAAAGATAAAGTTACAAGATACTCCAATATACTTATATCTTTTCCGAATACTACTTGAACTACCACCGTTCAAATTATAATTAGTTTCAAAAGTTCATCACATAGATGAGAATACAAGATAAGATTTGAATAGATTCAATCTTTGAAATATTATTGAATGAAATGAAGTTACGAGGTACTTTATTAAGTCCCGATATCTATATCCACATATATATCTCTTATACATTTCTTCGAAACCTCTGTTATGTAAAGTATGAACAGAGTTTGCAATATCCAATGAATTTTGGAAAGAAAAGAATTTTGGCATAAACCCGATATCTTTTTGATCAGGCAAAGATACCAATAAGTAACCTTTTGTACTAGTAGATGGATGAATCCCCCATCGGTCATCACCCTGGCCTCATTAGGACCTTGTGCTGGACCGCCACCCGGCCTCTTACGCGTTGATGGACTGCCACCGAGCCACTTACACTTTGATAGACCGTACCCCGGCATGTCGCTTATGCCGACTCAATTAGATGGGCTTACTTCCAGAACGTTGGGTAAGTAATCAATTCATTTGTCAAAACAACAACCTTGTTGCGAATATAAATACACCACAGAGCCCGATCTCTCAAGTTTTGAGCGAGTATTTAAATCCCCTTTGAAAGGAATATCTTAAATATAAAAATGAGTTTTGGGATCCGCTCTAACTTTTAAAACATTTTGAAGACTCGAAAACATTTTTAAGAATGTTTGGAGTAATGCTGATTTAATAAAATAAATTAGTCCCAATACATTTAGAAAATATCTGAATATTATTATTTAAATAATATTCCCATAAAGAATAATCTTTATAAAAATAATTGAAGTAGAAGTTTTAAAACTCATACTTGAAATGGATATTAAATAACCAAAGATATACTTATACGAAAGTATGATCTTTATTTGAATAATCGAAAATAAGTTTGATTATCGAAACATTATTCTTTAATAAAATAAAGAATATTATTTAGTGAATAAGCGGAGTCATAAGTCCTCGAATGAATATTGAAAATAATATTCATTAAATAGAATAAACAGATTCGTAAGTCCTCGAATGAATATTTAATATAATATTCATTTAAATAAAACAAAAGGAGTCATAAGTCCTCGAATGAATATTCAAAGTAATATTTATTTAAATAAAATAAACGGAGTTATAAGTACTCGAATGAATATTCAAAGTAATATTAATTAAATAAAATAAACGGAGTCATAAGTCCTCGAATAAATATTCAAAGTAATATTCATTAAATAAAATTAACGGAGTCATAAGTCCTCGAATGAATATTCAAAATAATATTCATTACATAGAATAAAGTTATCGAATAAACCTTATTCGATTAATCGTTTTGAAAACTATATCAATATATATATATAAATATATATAATATACTCGGGAACATCGACTCCCGGTTTTAGAAAATATCCACATTTGGGTCCCCTATACTAACGGTATACGCAGCTACTGCTTATCTCTAGCAGAGGTATTATGCAACTATAAGCATTGGAATCAACAGATAGATATCAAGATTACAAAACAGAGATGCATATATTCCATATCAGTATGCTCCAATATATCGCAAGATTTGCTAATTAACCATCAAGCATCTATGACAAGATAATGCATATACATATATACATCACAACAACAGTATAACGGGTAGAAAACTTGCCTGAGCGACTGGGGGTGATAAATGGCTTGGGACAAGTCTGGTTACCTATAAACAACATATAAGTTAGAATTAAACCAAAGTCGCTTATGGATCTATACCTTAACCAATTAGACCTTAACGCTCGCTTTTGCGCTTAACGATTCACTTAAGTCGCTCGAGTACCCTCGGCGCCACCATTTTTAATAATTTAACCATTAAGAGTTTTATGGCGATTCTTTCGTGAGTACCTTACCAACTGCCTAATCCACTTTACTTAATTGTTTCATAATCCAATTAGTCATTTAAGGTCCTTAACCAATGTTTTAAAGTAAGGCGAGGGGTAATGGTTCGTTCGCGAAACACCGTTACTTAAAACGGTCGTTTCTCCTAAACCGTACATCAGATTCAAGCGAACCACATATCAAAACAAAGCTCGTAACATGAACTATCTAATCATGGCAATGGTCAAAACCTAACAGTGAGTTCTCGGGTCCTGATGTTAAGAACAAAAACAGTCTAAAGTAAATCAGACATTACGACGACTATGTTTACGCGATTGCCAAATTTTATCCTACTCCAAATCAACCACAAATCAACCACAAATCAACCATACAACCAAACTCCATCCATAAAATACTACAACAGCCCCAACACCTCAAGTTCTCCAATTTATATTATTCTCAAACATGAACTAAAACTATACTTAAGTTCATTAACCAATAATCCAAGATTTATAACTCCAAAAACATTACAAAACTAATCAATCTCTAAACATTCAATAATCATGCCTCTCATGAACTATACTATTCCTAATAAGCTCTTAACATTCAATAATAATGCTAGGTTAAGAGATTATACCTTCCTTGAGAGTAGGAGTAACTAATGAGCTTGAAACAACCTTGGAAAATCCTTACTAAAGCTTTATCTAAACAAAAAACATAAGATCAAAATTTCAAGTTCTTGAAAAACACTATTCACTCTCTTCTTCCATGAATTTTAGGAAGAGATTGTGAAGGAATTTGAAGCTTAAACTTATAGGATATCTATATCTATGTACAAGGATCCTTAGATAATTACCTCACTAATTAACAAAGCTTGGAACTTGGATTTTAGTTTTTTTTCTTCCTTTAAAATGAACAAAGCTGAGAGCTCTTCTTGAAAATGGAAGTGTTTTATGTTTTTTTGATGTTATGATTTGTTTTTGGCTTGGTTGATCCACTTTTTTTGTTAATTAGATTATTACCATGATAAATTTTGTGTGGTTCACAATCAACCAACAACACACTTCTTTTTGTCATGCTTAGGTCATCATTCTTATGTCACCTTCCCATGCTTGTCCTCTCGTTATTGGTTTGATGAAATCATCATCACTAACCTCTTTGATTAACTCCTAATTACTTGCCTAATGACCGCCGATCTGTTATACGGTTCGCTTAACTTTCGTTCTCGTTTATCGTTTGAGGGATCATACCTAGGATCTTATTACTTAGGTTTCCTTAACCCTTCTCAATACATTATACTCCTTTTATGATCTTCTCTTGTAATCCTTGAATTAAAATCCTTTTTATCCTGTTACCTTATACTCAATTCTTTCGGTATCTGGTGGATTTTCGGGAAAAATCAAAGTGTTCGAATTTGGATTCTAACGATATTTACATACACTTATATACCATATAGAGTACTAATAAGATCTCAGAATAACAATAAAAGAACCCCTACAAAGTGTGGTATGAAAAGTTTTCTTATTCAGCATAATCAGCAAAATCACTATTCATAAGGGTTACAAAAAGTCCAAAATTTTGGGGTTATTACACTGATAGAATAGCAAGTTGTAGTCATTGAAACTCTGATGGTGGGTAGTACTACTATCTATGTGTTATAGCAGAAATAGAGGTCAAAAAATTAAAAGTCTGAGCAAGTTACTTCCCTTGGCCTCTGAAATATGAAGAATATGTAGAAAATTGTTTATAAGGGAAAATTCTAATTCTCCCATATATAGCTTTTTTTGCTTGCTTGTATTGTGTTCCTACCCATCAATGTTCAAGTAAACCTCTGATACATTCTCGAGAACTTGATTTTCGTTGTATAAAGTTTTTTCTGCCACCCAGAGGATAATTTACTGGAATTCAGAGAGTTTGTACTTCTTTGGGGATAATTGAAAATAGATAAAAGATGATCTATCATATTTGTACCTTAACGCTAAATATTGTACATATTAGCGTCCTTATCAATGCCCATGCTAATAACTACCCCATTCTTAGTGTCACGGTCAAATTTTCAACCCTGAATTCTATGATCTATACAGCCAACTCAGTCGCCAACCTAGGCACCCAAGCAGTCAGCCTTCCCGAGAGGTTGTCGCCCAGCAGCCCCGACAGCACCGACAACCCCAACAAAACCAAGCACAATAGGTATAATATTGGAACTAATGCACAACAAGAACCAATCATGTGTGCAAGTGTGTCTAATTACCAAGAAAATGTAGAGACACGGCAGATTTACGAACCCGAATGCTCAACCTTTATTGACCAACAATACAAGGATACAATCCGATTATGCTTATACACTTGCCTACTGCCTAGTTTAGTAATATAACCCAACATATATGTTTATATACTTTCTCTACTTCCTAAGATATAGATACATGTTATAGTGCATACATGCATACATGCATACATGCATAGATTACATTCTCACAATGCCTATCTCTTTATATATAGGAGTCTGGTCCACACATCCCACAAAAAAGCAACTGCCCACGCAGCCCACACATCCCTAGCAAAAGCAACTGCAAGCGGTGACCAGCGGTTTCCTGATTTTGAATGCTTTCAATCAGTTATTTTCTACCAAACTTTGGACTATAAATACAAGTTAGTTATCCCATCAACCCATTAATGCATATTCCAACACTTATGCATATATATATAATGCATAAATATCTCAGCCCCCATGTGCCACACATGTGCCTACAGTTTTGACCATGCCTTAGTCATTTTGGACTCCAAGCTTAGCTCCTAGCTCAGTGTCGCCCACATTTAAACTAGCCAACAATCCCACACAAACAAAGTAGCTCAAGTCCGTGTCGCCTGGCGACTAGTCCGTGTCGCCGCCTGGCGACTAGTCCGTGTCATCGCCTGTCGCCTAATCCATGTCGCCGCCTGACGACTGGTCCATGTCACCTCCTGGAGCCTGGTCAATGTCGCCGCCTGGTGACTAGTACGTGTCGCCTCCAGTTGAAGCTTGATCCCAAAATACAATCCAGCCTAAGGGTCTTACACTTAGCCAGTTTGTCTCCATTTGTTGTGTAGATGACCCCCACATTTTCTACTGCTTCCTTCTCCATCTATATTATTTTTTAATAAATGAAACACAATGGAACATAATAGTACAAAAGTCAAAGTATCAATATGTTACTACCTTAATAAATTTCACTCTAAACTCGGGGTCGATTCTTAAATAAATTTCACTCTAAACTCGGGTAAATAAATTTTACTCTAAACTCTGGGTCGATTCTTAACAACCATGTAATAATGCAAGATTCCCTATAACTACATAATTTAATAGTAATCATTTATTATGCACTTTCATCATCAAGTTTAATTCTGTTTAGCAAGAGTTATTTTCAATTCTGTGCAAGTACTAACTTCATAAATTTAAGATTGATATTAATATTTTAATTACAGTCCGTGGGATTTGAGAAAGCACGGGTACTTCAAATTCCGAAAGAAGATAAATTGTTCAATGAATTAATACGAACCGATGCATGTACATCTCAGTCTATCTATATATAAAACTTGTATTAAGGGGGCAACTCATGTAAAGATTTTAGGAACTAACAAATCTCTCTACTGCCAACTCTGAGTTGTTTTGGATGATAATGTTTTTAATCTTATAGAAACATGCCTTAGTGTGCCATATATCATCAAACATAATTAAATTTCCATAGTTTCTGTATAAATGAAATAGGATGGCCTCTTAATTCTCCTTCTATCAACCTTTCTTTGGCTCAAAAATATTTGCAATGATGAATAGTGCCGATAAGTTTCATAACTTTGTGCGGTCGGATCTGCCTTGGGACCTACTATGTGATAAATCCTCCTGTCATATATTTTTTAATATGAATTGTTATGGTTAAAAATTAGGTTTTAATTATTAATATGTTTAATGCTAGGGTTAAAGAGCTCAAGTCCTTTAATAGTTGTGCTTGTTTTTTTAGCTTAAATCTTCCCTCACAAGAGGCCTACGTAAGAATCGAGCAAAATAATGTAGTTCTGAATGATGGGTAAGACCCTTTATATACAGGTTGGGTGTCCATGATTTTGACTAGGGTTAGGAGACTTAGTGAGTAAGTCTCCATCTTTGAATGGACATTGGAATCCTAAGATGTAGGACGCAGATTCCTTATTAGTTTAGGTATCTTGGATGCCACTTTTCACAGAATTATATCCTTCATTGGACACATTTAACGAGCTATTTATTCACTATATTTATTAAATACGAAATTAGTAAATAATTAAGGTTTCGGGCCTCATTGATTGGGCTTTGTCGTTGAATCATATTAGGTCTAATTAAGAAAATATTAATTATTTCTCTAGGCTCATTTTCTGCCCGTATCATTTGCTCCCAAACATCTTGCGAATTGGGTTAAGATTCCATAAAAGTTAAGTTTATACATTTCCTGTTTATCATTTTTATCATAAAGTGTGGAGAGACTTACACATTTACAAAGATTTCCCCTTTAGGAACCATCTTTATGGGCCTCATAATTTTTCCTATTTTTGATAATTTATCAAAAATATTATATTTCAAGAAATAATTTTAAAAACTATTTCTTAATTTTCCAGAATTTTTCCTTTATTTTTCCATATTTTTGGGATTTATAAATAATTCTTTCATTTTAGGCCTATTTTATGATTAATGAAATAATAAAAAAATAGGCTTTATGGCCTGGTTATTCCTAGGCGTGAGTAACCCCGCCTAGGACACAAGGTTTGAAACTTGTCTAGGAATAATGTCTCGTAGGCGTGGTTTAAACCCCCACTTCTCCAATTCCTTCCTAAGCGTGGGTAACCCCCGCCCAGGAGGCTAAGTTCCAAACACTCCTAGGAATTATATCTCCTAGGCATTGTTTGTTTTGAAATTTTCATGCTCTCATAAATCCTAGGCATGGGTAAACCCGGCCTAGAAGGTAATGTGTGAACCATGCCTAGGATTAATGCTTCTTAGGAGTTGTTTACTAGAATACTTTCCTTTTTTTTCTTTTTTATTTTATAAAGAGAAAGGGAGTTTTGCTTCATAAATGCTATGCGTGGATAACCCCCGCCTAGGAGACGTAGTTTGAACCATGCCTAGAAATTATGTCTCCTAGGTGTTGTTTATTCCAACATTTTCCTTTTCGCTTTTTTTAAGGAAAAAGGATTTTTTTTACTTGGTCATTTAGGCGCCCCCACCTAGGAGGCACAATATGAACTGCACCTACAAATTTTGCTTCTTAGGCGTTGTTCATTCAATCATCTATTTTTAATAAAGAAAAAGAATTTTTACAAATATTCAAAGATTGTTTATTTAGTCTTTTCTTTTGGTATAGAACCTTTTAGACTCTTCCGGAATTTGATGGAATATATTTGAATTTTGAAATTGGTGGGCTTCCCCACTTGGATACTGGAAGGCCCATCTATTTAGGCCCTATTACCTTCTACAACTAGTGGTTGACCGGTTGGTAGAGGCTATATAAGGACTGAAGTGTGAGTTCATTTCTCACACTTCACTCAAGCAAAGTTACTCTACACAAATTTACTCTCAATTTTCGCTGTTCTCTCTCCTCAAATGGGAAATTTTCTTCGTTTAGCTGCACCGCTTTCTGGGTTTCCCTTAAATATTTTACTTGAATCTTCATCTTCTTCAGCCATTCTTCCAGGCTTTTTAGAGGTTTATGCATTCATCGCAAAAATACCAATAGCGGATTCAGACTCCTCCCTTTCTCAACCTCCTCAGATCGCTTCTCGCTCAACTAGGGCTACTCAAGGTAAAAAATTCCTCGTCCATTCTTCTGTAATCTCTTAGGGATTTATTAACTGCATTTGGGTAGCTTTCCCTAATATGCTCCATTTAGATGCATATAATTATCCTTCTAGGTATGAGCCCGAAAAAGTTGGCCTAATATTCCGTATGTTCGGTATTTCCGTCCCTTACAGGGCTAATGATTCCGACCTAAATGACAGGGCTTGTTAGTCTAAACCTGGGGCCATTGGTATCTATAAAGAAACTCTTTATGCGGGATTTCATCTTCCCCCTCACCCTTCCATGTTTCATTTATTGGCCGGGGCCCGTGTCTGTCCAACCCAACTCACTCCCAACTCTTGGTGTTTTATTCGTTGCTACATGGCCCAATCCCGTAAACATGGATTTGATCCTAATGTGTGTGTCTTTTGTTACTTATTCCAATTTATAAATGCCACTGATGATTAAGGTTGGGTCAAGATTGTTCATAGGTCTTTGACTCGTTCTTGCTTTATCTCTGCTACTAACCCTGATTTTTATCCTGACCGGAAGAGTGAGTGGTTTTATATTTTCCTAGATGCCCAGGAGAGTTGGGACCATTTCTTCAGGCCCAATTTTTTTAAAAGTGTCGATGGTTCTTTGAGGGAGTTAAAATTGGGGATATATTAAGATGCGGCCATCAAGGCCATTACAGATGATAATTTGCATCATTGTGCTCTCATCTTGTCATAGGGCGAGTTACAAAATTTGGATCCCAAGGGTATTTCTTTTCCTTTCTGACTTTGTTGTTTATTTCTCATGCTTTATCATTTTACTAATATTCGTGAACTTTTGCAGTTAAGGTTGCTTTGGACTCTATTTTCAAGAGAAGGGAGGCTCGTGCTAGCCGTGGTACTGCGACTACCACTACTACTACCACTACTACTACCAGTACTACTACCACTAATACTACCACCACTACTACCACCACTACTACCATCACTACCACCACTACCACCACCACTACCACCACCACTACTACCACCACTACTACCACCACTACTACCACCATCACTACCACCACTACTACCAGTGTTTAGTTTTTCAGCTTTTATATGCCCATTGTGGCTCTTTTTTACTTGGTCAAACTTTCATTTTATGTCTTATATTATGAATCTATTTCCTTCATATTTTTACCTTGTACATAATTTTGCACATTCTATGCTTTCCACGTGCTTTATTTATTATTTTAAGATAACAAAATCATAAGGAAAATTAGCAAGGAAAAAGAATAATAAACAAATAGTTTGAATTTTGGTAAAATGGGTTCGACCTTTACACATCAGAAATGAAATTCCTAGAAAATGGAATGGAAATATTAATAAACCGGAGTATGATTCCTAAAGAGCCAAAGCTCATGGTTTTAACGATCCTTATTGGAACTTGATAGTCCTAATAGTTTATTACCCTTTTTTAGAAAGGGAGTTATATATAGTAAGTCTTCAAGTTCTATGTATGCCAAGTCCTTGGTACTTCTTCTCCTTCTATCGTCTCTAGCTGGTAGGATCCTCGTCCTTGGACGCTTTTGACTTATTACGGCCCTTCCCAATTCAGTGCTAACTTTCCCTTTTTCCCTACTCTAGACGCTTCAGTCTTTCGTAGGACCAGGTCTCCCTGTTTAAAGAACCTTTCCTTCACTCTCAATTTATAATAGAAAGAAGCTTTCTTCTGAAAAATTGGGCAACTTGCATGGTAGTGATTTTTGCCAAAGGCTTGGCTTTCATCCACATAGTGAAGTAATCAATTGCCAAAATTAAAAACTTCTTTGTGCTGTGGCCATCGAGAAAGGCCCGAGAATATCCATTCCTCACATGTCGGATAGGATGGGAGAGTTTATGGAAGTCAACATCTTGAGAGGCTATTGGACAACCGATGCATGCTTTTGACATTGATCACACTTCTTTACATAGTCTTTGGCATCAGCCATCATCTCTGGCCAATAAAAGCCCAAACGAGTAATCTTGTGAACAAGGGCCATGCCCCCAAGTGTTGGTCACAAATGTCTTCATGCACTTCTTCAAGGGCCAATCGTGCTTTATCGAGCCTAAGATACATAAGGTAAGAAACCATATAAGATCTCTTGTATAGGATTCCATCAATCAAAGAGTACCTCAGTGCTCGCACAACCAACTTCGTTATTCCGTTATGTCATTTGGGAGCCAATCAGTTTGAATATGGGGCATAATGGGATCTATCCATGATCCTTCAATCCCTATGGGGGCAACTAGTTTGACATCAATGCTTCGTGTTTTTAAAATACGAAAGTACACCCTTCCAGAACTTTCTTCTACTTCTGTGTTGGGAAATTTGGACAACGCATTGGTCTTAGCATTTTATTCTATCTGAATATGCTCAATATGACATTCATCAAATTGAGTCATCACAACCCTGACTAGGCGTATGTATCTAGCCAAGGTTTCATCCCTTGCTTCAAATTCTCCATTGACTTGGGATACCATAAGCCTCCAGTCTCCACATACTTTCAAGTTTTTAACCCTCAAAGTCCCTGCCAAACCAAGTCCAACTATCAGGGCTTCAGATTCTGCCTCATTATTTCTGGTAGGGATATCTAACTTCATAGTATACTCAATCAGGAAACCGTCGGGGATTTTTAGGACAAGCCCTGCCCCACTCAAATTTGTTTTTGATGCCCCATCAAAATAGAGCACTCAAAATTCCTTATTCTTAACCTTCTTTTCTTCATCTTATCCTCTTGGGGTATACCTTCCTGCCCCCGACTTCTTGGTTTTCAATGGTACATTCAACCATGAAGTCAGCTAATGACTGAGCTTTGATCGCTGTCCTAGTCTTATATTTGATATCAAACTCTTCAAGCTCTATGGCCCATTTGATTAGCCTTCCACTAGTCTTAGGACCGTGAATGGTATTTTTTAAAGGCCGATTTGTTAAACTTCGATTTTATATGCTTGGAAGTAGGGACGTAACTTCCTAGACGCCATGACTAAGGCTAAAGAAAACTTTTCTATAGTTGAATAATTCAACTCAACTCCATGTAAAATCTCGCTGACATATTAGATATGTTTCTGGGCTTTGGCTTCCTCCTTCACCAATACTGCGCTCAAGGCCATTTCAGAAATAGCTAAGTACGGGTAGATGGTTTCATTCAGAACCAGTTTAGCCAACAAAAAGATTTGAACCATGTATTTCTTCAATTCCTCAAACGCCATTTGACTTTCATCAATCAAATCAAAATCTTTCATTTAATTTAAAATTTGAAGAATGATAGGAACTTGTCTCCAGATTCGAAGATGAACCGTCCAAAAGCAGCAATTCTTTCAGTGAGTCTCTAAACGTGCTTTACAAAAAGTGGAGATTCCATATCTAGGATGACCTTTATCTTGTCAGGATTGGACTCAATTCCCCTCTTAGAGACCATCAATCCTAAAAACTTCCTGGATCCTACACCAAAAGCACACTTGGCAGGATTCAAGATCATCTTGTGGTACCTCAAGACCTCAAATGCCTCCTTCAAATGGGTAATATGATCTGTGTAACACCCCCAGATCCGGGGTCGGGGATCCGGTTCGTCATGTTCTTTCTTTCCATAAATATCACTTAACTTAATTAAAAATAAATAACCTCATGCTATGACCCCACAATAACACACACCACAACACGTTATAGTCTCAGAGATGAAATTGAAATAAGTGCAAGTCCTTGAATCCATAAATTAAAAGTTATTACAACCCAAAATGATTACTTAATAAGTTTTACAGTTAGTTGCCATTATCCAACACAAGTTATAATTATACATAATTGATTCCCAAAAGTAGAATGCCTGGCCTACAGATAGATCTACCTCTACAGCTATGGCAGCTATGATATCAACGGGAAGACGCAGGACGCTTCCCACACTCTTGCGCTGGGTCTGCTTGAGTCTGACCATCCTTCCTAACTGTTGTTGTGTGATGGAGAAATGAAGCAAGAGTGAGCATTACAACTCGCAAGATAATATATATATACATATATATATTAATCAATAATGCAAGTATCTGAATAGATATCTTATTGAAAATCTTTATCAAGTGTAAGATAGTTACTTACTAGATATAAGCTTAAAGGAAGATGAAGTTACCAAATACTTCATTATACTTATATCATTTTAGAAAACTACTTGAAATACCACTGTTCAAAGTATGATAAGTTTTCAAAGGTTCATCACATAGATGAGACTACAACATAAGAATTGAATAGATTCAATCTTTGAAATATTGTTTAAAAGAAATGAAATTAAGAAATACTTCATCCGATGGAAACATCATTATAACCATTTGACCCTGACAACACTTCAGCAATCACCCATCCGTAGCCTTTCTATCGAAATGCTCTAGGTAGTGTCGTAGAAATATCCAAACTGGATGATGAACTGATTACGGGAATTTTTCGCGCCAGGAAGACCACTCACGATGATCAGTCACAACAGTGCAACCCCATAATTTTCTACATGTTGAGGAGAACAGTCGGATTTACTTGTCAACCAGATGCTGGACTCCTAAGGAATGGACCGTCTTAGCGGAACTTCCGGGCCATTTGGCCAATATAATAAGGTTGGGCCGGCTCCACTCGACCACTTACGCCACTCCTAGTTCAGATGAAATCCATGACTCTGAAACGTAAAGCCCGTTCCCCCTTTCCCCAAGTAGAAACTTGTTGATATGGCTCCACCAAGAAGTCGTATCTAGTTGGAAAGGAAAACTCACCGATATTTCCCAGGCGATGCCTGTTAATGGATTAAACTCATTCCAGTAATTTTACTTCCCGAGTGTTGGGTAAGTAATCAAAACTCTTTTATCAACACAACAACCTTGTTGTAAATATAAAAATACATCACGGAGCCGGATTCCTCAGATTTTTAAGTAAGTATTTGAATCCCCTTTGAAAGGAAGATCTCAAATTAGAAAACAAGTTTTGGGATCCGGTCTAACCTTTAAAATCATTTTGAAGACTCAAAAATATTTTTGGAAACATTTGGAATAAGGATGATTTGATAGAATAAATCAATTCCAAGATAATCAAAGAATATCTGAATATTATGCTATAAATAATATTCCAATAACGAATAGCTTTTACCAAAGCAAATGAAGTAAAAGTTTTGAAAATAACTTTCTGAAAATATTTAAGGTAAGAATGATTTGATAGTATCAATCATTTCTCGACTACTTGGCGCATAACAAAACATTATTCTTTAATAAAATAAAGAATATTATTTAGTAAAATAAGTGGAGTTATAAGTCATCGAATGAATATTCAAAATAATATTCATTAAATAAAATATGCGGAGTCATAAATCGTCGAATGAATATTCAAACTAATATTCATTTCTAATATAAAACTATCGAATAAACATTATTCTATTAATAATTTTGAAACTATTTATATATATATATATATAATATACTCGGGAACATCGCCTCCCGGTTTAGAAAAATGTTCAACTCTGGGTCCCCCATACTAAGGATATACGCAAGTACTGCTTATCTCTAGCATAGGTATTATGCAGTTTATAAGCGGTATACGCAATCTTGACAATGAAATATCAAGATCTCAAAACAGGCATGCATATATATATATATATCATACCAACATGCTCCAATATATCACAAGATTTGCTAATAACAATCATGCACTTATCACAAGATAATGCATATACATATATACATCACAACAACGGTTATACGGGTAGAAAACTTGCCTGAGCGACTGGGGGTGGTAAAAGGCCTGTGGCGAGTCTGGTAACCTATAAACAACATATAAGTTGGAATTAAACCACAGTCGCTTAAGAAACTAGACTTTAACCAATTGGACCCTAACGTTCGCTTTTGCGCTTAACGATTCACATAAGTCGCTCGAGTACACTCGGCTCCACCATTTTTATAAAATTAAAAGTTTAACTTTTAAAGGAGACTCTTTCGCTAATACTCTACCAACTGACCAATTAATATTACATAATTGTTTCGTACTCCAATTAGTCATTTAAGGATCATAATCAAGGTTTCAAAGTAAGGCGAGGGGTAATGGTTCGCTCCTGAAACGCTGTTACTTAAAACGGTCGTTTCTCCTAAACCGTACATCGGATCCAAGCGAACCATATATCAAAACGAAGCTTACGACACTATCTATCTAAAAATGGCAAAGTTACATATTTGTCAGTGAGATTTCTTTCCCGAACACTAAGAACAAGAAGTTGAATGAAAATGGGCATTACGACGGCTATGTTTACACGATTACCAATGTTTATACTACTCCAATTAACCACAAACCAACTCATAACCATCAATACAACCAAACTTCATCTAAACCTTACCACATCAGTCCATAACCTCAAGATTTTCCAACTCATTGAATCACAAACATGAGCTACTAACTATACTTAAGATTCATTAACCAATAGCCAAGATTCATAACCCAAAATCACTAAAAATCCAACCAAACTTTAAACAAACAAGTATCATGCTTCTCATATACTAAATCAATCATAACTACTCTTAAATACTCAAAAGTAAAGCTATGATTTGAGGTTTTACCTTCCTTGGTGAGTGATAAGTTGCTAGGAAGCCTTAATGAGCCTTGATCTAACCTCCTACAAGCTTGATCTTTTCAAGAAATCAAGAACATAAAAATTAATTTCAAGAAACTACTATTCACCATCTCCTTCCTTGATTTATTGGAAGAGATTTACAAGGAATTAAAAGTTTAAACTCCTAGGATATACTTATCTAATCATAGGGAAGCTTACATAATTACCTTGGATTTGATTATTGAGTGAAGCTTGGAGTTGCAAAATTTTTCTTCCTTGAAAGTAAAGAGGTCGAGAGCTTTGTTCATGAAAAGCCAAAGTCAACTTCTATTTTGGTGTTATTATTTTTGTTGGTTGCTTTTCCCTTTTTGATTGGCTACTTTTTAGAATTTACCATGGTAAATTATACTTGGCTAATAATTAACCAACACAACATATCTACTTGTCATGCTTATGTCATCATGATTGTGTCATCTTTTAACACATGTCTTCTCCTTGTGGTGTGATGACATCATCATCCACTAACCTCTTTGATTAATCCTCAATTACTTGGTTAATGACCGCTTATCTATTATACGGTTCGCTTATCTTTCGTTCTCGTTCGTCGTTTGAGGGATCATATCCAGGATCTTATTACTTGGTTTCCTCTAAACCTTTCTCAATATTTTATATTCCTTTTATGATCCTCTCTTATAATCCTTAAATTTAAATCCTTTTAATTATGTTACCTTATACTCAATTCTTTCGGTATCTGGTGGATTTTCGGGAAAAATCAAAGTGTTCGAATTTGGATCCTGACGATCTTTACATACACTCGTATACTTTATGGAGTATTAATAAGATCTCAGAATATCAATAAAAGAACACCTACATAGCGTGGCATGAAAAATTTCCTTAATCAGCATAGTCAGCAAAATCACTATTCATAAGGATTACAAAAAGTCCAAAATTTTTGGGGTTATTACAATCTGCTTCACAAGGCTCTTGACTAACTTGTCATCTATATAGACCTTCATGGTCTTTCCTATAAAATCCTTAAAAATCTTATTCACTAATCTTTGGTGCGTGGCTCCTGCGTTCTTGAGACCAAATGTCATAACAAGATAACCAAAAATACCAAAGTCGGTGATAAATGATACCTTTGGGGTGTCATCTTTATGCATTTTGATTTGATTATAGTCGCTAAATTCATCTATGAAACTAAGCATCTCATGCCCTGCAGTGGCATCTATTAAATTGTCTATCCTTGATAGAGGAAAACAATCCTTTGGATATGCATCGTTCAGGTCAATGAAGTCAACACCCATCCTCAACTTTTCATTAACCATCTTCACCATCACTGGATTAGCCAACCATTCAAGGAATTCTATTTTCTCAATGAACCCAGCCTTCGAGAGCTTTTCTACCTCATATTTTAGGGCCTCTTGCCTTTCCGGAGCAAAACTACTCTTCTTTTGCTTTACCGTCTTTCAGTTAGGGTCGACATTTAGCTTATGAGTTAATAATTAAGGATCAATTCGCGGCGTATCAACTGCTGACCATGCAAAAATGTCACTATTCTCTTGCAAGAACTTTATCAACTTCCCTTTAAGGGGTTCCTCTAAAGAAGCTTTAATGAAAGTCGCCTTCTCTGGATCGTTGGGAGCCAAGGGAATTGGGGCTAAATCTTTCGCTGGCTTCCCTCATTCTCATCATTCTCACGGATGTCCATGTCTTTTGTTGGGTAGAACTTTTCCCCAGCTCCATCTGCCCTCAACGAGGCTACACAACAACTTCTTTCCATATTTGGATATTCTATTTCCTCTCCTACCCCATTCCTAGTTGGAAATTTGATTACCGAATGGTAGGATGATGGGACTTCCATAAAGGCATATATACCTGTCATTCCCAGGATTGCATTATAAGTTGATCCAGCCTTGACTACCACAAAGTTCAACATTTGTGTAGCTTTATTGGCTCTTGACCCATCATTAGTGGAAGCTTAATTATTCCTTCAACTGGGCCTTCAATCCCCGAAATCCATAAATCGGCATATCAGTCAGGGGCAATTGAGAATCATTATATCTCATCTGAATAAAGGTGTCATATACCGGAATGTCCACTGATGCCCCATGGTCTACAAAGACTCTTTTTACAGGGCTATTTCCTATGATGGGTGTTATGACTAGAGGGTCATCATGGGAAAAGTTTACCCCTTCTATATTAAAATCATCGAATATCATTGAGAATCCAGTCTTTGCCCATTTCGGGGCTTCTCCAACTGTGTGAATGACTTACCGAGCATAAACCATCCTTGAATTTCTAGAAGAGCCAGCCACATTGGTCCTCCAAAGAAAATGTTGATAACTGGGCCTCGTTGTTGGGGGTTTCGCCCCTGATCAACTTGATCCCTCCTTGGGTCATCAAAATTCCTTCTCCCATTATTGCTCCTTTCTCCCCTCTCACCATCTATAGTGTACTTGCTCAGTCTTCCTTTTCAAATAAGGAATTCAATCTCGTCTTTTAACTGTCGGCACTCATAAGTGTCATGGCCAACATCCTCATAACTGTCGACAATACTTGCTTTTATCCAGCTTCGCAGGATCGGCCTTCAGAGGCTTTGGCCAGCAAAAATCTCTATCCCTCTCAATTTTCATCAAGATTTGACTTCTAGGAGCATTCAATTGAGAATATTCAGTGAAATTTTGTACGGGTCATCCCTTCTTCGAGGGTGAATCAGAATCTTTATTAACCCTAGGATATTTGTCCTTTACATCATACTCTTGATTTGTCTTCCGTTTCTTACCACCAGCGGTCTTATTGTTTACCACTATTTTCTTCATGCTTTTTTTGACCTGAATATACTTTCTTGCTCTAATTTGGAGTTGTAGCATGTTCTCTGGTGGGCGTTTGGCCAAAGACATTTTTAAAAATTCGTCTTTAGTCCCTTGATGTAAGGCTATCATGGCCACCTTATCATCAAGATCTGGGACCTTCAAAGCCTTCTTCGTGAAATGATTCGGGTAATCCCTAAGAGAATCCTTTGCTCCTTGTACAATGCTTACGGAGGAAGATGAGCTTTTTAATGCACTTTTCCGTTGATGAACTATTTGATGAAAGTCTGACTTAAATCTCTGAAAGATCCAATCGAATTTGGGGGCATGAGGTTATACCACCTTTAAGCCATTCTTGACAAGGTTTGGGGAAAATCCCGACATTTGATAACATCATTCAATGGTTGCAATAGCAATGCATTAGAGAAAGTCCCAACATGATTCGCCGGATCCCCAGTCCAATCATAGGCCTTTGTGGTGGACACCTTGAACTTCCTTGTGATATGGGTATTCATGATCTCTTTTGTGAAAGACTGGGTCGGATCATCAGGGTCTCCGAGGGGGAGCAATTCGAACAGGTTTTCTCGATATTCATCATTTTCCTCCTGGGAGTCTCCTCCAACTCGATGACTTGAGGATTTTCTTTAGTTCCTCTAGTCCGGTTGGTTTTTGGTGGCTTCTTAGTCTGACTGATCTTCATATCTCTCTAAAGCCTTAGATTTCTGCTTCATGAGCATGTATCCTTTATTCAAAAGTCTGGGATTCCATTCCTTGAGTCTCTTGAAGTTTGGGGCGCCTACCTCCAACGGGCTCTTTGTCCATACATTTCCTCATTTGTTGATCATCCTCTTCAGTTGCTTCTCCGCTTTCCTTATTTGCATAGGGTCCATAGAAATATCGTTCATCATTGATTGGAGGCAGACCTCTAATATAATTAAGGTCGTTCCATGGTTGTGGTTGAGGCGGTGGGGGCATCCTACTTCCTCCACTCTCAAAGTACAAAGATATCCCACAGGTGGGGTTTATTGGCCTATGTTGCACCACAGTTGACATCTCAAAATCCGCAGATTGCGCCCTCAAAGGAGTGTTCAAAGTCGAGTTTTGAGGGTTCGCCCCTAGAGTCAGGATTAGCTGAGATCCAGATTAGGGGATGATAGGATTCGCCGTCCCTTGAGAGTAGGTTGAGTGGGGTTGAATCTCAAATGTGGATGAGTTTGTTTGAGTAGTTCCAGCTGATGCTCCTTTAGGATCTTTGTTTCTGCTTCGTGTGATTACCATGGTTGATGTTTTGTCTCACAAACAACGTCAAATGTTATGGGTAAAAAAATAGGTTATAATTATTATGATATTTAATTCTAGGGCTCAAGAGCTCAAGGCCTTTAATTATTGGGTTAAATATCAAGTAGGTCACTCATTGGGGCCAAATGTTTCAAGTAGGTCACTGACTGCAAATCTGACTCGATGTAATCACCGATTAACTATAATTGTGCATTCCGTCAGAGTCAACAGAAATTAGTAACGATCAACTGTGTGACATGGATATGCAGCCACTGAGTGGATGACCTGGTGCTTACGTGGTTGTGCAACGGCTCTAATATTATGGGTCTATATATACAGACTAAAATCAGACCTTAGAGAACTAGGGTTCTTAACTAAAAATTATTGAATCTTTCCAATCCCATTTTATTCATCTAATTCGTTCTAGGACAAACTTCAATTCAACCATAAGTTCAAAAGGCCTATGGCGTCAAGCTCCGGAAGGTCGTCCCAAGTTTCGACGAATGAACAGCTTTGTTATTGCGGAAAAAGGGCCAAGATGTATACATCTTGGTCACTCAACAATCCCGGGAGAAGATTCTACACATGTTGTCAACCCCAAGTAAGCCTTTTTATTGAAATATTTCTGCAATTAAGTTAGGTTTTTGGAACTTCATAATTTTTTAAAAATTGCAGGGTAGATGCAATTATTTTCGATGGTACGATCCTCAAACTTTAGGCAGACACGGTGATATTATCACCCACTTGAATAACAGAAGAATTTTTCAAGATGAAAAAATGGCACTTCTTGAAGAACAGATAGCAATGCTTGAGGAAAAACTTGCAAGTAGTGAAGAAAAGAAGAGAGCTTTGGAGAAGAAAAATGGTTATTATCGGAAGATCTACTTCATTGTGATAGTTCTGTTAGTGATTTTAGCGAAGTTGATGTAGTGTATCTGTGTTATTGTTAGTGGGTTAGGAAATTTGATGTAATGTATCTTATTTTAACTAAATTATGTTCTCACTGCTTGTTTTTTAAGATATGTAGTATATTAATATTTTAACAATTATGTTAGTGTTTGTGATTGTGATATTTCTGCTAATGTTATTGATCATAAGAAAAAACTGTTGGCATAAATAAGAGAAAGATAATTTCATAAACATAATAGAAATAGTCATTACATTGATCATAGTTAAACATTATAACTACTTATCAAGTTCCCAAAGGTTCATCAAATTCTTCCCAAAATACATAGCCAAAAGATTATCAAGTTCATCCAATTAACACCTAGTTAGGTGTTAGTTATACCAACTGGAGTCTAGGTTAACTGATAATGCATAAATGAAAGCAAACTAAATTAGTCATCATCTAGGTTAACTGGAGTCTCTGCTGTATTCTTGAACTTGGTTTTCCACTGTAGTCTGGTGCTCCTCCTAACTGCTGGTGGACCTTCTTCTTCATACTCATCTTCACTCTCAGGCTCAACATCAATTTTCTCTTCCTCTGCATCTGCAACTTGGTCCTTAGCGGTGCTTGACTGTGATTTCTGGATTGGTGGAGTGTCTGCGGATGGAGTCCCAGTAGGTACATGATTGGCCTTAGTCAAACCAGGTGTTGGCATGAAAAGTTTGCCAAAACCTAGGCCAATTAGCTTTTCTTTGAAGTTGGGAATTGGTTCTACATTCATCCAATATGGCTTATATCCCACTTCATCATTCTCATTCTCAAAATACAAACTTTTCTTACCAGAAAGAGATTTTGTCTTCTCCTTTTCATTATTTGCACCAGACTGCTCACACTCAGCTCCAAATTTGTCAATTTTTTTCTTGTTCAATTTTTGCATCCAAAAAGGTCTTTCTTTTCTCTTGCTGTGGAACAGTTTCTCCTTCCCCTTCTTACTTGCATCTACATCAACAACTGCAGATTGTTGAGTTCCAACTTGGCTATCTGGTTCTCTAGTCACAATACCTGGCATGCTCTTCCTTCTGACAGGTAACTTGGTACTTTTCTCCTTTCCAGCTTTGTCATCCTTCTCAGTTATCACACTTCCCCCCTGCTCATGAACAGCTTCAATTTTAGTTTGCACTTGCAACTCAGGACACTTGGGTTTTTTATGCCCAGTCTGCCTACAGTGAGCGCAATGCATCTTTTTACTAGATGTCATTTTCTGGAGCCCTTGTACAGCATCTTTGGACTTGCTCCTGTTGGAACTAGCATCTTCCCATGCCTCCCTTCTTCTGAGTTTTTTAGGCCTGC
Organism: Apium graveolens; assembly: GCF_009905375.1. Lineage (NCBI taxonomy): Eukaryota > Viridiplantae > Streptophyta > Magnoliopsida > Apiales > Apiaceae > Apium > Apium graveolens. Next base: position 174,644,163 of record NC_133651.1, read on the forward strand.
CTCTTAATTTCTTTGGCATGTCAGGTGGTAGCATAGGAGCCTTATCTATTACTTCCCAGAAATCTTCTCCTCTAAGAGCAGCCAAAGGAAAACTGTAGGCCTTCATATACATCTCCTTTGAGTAGTATTGTGACACATAAGATGTTGGTTGATGTCTCCTATCATGTATAGCAGCCACAGCATGTGGGCATGGTATTCCTGTCAACTCCCATGCCCTGCAGTCACATGTTTTCTCTTCTAAATTCACAGTGACTGATCGTGTACCTTGCCTAACCATATAGTTTGTGTCTCCATCCCAAGTTGCTTGCCATTTTCTAGATGCATTAATAGCTGCATCAAGCTTATGCTTTATCCTGGGGCATATGGGAAGATCCCTGTAAGCCATTGAATCCCTATTAATCCTTATTCACCTCATGATTTTGAAGTGTATTTCTTGAATCATATTCAAGAGTGGCATGTACCTACACAACAACACATCAAACTCAATTAAATGTTGAATACATTCTTACAACAACACATCAAACTCAATTAAATATTGAATAGACAATTAAATATGTTGCAAGTATATTACCTTTCATTAATTATCCAGTTATTGAAACACTCAGACATGTTCTCGACATTATCTGCAAATGAATGTCTGTCGAAAAATGCCTTAGACCAACTCTTTGGTTCCAACCTGCTCAACTCATCATAAGCATTTTTTGAAACTCTCTGTAAAAGCTTCATTGCCTTGTGATACAGAGCTGGATAAGTGGCACAAGCAGCAGTCCAGAAGCAATGCTTTACAGTGCCTTGAGGAAACCTGGATATAAATGCAAAAAAAAATGCAAAATATAAATGTAAACAAAAAAAATGCAAAATATAAATGCAAAAACATAAATGTCAAAATATAAATGCAATATATAAATGCAAAAATATAAATGCAAAAACATAAATGTAAAAATATAAATGTAAAATATAAATGCAAAATATAAATGTAAACAAAAAAATGCAAAATATAAATGCAAAAATATAAATGCAAAAACACAGTTTTTTTTACCTCTTCTTGAAATTGTAATACAAATGCCTTGTGCACAACCTGTGCTCAGCCCTTGGCAATAACTCTTTCATAGCAGCTATCAAACCCTAAAAATAATCAAATAAACATGCTTTAACAGCTGTTAATGTAATGACAATGTAAGTACAAGGGAAGATTGTTACCTTCTGTTGATCACTGATGAATGTGAAGGCATGACCATTCCCTAGTGATGGATCATCTTTTAAGAGCTGAAGGAACCATCTCCAGCTATCTGTGCTCTCAGTCTCCACCACAGCAATTGCAACTGGATACATGTTGTTGTTAGCATCCCTACCAACAGCACTGAGTAGCTGACCACCACATACATTTTTCAGAAAACATCCATCTATACCCAGTATTGGTCTGCATCCTAACTTCCAACCTTGTTTCAAAGCTTCATAGCAAATGTATATCCTCTTAAATGTGTTCACACTGTCATCTGTCACCATGTTAGTCATTATCTTACATGTGTTCTTTGGGTTATTTTTGATCAACTCAAAACCAAAATCCCAAACCCTTGAGTAGTGACCCTTCATACTTTCTAAAACTCCAGCAAGAGCAGCCTGTCTTACCCTAGAACACTTGATTCTAGGTACATCAATTTCCAACTCCTGCCTAATGGTTTCTTGCATCTCCTTCACCTTCCACTGTGGGTTTTTTCTGATTTTTTCACCATACATCTCTGTTAAGTATTTCACAGATACAAGCCTATTGTGGTATGGTTTGGTGCATAGATGATCAGGCTGACATGTTTTAATTTGGACAGCCTCACACCCTTCCAATCTACTGCACCACAAATAAAATATGCACCCTTTTTCACATCCAACCTGTGCTCTTTTAGCATCATTTGTGATGAAATGCAGGGCTCTCCTCTCAGATATTCCATAATCTCTAACAGCTTTTCTGAACTCAGCCATGGAGGAAAATTTAAGCCCAACTTCAAACTTAAGCCTACCCAACTTTTTAGGATTATAAACTGCTGGTTTCTTCTTCCTTTTATTACCAGGAGGAATTGCAACATACCCCTTCTTAATATTTTCATCTTCATTGGAAGAATCCTCGGACCTTAACTCATCACTAGCATAGTCACTCTCATCATACTCACTCTCATCACTAGCATCGGGGTTTTGTTGTCTAAGTTGCCTAGAAGCTACAAGCTCTTCATCAGATTCTCCCTCTTTAGGGTCATAGTTAGGGTCACTATCATTACCATCACTAGACCAGTCATCACCAACATCAAGATCATTATTAAACACTTCATCAATATCAAACCCTACGTCAAGTCCACTGAACTCATCATATTTCTCTACCAAATCAGTACACTGCCCTGTTTTCTTATGATCCACAAATATATGTAACTTTTTAAACGGCAAGGACACCTCAATCAAATCCCTAAATGACTGATCATCATATAACACTCTAATACCATTCTTAAAGGTATGACCATCACATTGAAAATAAAGCATATCACTCTTACTATACTCAAATTTCAGTGGATAATCATCCATTTCAAGAATCGAAAATTTGTCCGTGTCAATATCTTCGATGATATCTATCCTTCCCCCAATATAATCAGCATTACCTCTAAAAGATTCAGGACTAAATATCCCATGATGGTGTAAGTAAATAGAAACCCTCGTAGACATTTCTAAAAAATGAAGTAAATATAGAATGAATTAAAATAATTTCTTCAAGCAAACAAATCAAAGATAACAAGATCTATAAAAATTACATAATTTTTATAAAAATATGATCAAAAAACAAGAACTTATCATGCAAGACCTAAAACCCTAGGGATAAGTTCGAAACATACCTTAATAAGATTAAGATGATTCTCAGATGCTTGTTAGTGTGTAATCTTGAACAATACGGCCAAGAACGACTTCAATTCAACGATTCAAGGAGTGGGTAATTAGGGTTTGCAGTTTCCCCCTTTCATCTTCCCGCGCTGTCTTGTCGATTATGTCTATAGTTTCTTTTTTTTTTGTTATATATTGCAGCACATTACACGTAACAGTTACAGTCAGCGCCACGGGGCAGGAAGATGTCCACATGTCACACACTAACGGAACACTTAACGGTTCCCGTCTAAATTGACTATAAACCCGGTTGACTCTGACGGAATGCACAAATAGAGTTAATCGGTGATTACATCGAGTCAGATTTGCAGTCAGTGACCTACTTGAAACATTTGGCCCCAATGAGTGACCTACTTGATATTTAACCCTTTAATTATTGCGTTTGTGTTTCTTAGATTAAATCTGCTCTCACAAGATGCCTACGTATCTCTGTGTGTTTAGAGAATCAAGTAAAAAAATGTAATTCTGAATGACGGGGTAAGACCATATATATAGATGTTGGGTGTCCATGAATTGGATTAGGGTTAGGAGACTTGGTGAGCAAGTCTCCGTCTTTAACCGGATATTAAAGTCCTAAGATGTACGAAGCAGATTCCTTGTTGATTTATGATACATTTAATGAGCTATTAGTTCACCCTATTTGTAACACCCCCAGATCCGGGGTCGGGGATCCGGGTCGTCACGGTCTTTCTTTCCACAATAACACTTCACTTAATTAATAATAAACAACCTTATGCTGTGACCCCACACTAACACACACCACAACCCGTTATAGTCTCAGAGATGAAATTCAAATAAGTACAAGTCTTTGAATCCACAATTTAAAAGTTATTACAACCCAAAACGATTACTTGATAAATTTACAGTTAATTGCCATTATCTGCCACAAGTTATAATTATACATAATTAATTCTCAAAAGTAGATGGTCTGATCTACAATAGATCTACCTCTGCAGCTATAGCAGCTACGACATCATCGGGAAGACGAGGGACGCTTCCCACGCGCTTGCGCTGGGTCTGCTGGAGTCTGGCCATCCTTCCTAACTGTTGTTGTGTGATGAAGAAATAAAGCAAGAGTGAGCCTTACAGCTCGCAAGATAATACATAGTGATAACAATAATATAAGTATCTAAATGGATACTTACTAGAATCTTTATCGTGAGTAAGGTAATTACTTACTGGATATAAGTTTTAAAACAAGGGATGAAGTTACCAAATACTTCACTATACTTATATCATTTATAAAGCTACTTGAACTACCACTGTTCAAAGTATAATAAAATTCACGAGGTCATCCCATAGATGAGACCACAAATAAAACTTGAAAATATTTGATCTTTGAAATATTTTGAAAAGAGATGAAGTTACGAGATACTTCATTCAATGGATACACCAATAAAAATGTTTGACCCTGTCAATGCTTCGGCAACCACCCATTAGTAGCCTTTCAATCGAAATGCTACGGGTAGTGTTGCAGAATTATCCAAATGGATGATGAACTCATTACGGGAGTTTACCGCGCCAGGAAGACCACTTACGATGATCAGTCGTAGTAGTACATCCCCACCATTTTCTACATGTAGAGGAGAACCTGTCGGATTTACTTGTCAACCGAACACTGAACTCCTAAGGAATGGACCGCCTTAGCGGAACTTCCAGGCCATTTGGGCCAATATAATAAGGCTGGGCCGGCGCTACTCGACCACTTACGCCACTCCTAGTTCAGATAAAATCCATGACTCTGAAACGTAAAGCTCGTTTCCCCCTTTCCCCAAGTAGAAACTTGTTGATACGGCTCCACCAAGAAGTCGTATCTAGTTGGAAAGGAAAACTCACCGATATTTCCCAGGCGATGCCTGTTAATGGATTAACTTATTCCAAGAATTTTACTTCCCGAGTGTTGGGTAAGTAATCAATTCATTTAACAAAACAGCAACCTTGTTGCGAATATAAAACACACCACAGAGCCGGATCCCTCAGGTTTTGAGCGAGTATTTAAATCCCCTTCGAAAGGAGGATCTTAAATATATAAAAAAATGAGTTTTGGGATCCGCTCTAACTTTTAAAAATCATTTTGAAGACTCGCAAAACATTTTTAAGAATGTTTGGAGTGAAGCTGATTTAATGAAGTAAATCAGTCCCCAGAATATTTAGAAAATGACTGAATATTATTATTTAAATAATATTCCCATAAAGAATAATCTTTATAAAAATAATTGAAGTAGAAGTATTAAAACTTATACTTGAAACGAGTATTAAATAACCAAAGATATACTTATATGAAAGTATTATCTTTATTTGAATAATCGAAAATAAGTTTGATTATTGACACCTTATTCTTTAATAAAATAAAGAATATACCTCAGCAAATAATCGGAGTCATAGATCCTCAAATGAATATTCAAATAATATTCATTAAATAATATAAACTGAGTCATAAGCCCTCGAATGAATATTCAAATAATATTCAATAAATAATATAAAAGAGTCATAAGCCCTCGAATGAATATTCAAATAATATTCAGATAAATAAATAAAAGGAGTCATAAGCCCTCGAATGAATATTCAAATAATATTCAGATAAATAAATAAAAGGAGTCATAAGTCCCCGAATGAATATTCAAAATAATATTCATTTAATATAAAGGAGTCATACGCCTTCGAATAATATTCAAAATAATATTCAATAATAAAATAAAGTTAAAGTTATCGAATAAACCTTATTCGATTAATAGTTTTAAAAACTATATCCATATATATATATATATATAATATATTCGGGAACATCGACTCCCGGTTTAGAAATATGTTCACCTTTTATCCCCTATACTAAGGGTATACGCAACTACTTGCTTATTTCTAGCATAGGTATTATGCAACTATAAGCATTGAAATCAACATATAGATAACCAGATTATGAAACAGACATGCATATATACCATATCAGCATGCTCCAATATATCGCAAAATTTGCTAATAACAATCATGCAATATCACAAGATAATGCATATACATATATTTACATCACAACAACAGTATAACGGGTAGAAAACTTGCCTGAGCGACTGGGGGTTACGAATGGCTCGGGACGAGTCTGGTAACCTATAAGCAACAAGTAAGTTGGAATTAAACCAAAGTCACTTGTAAATCTATACTCTAACCGACTCAGACTCTAACGCTCGTTTTGCGCTTAACGATTTACTTAAGTCGCTCGAGTACCCTCGGCTCCACCATTTTTAATAATTTACCCATTACGAGTTTTAAGGCGATTCTTTCGCGAGTGTCTTATCAACTGCCTAACACACTCTACATAAATGTTTCATGCTCCAATTAGTCATTTAAGGGCCTTAACTAAGGTTTCAAAGTAAGGCGAGGGGTAAAGGTTCGTTCGCGAAACACCGTTACGTAAAACGGTCGTTTCTCCTAAACCGTACATCGGATTCAAGCAAACCACATATCAAAACGAAGCTTGAAACATAACCTATCTAAGCATGGAAGTGGTTAGTTTATAGAAGTGGGTGTTCGGGTCCAACAGTTAATCACAAAACAGTTTATAGAAAATCGGGCATTACGACGGCTATAACCTAACGATTTCCAAAGTTTAAACTACACCAAATCATCACCAATTCAACAACAATCCAACATCCATCAACATCAAACTAAACCCATTCATCTAAGCACTATTATCATCCAAACAAACCAAACTTAAAACTAAGGGTTCAAGAGTTTATACCTTCCTTGGAGAGTGGGTAGTCACTAACAAGCCTCTAGGAACCTTGATCTATGCTTAATCAACCTTAAGCTTTCATAAAAATTCAAGAAAACTAAAGTTACTTCTTGAAGGTTACTATTCACCATCTTCTTCCTTGATTTATTGGAAGAGATTGTGAAGGAATTAGGAGCTTAAACTTATAGCATATCCATATCTATGTACAAGGAAGCTTAGATAATTACCTTGTGATTTAACAATGCTTGGAACTTGATTTTTGAAATTCTTGCCCTTGAAAAAGATGAAAAGCCGAGAGCAAGATGATGAGAATGAAATGATTTTGTGTTTTTTGATTTGTTTGGCTTAGCTTGGTTGTTTTTTGTTTTGTTTTTGGTTAATTACCTTAATAACCTTATATTTGTGTGGTTATAAACCAACTACACCTCCTCCTTCCCTATGTCATGCTTACATCACATTGCTATGTCATCCTCCCTTCCTTGTCCTCTTCTCATTGGTTGGGTGACATCACTTCCTCTAATCCCTTTACTTAACTTTCTAATTGTTTGCCTAATGACCGCTGATCTGTTATACGGTTCGCTTAACTTTCGTTTTCATTTATCGTTTGAAGGATCATACCCGGGATCTTATTACTTAGGTTCTCTTAACCTTTCTCAATACATTATATTCCTTTTTATGATCCTCTCTTATAATCCTTTAATTTAAATCCTTTTTATCCTGTTACCTTTTTCTCAAATCTTTCCGTATCTAGTGTATTTCCGGGAAAAATCAAAGTGTTCGGATTTGGATTCTGACGATCTTTACATACACTTATATCCCATAAGATCAATAACAGAACCCCTACATAGCGTGGCATGAACAGTTTTCTCATTCAGCAAAAACACTATTCATAAGGGTTTCAGAAATTTCCAAAAATTGGGGTTATTACAGTCTCCCCTCCTTAAAAGGATTCCGTCCCGGAATCAGATAGAAATAAATAGGGATACTTTCTTAGTATTGCACTTTCTAACTCTCAAGTCAATTTTCCCACATTGTGGTTCTACCATCAAACTCTTACTAGTTTGATAACCCTTCTCCTAAGAACTCGTTCCTTTTCACTCTATAACCCTTCCTGGTTGCTCCATATAGGTTACGTCTGGTTGCATGTCTATGCGCTCATATGCCCCTATTTGTCTGGCATCTGAATTACACTTCCTTAACATTAATACGTGGAACACGTTACGGCCTGCTACATGTTCGGGGTTTGGGCTAGCTCATATGCTAACTTCCCAAACGTCTCAATATATCCAAGGGTCCAACAAATTGTAGACTTAGCTTTCCTTTCTTTCCGAACCTCATCAATCCTTTCCAAGGGATACCTATAACATTACTAGGTCCCCTATTTCATACTCTTCATCCTTTCGTGTCAAATCAACATACTTATCATGTCCATCTTGGGCTACTACCAGCCATCCTCTGATTAGATCTATCATATCCTTGGTCCTTTGGGCTACTGCGGGTCCGAGCATCTTGCGCTCTACAACTTCATCCTAACATAAGGGAGATCGACATTGTCTTCCCTCAAGGATCTCATAAGGCGATATCTCAATACTGACATATGATCTATTGTCGTAAGAAAACTCAATCCACGTTATGTGATCATTCCAATTTCTTTCAAGTCTATTGCACAAACTCTCATTACAGCTTCTAGCATTATAGCTTTTGCTTCTCAATACCCATTCTTTTCCAGTTCGTAATCGCTACTACCTTCCGTTCCTAATATTATACTGGTTATACTTTTGCTCGTTAGCGTTCTATAACCTTTTAATAACCACGTCAACCTTAGTATCACGAATGTGTTCCCATTCCGCATACTACCACCACTTTATTACTCCTTTTTCAGTTGTTTCTATTTTCCAAAATTTGATCAATCAAATAGAAGTAAAGGAATTTGTTGAGAGATCACTATGATCATGAACACTTGTTATATCGCATAGTTAGTACAGAAGGTGGCCAGCCTTTAGTACTTGACAAGCAATTAAACAATAGATGGTATCCTACTAGGCTTCTATCACACAGATAGATAGTCATTCGGCAATACCTCCCCTTTTGGAAGGGTTGTTCTTCTCAGCTTACATGAAATGAAAAGAAGAGAAAAGAACGAATTGAAGAGAATTGTATATTCATAAAAAAAAAATTTTATTGCCATAAAATATCTGGCTTGGAATCTACCTCTGAACTATAGAGGTTTGTTATAGAAGAACAAAACATATATGTATTTATATCAACATCAAGTGTTATAGCATCGCATTTCACGTGCCTAAATATTTTCGCTATCCCGTCCATCATTCTATGGACCCATGCTCTTCCTCGAGCTTATACACAATTACCTTTGAAACTCCCTCGACATCGAAAATCGAATCTGGGATCTCATTCTAGACATCATCGTTACTTGAATTCTATGCTTGCACCGCAACCTTCCTCGTATAATAATACGACTCTCTATTGATAAGAAAGAATAATTATTCACTAGGTAGATACTCTACTTAATTAGTCTATCAATGTTAACTTATACACTACCACGACCCGATTAGTGGTACTCAATCTCAACATCCATTCCAATACAACTCTCACGGTTGTAATCAGCTCAATACTCGCAGAATCATTGCTGCCTTACTATGGTCCACCACTGACCCACTGTCATCATTCACTTTCCATGAAATCTTAATAGCTAACCATACGGAGTCCATACATGTCGTATCAAATCCTTCTAAGGAGGTAACATAATCACCATTCATGATTCATGGAGTACACTCCTGATTCTGACATACATGACATGAAGCAGATAAAATTTGCAGAAGAGTTTCGCTCAAAGCAACGATAGCAGGTTAATACCATTCTTAATCATATACCTTCAATAGAAGACTTAACTCAAAGGTTTGTTTAGTCCTTTTTGAACTATGGTCCTGGCTTATCTCAAGATAGTATCTTCTGAGATAGATAGCCCGCTCATGGCGATTACACGAATTAAACCTTTACTAACTACTATTACGGTTGGGTATTGCACAGTCATCAGAAGGAATGTCAATCTTCCAAACCATAATACAACCTTCACAGTTTTAACCATCATCACTGTATTCCTTTGGCACAAGTGCCTATAATTATCCTCTTACCTTTAAAGTGTCGGCCACCTCTTTGGCCTTTCCTGATAGTACAATTTCCTTACAGTCAATGTCATTTTAACCACCTCCAAATAAATTTTCTACCTTATTTCAATCACTGCTTATGTGAAGATGTTTTCCTTAAAATCTGGTGAGTAAAAAAAAAATATCACCATTTTCCCATAAGTTATTGCCTCAGTCTTTAGAGGTTAATCACTGTCATGACTGACTCTCAATCATACTTAGAACATCTTCTATCTTAAGTCCTAATTGCCCTGAACAATTTTGACCATTACTGGTTCGATCCATACCTTCTCGTGGTTTAACACGTGCCTCACTTGGCATCAATATAATTACGTCATATTTCCTTTATCAACATTTTTATTCTTGAGAATTTCGAATATTTCCTTTCTCCTTGTAAAACCTCTAAGGTTATCCTTCAATCGTTCCTCCTGTATTCCCTATATACAGGGCATATCAAAATACCATTTACTGATACTAGAACCATTGTCTATTTACTTCTGAAAAATTTCTCCACTGATCCTTAAAGGTTATTATTACCTTAATCCTTTCCAATTCATACTGTCAAAACTCATACTATCCCTATTAAGGGTGAAATGCCAATCTTTATGCAGTTCCCTAGGATTCATTTTAAGTTACCAATGTTCTATCCTTAATTCCACCTTTAAAAGGTACCTGCATCCTTCCATGGATAAATCAAGTCATATATCCTTGATAGATTATCTTATTCATCATTCCCACCTCGATAGTCTATACCTAACTTCATAATAGCATCCTTATTCAATATTGAGGTCAATCCATATGGCCTCCAAAAGATAACAATGGTCATCCGCTTTTCTTTCCTGATTTGGTAATGATAACATGGATGTTCTGGAAGATATTGGTCATGTTCAACGTGAACTTCTTCTTAATAATTCCTTATTTACTTTTGTTGTTTATCTCAACAGTCACCTCAATGTTGGGATATCTTTCATACCTGGCGTCTCCCTTTCTGGGTATCATGCCACCGGTCTTACACTTCTCATTCTTGAAGGTCACTTCCTTCATCCAATTTTCCTAGTTTCTTACTTCCTTGCCTCCTCAGTCTATCCGCGTCTCATTGTTTATCCTTCGAACTATCTCAATGTTTCCTCGAATCCTCCCAACTTAAAGGGGATAAAATATACATAACTCTTATGCCTTCAACCATCAATTTTAACTCATGGTGAATCACCCTCATCCTGATGATTACATACTCTTCTATTTCTATTTCTACGAGTCATTAGGGTTTCCTCATGCCCAACTCCCTTATCATTCCTCAAACTCTCTTGCCTTTATATTCCTTTCTCTTATCGTTATTTCATGAACCAATCACAACATAAGCATTGATTTCAAACATCCCGTCATTCCGGATTCGTGTCCTCAAAACGAATCTTGATAACTTTTACAACTTAGATTCCTAATTCATCATACTCGTCTGCCTTTGTTCTGGCTCTAAAGCTTTTACACTATCTCCTTATCTTTGGGAATTACTTTCCCGAAAACAATTGACTGAACTTAAATCAGTTTATTCTAACCTCTGGCTCCGTGCCTTTCTTGGTCTTTCACCAGCGGGTGGTCTCTCTCTTAGGAGGGTAAGTGACAAAAACAGTCTTTTGTGGTTCGTCAATCATTTAGAATCTCAAATAATTCCTATATTTCCTTTAGCCAGGCTCTTGCCTCGGCTAGGTCAGCTTGTTCCTTGGAACTCTGAGAGCTTAGCGACTTAGAGGTCCTGAAAGAATTTCACACCATATTGTTTCCTCAAGGTGGTGGTTGGGGATAATAGTCTAAGTTCTGTCTAGACAGGTCCATGAATTGCCGTATAGGAGTACCGTCTCGGGTCTCCTTTCCTTACTCGACTTTCTGTTTCCTTAGTATGAAATGTTTCATCCTACTCCCCATAATTGGGGTCATCTTTTAATTTAAAATCCTCATTTTCCACTTCATCATGTTATGGGTTCCTTTTTGTCTTGGTGGCAACCTCCCTGACTATCACGTTCAGGGTTTGCTCTAACTCTTATTCCTCAAACTAGCTTTCATCTAAGATTTCATCTTTAAGCTCTTAAACATTTGGAACCCAAATTCTATGGGAATACCTCATTATTCCCTTATCATCTCTCTCGGTATTAATCTCATATCTATTTGTTGGCTCTCTGCCTTCATTCATCACTTTTACTGGCACAATATGTTCTTTTCCAATAATTCGGGCTGTATTGCTATCTCAAACAGCTTTTCGGTACCGGCTCCGGTTACCTTCACTACTATTTCCATTTTCTCAAAATCTCTTATAAACTCTCCAAAAGACATTATCATCTTGAGTCTCTCCTTTTTACTAAGGGCATCAGCCACCATATTGGCTTTCCCCGAATGATAAAGAATCTCCCAATCATAATTCTTGATTAGCTCTAACCGCCTCCTCTGGCGTATGTTGAGCTCTTTCTACGTAAAAATGTACTAGAGCACTTATGGCTTAGGTAATTCTCGCACTTCTCTCCATACAAGTAGTGCCTCCAATCTTTAGGGTAAACTATTGCCACGAGCCTAAGCTCATGAGCGGGGATATCGAATTTCATACTACCTTAATTGTCTTGACATGTACGCGATTACCTTACCGTGCTGCATAAGCACGCACCCTAAGCCCTTGTGCGAAGCGTCACTACACTTCACAAAATCTCCTTTTCCATCCGGCAACGCCAGCATAGGGGCCATCACCAACCTCTGCTTCAGTTTTTGAAAGCTGTTCTCGCATTTCTCTGTCCATTCGAACTTCTCAGTCTTACGAGTAAGCCGCGTTAAAGGGGCTACTATCTTTACAACTTGAATGAACCTCCGGTAGTGACCGGCCAATCCTACCTCTGGTAGTCGACCAAACCATGGTCATCAATTCATCAGTGGTCCTTTATCCAATCCTATCAGGATCCTCCATGGGATCCTCCTCAACAACTATCCCTTCTAGGACAACATCCTCAACCGCTACATCCTCAATATCAATATCATCCGGTCCTGCAATAGGACACTCTATCGGATCCACAATCCGATCTCCAATTAGTAATAAAATATCATCGCGATGTTGTTCCTCAACTTCAGGGTTCGGAGTCCCGCTACCATATACGATAACGAACTACCCTTCTATCGCTACATTTATAAGGGTTCCCATAAGGGTTTTAACTGTCAGTACTACGTTAGGTAGTCCGACTATGAACTTGGCAAGAGTTCTTATTATCTTAGTTAACTTATTATCTTAACGTCCCATCATCTCTGAGGTTTATAACGCTTAGCTCTGATACCATTTCTGTAACACCCCCAGATCCGGGGTCGGGGATCCGGGTCGTCACGGTCTTTCTTTCCACAATAACACTTCACTTAATTAATAATAAACAACCTTATGCTGTGACCCCACACTAACACACACCACAACCCGTTATAGTCTCAGAGATGAAATTCAAATAAGTACAAGTCTTTGAATCCACAATTTAAAAGTTATTACAACCCAAAACGATTACTTGATAAATTTACAGTTAATTGCCATTATCTGCCACAAGTTATAATTATACATAATTAATTCTCAAAAGTAGATGGTCTGATCTACAATAGATCTACCTCTGCAGCTATAGCAGCTACGACATCATCGGGAAGACGAGGGACGCTTCCCACGCGCTTGCGCTGGGTCTGCTGGAGTCTGGCCATCCTTCCTAACTGTTGTTGTGTGATGAAGAAATAAAGCAAGAGTGAGCCTTACAGCTCGCAAGATAATACATAGTGATAACAATAATATAAGTATCTAAATGGATACTTACTAGAATCTTTATCGTGAGTAAGGTAATTACTTACTGGATATAAGTTTTAAAACAAGGGATGAAGTTACCAAATACTTCACTATACTTATATCATTTATAAAGCTACTTGAACTACCACTGTTCAAAGTATAATAAAATTCACGAGGTCATCCCATAGATGAGACCACAAATAAAACTTGAAAATATTTGATCTTTGAAATATTTTGAAAAGAGATGAAGTTACGAGATACTTCATTCAATGGATACACCAATAAAAATGTTTGACCCTGTCAATGCTTCGGCAACCACCCATTAGTAGCCTTTCAATCGAAATGCTACGGGTAGTGTTGCAGAATTATCCAAATGGATGATGAACTCATTACGGGAGTTTACCGCGCCAGGAAGACCACTTACGATGATCAGTCGTAGTAGTACATCCCCACCATTTTCTACATGTAGAGGAGAACCTGTCGGATTTACTTGTCAACCGAACACTGAACTCCTAAGGAATGGACCGCCTTAGCGGAACTTCCAGGCCATTTGGGCCAATATAATAAGGCTGGGCCGGCGCTACTCGACCACTTACGCCACTCCTAGTTCAGATGAAATCCATGACTCTGAAACGTAAAGCTCGTTTCCCCCTTTCCCCAAGTAGAAACTTGTTGATACGGCTCCACCAAGAAGTCGTATCTAGTTGGAAAGGAAAACTCACCGATATTTCCCAGGCGATGCCTATTAATGGATTAACTTATTCCAAGAATTTTACTTCCCGAGTGTTGGGTAAGTAATCAATTCATTTAACAAAACAGCAACCTTGTTGCGAATATAAAACACACCACAGAGCCGGATCCCTCAGGTTTTGAGCGAGTATTTAAATCCCCTTCGAAAGGAGGATCTTAAATATATAAAAAATGAGTTTTGGGATCCGCTCTAACTTTTAAAAATCATTTTGAAGACTCGCAAAACATTTTTAAGAATGTTTGGAGTGAAGCTGATTTAATGAAGTAAATCAGTCCCCAGAATATTTAGAAAATGACTGAATATTATTATTTAAATAATATTCCCATAAAGAATAATCTTTATAAAAATAATTGAAGTAGAAGTATTAAAACTTATACTTGAAACGAGTATTAAATAACCAAAGATATACTTATATGAAAGTATTATCTTTATTTGAATAATCGAAAATAAGTTTGATTATTGACACCTTATTCTTTAATAAAATAAAGAATATACCTCAGCAAATAATCGGAGTCATAGATCCTCAAATGAATATTCAAATAATATTCATTAAATAATATAAACTGAGTCATAAGCCCTCGAATGAATATTCAAATAATATTCAATAAATAATATAAAAGAGTCATAAGCCCTCGAATGAATATTCAAATAATATTCAGATAAATAAATAAAAGGAGTCATAAGCCCTCGAATGAATATTCAAATAATATTCAGATAAATAAATAAAAGGAGTCATAAGTCCCCGAATGAATATTCAAAATAATATTCATTTAATATAAAGGAGTCATACGCCTTCGAATAATATTCAAAATAATATTCAATAATAAAATAAAGTTAAAGTTATCGAATAAACCTTATTCGATTAATAGTTTTAAAAACTATATCCATATATATATATATATATATAATATTCGGGAACATCGACTCCCGGTTTAGAAATATGTTCACCTTTTATCCCCTATACTAAGGGTATACGCAACTACTTGCTTATTTCTAGCATAGGTATTATGCAACTATAAGCATTGAAATCAACATATAGATAACCAGATTATGAAACAGACATGCATATATACCATATCAGCATGCTCCAATATATCGCAAAATTTGCTAATAATAATCATGCAATATCACAAGATAATGCATATACATATATTTACATCACAACAACAGTATAACGGGTAGAAAACTTGCCTGAGCGACTGGGGGTTACGAATGGCTCGGGACGAGTCTGGTAACCTATAAGCAACAAGTAAGTTGGAATTAAACCAAAGTCACTTGTAAATCTATACTCTAACCGACTCAGACTCTAACGCTCGTTTTGCGCTTAACGATTTACTTAAGTCGCTCGAGTACCCTCGGCTCCACCATTTTTAATAATTTACCCATTACGAGTTTTAAGGCGATTCTTTCGCGAGTGTCTTATCAACTGCCTAACACACTCTACATAAATGTTTCATGCTCCAATTAGTCATTTAAGGGCCTTAACCAAGGTTTCAAAGTAAGGCGAGGGGTAAAGGTTCGTTCGCGAAACACCGTTACGTAAAACGGTCGTTTCTCCTAAACCGTACATCGGATTCAAGCAAACCACATATCAAAACGAAGCTTGAAACATAACCTATCTAAGCATGGAAGTGGTTAGTTTATAGAAGTGGGTGTTCAGGTCCAACAGTTAATCACAAAACAGTTTATAGAAAATCGGGCATTACGACGGCTATAACCTAACGATTTCCAAAGTTTAAACTACACCAAATCATCACCAATTCAACAACAATCCAACATCCATCAACATCAAACTAAACCCATTCATCTAAGCACTATTATCATCCAAACAAACCAAACTTAAAACTAAGGGTTCAAGAGTTTATACCTTCCTTGGAGAGTGGGTAGTCACTAACAAGCCTCTAGGAACCTTGATCTATGCTTAATCAACCTTAAGCTTTCATAAAAATTCAAGAAAACTAAAGTTACTTCTTGAAGGTTACTATTCACCATCTTCTTCCTTGATTTATTGGAAGAGATTGTGAAGGAATTAGGAGCTTAAACTTATAGCATATCCATATCTATGTACAAGGAAGCTTAGATAATTACCTTGTGATTTAACAATGCTTGGAACTTGATTTTTGAAATTCTTGCCCTTGAAAAAGATGAAAAGCCGAGAGCAAGATGATGAGAATGAAATGATTTTGTGTTTTTTGATTTGTTTGGCTTAGCTTGGTTGTTTTTTGTTTTGTTTTTGGTTAATTACCTTAATAACCTTATATTTGTGTGGTTATAAACCAACTACACCTCCTCCTTCCCTATGTCATGCTTACATCACATTGCTATGTCATCCTCCCTTACTTGTCCTCTTCTCATTGGTTGGGTGACATCACTTCCTCTAATCCCTTTACTTAACTTTCTAATTGTTTGCCTAATGACCGCTGATCTGTTATACGGTTCGCTTAACTTTCGTTTTCATTTATCGTTTGAAGGATCATACCCGGGATCTTATTACTTAGGTTCCCTTAACCTTTCTCAATACATTATATTCCTTTTTATGATCCTCTCTTATAATCCTTTAATTTAAATCCTTTTTATCCTGTTACCTTTTTCTCAAATCTTTCCGTATCAAGTGTATTTCCGGGAAAAATCAAAGTGTTCGGATTTGGATTCTGACGATCTTTACATACACTTATATCCCATAAGATCAATAACAGAACCCCTACATAGCGTGGCATGAACAGTTTTCTCATTCAGCAAAAACACTATTCATAAGGGTTTCAGAAATTTCCAAAAATTGGGGTTATTACAGTCTCCCCTCCTTAAAAGGATTCCGTCCCGGAATCAGATAGAAATAAATAGGGATACTTTCTTAGTATTGCACTTTCTAACTCTCAAGTCAATTTTCCCACATTGTGGTTCTACCATCAAACTCTTACTAGTTTGATAACCCTTCTCCTAAGAACTCGTTCCTTTTCACTCTATAACCCTTCCTGGTTGCTCCATATAGGTTACGTCTGGTTGCATGTCTATGCGCTCATATGCCCCTATTTGTCTGGCATCTGAATTACACTTCCTTAACATTAATACGTGGAACACGTTACGGCCTGCTACATGTTCGGGGTTTGGGCTAGCTCATATGCTAACTTCCCAAACGTCTCAATATATCCAAGGGTCCAACAAATTGTAGACTTAGCTTTCCTTTCTTTCCGAACCTCATCAATCCTTTCCAAGGGATACATATAACATTACTAGGTCCCCTATTTCATACTCTTCATCCTTTCGTGTCAAATCAACATACTTATCATGTCCATCTTGGGCTACTACCAGCCATCCTCTGATTAGATCTATCATATCCTTGGTCCTTTGGGCTACTGCGGGTCCGAGCATCTTGCGCTCTACAACTTCATCCTAACATAAGGGAGATCGACATTGTCTTCCCTCAAGGATCTCATAAGGCGATATCTCAATACTGACATATGATCTATTGTCGTAAGAAAACTCAATCCACGTTATGTGATCATTCCAATTTCTTTCAAGTCTATTGCACAAACTCTCATTATAGCTTCTAGCATTATAGCTTTTGCTTCTCAATACCCATTCTTTTCCAGTTCGTAATCGCTACTACCTTCCGTTCCTAATATTATACTGGTTATACTTTTGCTCGTTAGCGTTCTATAACCTTTTAATAACCACGTCAACCTTAGTATCACGAATGTGTTCCCATTCCGCATACTACCACCACTGTATTACTCCTTTTTCAGTTGTTTCTATTTTCCAAAATTTGATCAATCAAATAGAAGTAAAGGAATTTGTTGAGAGATCACTATGATCATGAACACTTGTTATATCGCATAGTTAGTACAGAAGGTGGCCAGCCTTTAGTACTTGACAAGCAATTAAACAATAGATGGTATCCTACTAGGCTTCTATCACACAGATAGATAGTCATTCGGTAATACCTCCCCTTTTGGAAGGGTTGTTCTTCTCAGCTTACATGAAATGAAAAGAAGAGAAAAGAACGAATTGAAGAGAATTGTATATTCATAAAAAAAAATTTTTATTGCCATAAAATATCTGGCTTGGAATCTACCTCTGAACTATAGAGGTTTGTCATAGAAGAACAAAACATATATGTATTTATATCAACATCAAGTGTTATAGCATCGCATTTCACGTGCCTAAATATTTTCGCTATCCCGTCCATCATTCTATGGACCCATGCTCTTCCTCGAGCTTATACACAATTACCTTTGAAACTCCCTCGACATCGAAAATCGAATCTGGGATCTCATTCTAGACATCATCGTTACTTGAATTCTATGCTTGCACCGCAACCTTCCTCGTATAATAATACGACTCTCTATTGATAAGAAAGAATAATTATTCACTAGGTAGATACTCTACTTAATTAGTCTATCAATGTTAACTTATACACTACCACGACCCGATTAGTGGTACTCAATCTCAACATCCATTCCAATACAACTCTCACGGTTGTAATCAGCTCAATACTCGCAGAATCATTGCTGCCTTACTATGGTCCACCACTGACCCACTGTCATCATTCACTTTCCATGAAATCTTAATAGCTAACCATACGGAGTCCATACATGTCGTATCAAATCCTTCTAAGGAGGTAACATAATCACCATTCATGATTCATGGAGTACACTCCTGATTCTGACATACATGACATGAAGCAGATAAAATTTGCAGAAGAGTTTCGCTCAAAGCAACGATAGCAGGTTAATACCATTCTTAATCATATACCTTCAATAGAAGACTTAACTCAAAGGTTTGTTTAGTCCTTTTTGAACTATGGTCCTGGCTTATCTCAAGATAGTATCTTCTGAGATAGATAGCCCGCTCATGGCGATTACACGAATTAAACCTTTACTAACTACTATTACGGTTGGGTATTGCACAGTCATCAGAAGGAATGTCAATCTTCCAAACCATAATACAACCTTCACAGTTTTAACCATCATCACTGTATTCCTTTGGCACAAGTGCCTATAATTATCCTCTTACCTTTAAAGTGTCGGCCACCTCTTTGGCCTTTCCTGATAGTACAATTTCCTTACAGTCAATGTCATTTTAACCACCTCCAAATAAATTTTCTACCTTATTTCAATCACTGCTTATGTGAAGATGTTTTCCTTAAAATCTGGTGAGTAAAAAAAAAATATCACCATTTTCCCATAAGTTATTGCCTCAGTCTTTAGAGGTTAATCACTGTCATGACTGACTCTCAATCATACTTAGAACATCTTCTATCTTAAGTCCTAATTGCCCTGAACAATTTCGACCATTACTGGTTCGATCCATACCTTCTCGTGGTTTAACACGTGCCTCACTTGGCATCAATATAATTACGTCATATTTCCTTTATCAACATTTTTATTCTTGAGAATTTCGAATATTTCCTTTCTCCTTGTAAAACCTCTAAGGTTATCCTTCAATCGTTCCTCCTGTATTCCCTATATACAGGGCATATCAAAATACCATTTACTGATACTAGAACCATTGTCTATTTACTTCTGAAAAATTTCTCCACTGATCCTTAAAGGTTATTATTACCTTAATCCTTTCCAATTCATACTGTCAAAACTCATACTATCCCTATTAAGGGTGAAATGCCAATCTTTATGCAGTTCCCTAGGATTCATTTTAAGTTACCAATGTTCTATCCTTAATTCCACCTTTAAAAGGTACCTGCATCCTTCCATGGATAAATCAAGTCATATATCCTTGATAGATTATCTTATTCATCATTCCCACCTCGATAGTCTATACCTAACTTCATAATAGCATCCTTATTCAATATTGAGGTCAATCCATATGGCCTCCAAAAGATAACAATGGTCATCCGCTTTTCTTTCCTGATTTGGTAATGATAACATGGATGTTCTGGAAGATATTGGTCATGTTCAACGTGAACTTCTTCTTAATAATTCCTTATTTACTTTTGTTGTTTATCTCAACAGTCACCTCAATGTTGGGATATCTTTCATACCTGGCGTCTCCCTTTCTGGGTATCATGCCACCGGTCTTACACTTCTCATTCTTGAAGGTCACTTCCTTCATCCAATTTTCCTAGTTTCTTACTTCCTTGCCTCCTCAGTCTATCCGCGTCTCATTGTTTATCCTTCGAACTATCTCAATGTTTCCTCGAATCCTCCCAACTTAAAGGGGATAAAATATACATAACTCTTATGCCTTCAACCATCAATTTTAACTCATGGTGAATCACCCTCATCCTGATGATTACATACTCTTCTATTTCTATTTCTACGAGTCATTAGGGTTTCCTCATGCCCAACTCCCTTATCATTCCTCAAACTCTCTTGCCTTTATATTCCTTTCTCTTATCGTTATTTCATGAACCAATCACAACATAAGCATTGATTTCAAACATCCCGTCATTCCGGATTCGTGTCCTCAAAACGAATCTTGATAACTTTTACAACTTAGATTCCTAATTCATCATACTCGTCTGCCTTTGTTCTGGCTCTAAAGCTTTTACACTATCTCCTTATCTTTGGGAATTACTTTCCCGAAAACAATTGACTGAACTTAAATCAGTTTATTCTAACCTCTGGCTCCGTGCCGTTCTTGGTCTTTCACCAGCGGGTGGTCTCTCTCTTAGGAGGGTAAGTGACAAAAACAGTCTTTTGTGGTTCGTCAATCATTTAGAATCTCAAATAATTCCTATATTTCCTTTAGCCAGGCTCTTGCCTCGGCTAGGTTAGCTTGTTCCTTGGAACTCTGAGAGCTTAGCGACTTAGAGGTCCTGAAAGAATTTCACACCATATTGTTTCCTCAAGGTGGTGGTTGGGGATAATAGTCTAAGTTCTGTCTAGACAGGTCCATGAATTGCCGTATAGGAGTACCGTCTCGGGTCTCCTTTCCTTACTCGACTTTCTGTTTCCTTAGTATGAAATGTTTCATCCTACTCCCCATAATTGGGGTCATCTTTTAATTTAAAATCCTCATTTTCCACTTCATCATGTTATGGGTTCCTTTTTGTCTTGGTGGCAACCTCCCTGACTATCACGTTCAGGGTTTGCTCTAACTCTTATTCCTCAAACTAGCTTTCATCTAAGATTTCATCTTTAAGCTCTTAAACATTTGGAACCCAAATTCTATGGGAATACCTCATTATTCCCTTATCATCTCTCTCGGTATTAATCTCATATCTATTTGTTGGCTCTCTGCCTTCATTCATCACTTTTACTGGCACAATATGTTCTTTTCCAATAATTCGGGCTGTATTGCTATCTCAAACAGCTTTTCGGTACCGGCTCCGGTTACCTTCACTACTATTTCCATTTTCTCAAAATCTCTTATAAACTCTCCAAAAGACATTATCATCTTGAGTCTCTCCTTTTTACTAAGGGCATCAGCCACCATATTGGCTTTCCCCGAATGATAAAGAATCTCCCAATCATAATTCTTGATTAGCTCTAACCGCCTCCTCTGGCGTATGTTGAGCTCTTTCTACGTAAAAATGTACTAGAGCACTTATGGCTTAGGTAATTCTCGCACTTCTCTCCATACAAGTAGTGCCTCCAATCTTTAGGGTAAACTATTGCCACGAGCCTAAGCTCATGAGCGGGGATATCGAATTTCATACTACCTTAATTGTCTTGACATGTACGCGATTACCTTACCGTGCTGCATAAGCACGCACCCTAAGCCCTTGTGCGAAGCGTCACTACACTTCACAAAATCTCCTTTTCCATCCGGCAACGCCAGCATAGGGGCCATCACCAACCTCTGCTTCAGTTTTTGAAAGCTGTTCTCGCATTTCTCTGTCCATTCGAACTTCTCAGTCTTACGAGTAAGCCGCGTTAAAGGGGCTACTATCTTTACAACTTGAACGAACCTCCGGTAGTGACCGGCCAATCCTACCTCTGGTAGTCGACCAAACCATGGTCATCAATTCATCAGTGGTCCTTTATCCAATCCTATCAGGATCCTCCATGGGATCCTCCTCAACAACTATCCCTTCTAGGACAACATCCTCAACCGCTACATCCTCAATATCAATATCATCCGGTCCTGCAATAGGACACTCTATCGGATCCACAATCCGATCTCCAATTAGTAATAAAATATCATCGCGATGTTGTTCCTCAACTTCAGGGTTCGGAGTCCCGCTACCATATACGATAACGAACTACCCTTCTATCGCTACATTTATAAGGGTTCCCATAAGGGTTTTAACTGTCAGTACTACGTTAGGTAGTCCGACTATGAACTTGGCAAGAGTTCTTATTATCTTAGTTAACTTATTATCTTAACGTCCCATCATCTCTGAGGTTTATAACGCTTAGCTCTGATACCATTTCTGTAACATCCCCAGATCCGGGGTCGGGGATCCGGGTCGTCACGGTCTTTCTTTCCACAATAACACTTCACTTAATTAATAATAAACAACCTTATGCTGTGACCCCACACTAACACACACCACAACCCGTTATAGTCTCAGAGATGAAATTCAAATAAGTACAAGTCTTTGAATCCACAATTTAAAAGTTATTACAACCCAAAACGATTACTTGATAAATTTACAGTTAATTGCCATTATCTGCCACAAGTTATAATTATACATAATTAATTCTCAAAAGTAGATGGTCTGATCTACAATAGATCTACCTCTGCAGCTATAGCAGCTACGACATCATCGGGAAGACGAGGGACGCTTCCCACGCGCTTGCGCTGGGTCTGCTGGAGTCTGGCCATCCTTCCTAACTATTGTTGTGTGATGAAGAAATAAAGCAAGAGTGAGCCTTACAGCTCGCAAGATAATACATAGTGATAACAATAATATAAGTATCTAAATGGATACTTACTAGAATCTTTATCGTGAGTAAGGTAATTACTTACTGGATATAAGTTTTAAAACAAGGGATGAAGTTACCAAATACTTCACTATACTTATATCATTTATAAAGCTACTTGAACTACCACTGTTCAAAGTATAATAAAATTCACGAGGTCATCCCATAGATGAGACCACAAATAAAACTTGAAAATATTTGATCTTTGAAATATTTTGAAAAGAGATGAAGTTACGAGATACTTCATTCAATGGATACACCAATAAAAATGTTTGACCCTGTCAATGCTTCGGCAACCACCCATTAGTAGCCTTTCAATCGAAATGCTATGGGTAGTGTTGCAGAATTATCCAAATGGATGATGAACTCATTACGGGAGTTTACCGCGCCAGGAAGACCACTTACGATGATCAGTCGTAGTAGTACATCCCCACCATTTTCTACATGTAGAGGAGAACCTGTCGGATTTACTTGTCAACCGAACACTGAACTCCTAAGGAATGGACCGCCTTAGCGGAACTTCCAGGCCATTTGGGCCAATATAATAAGGCTGGGCCGGCGCTACTCGACCACTTACGCCACTCCTAGTTCAGATGAAATCCATGACTCTGAAACGTAAAGCTCGTTTCCCCTTTCCCCAAGTAGAAACTTGTTGATACGGCTCCACCAAGAAGTCGTATCTAGTTGGAAAGGAAAACTCACCGATATTTCCCAGGCGATGCCTGTTAATGGATTAACTTATTCCAAGAATTTTACTTCCCGAGTGTTGGGTAAGTAATCAATTCATTTAACAAAACAGCAACCTTGTTGCGAATATAAAACACACCACAGAGCCGGATCCCTCAGGTTTTGAGCGAGTATTTAAATCCCCTTCGAAAGGAGGATCTTAAATATATAAAAAAATGAGTTTTGGGATCCGCTCTAACTTTTAAAAATCATTTTGAAGACTCGCAAAACATTTTTAAGAATGTTTGGAGTGAAGCTGATTTAATGAAGTAAATCAGTCCCCAGAATATTTAGAAAATGACTGAATATTATTATTTAAATAATATTCCCATAAAGAATAATCATTATAAAAATAATTGAAGTAGAAGTATTAAAACTTATACTTGAAACGAGTATTAAATAACCAAAGATATACTTATATGAAAGTATTATCTTTATTTGAATAATCGAAAATAAGTTTGATTATTGACACCTTATTCTTTAATAAAATAAAGAATATACCTCAGCAAATAATCGGAGTCATAGATCCTCAAATGAATATTCAAATAATATTCATTAAATAATATAAACTGAGTCATAAGCCCTCGAATGAATATTCAAATAATATTCAATAAATAATATAAAAGAGTCATAAGCCCTCGAATGAATATTCAAATAATATTCAGATAAATAAATAAAAGGAGTCATAAGCCCTCGAATGAATATTCAAATAATATTCAGATAAATAAATAAAAGGAGTCATAAGTCCCCGAATGAATATTCAAAATAATATTCATTTAATATAAAGGAGTCATACGCCTTCGAATAATATTCAAAATAATATTCAATAATAAAATAAAGTTAAAGTTATCGAATAAACCTTATTCGATTAATAGTTTTAAAAACTATATCCATATATATATATATATATAATATATTCGGGAACATCGACTCCCGGTTTAGAAATATGTTCACCTTTTATCCCCTATACTAAGGGTATACGCAACTACTTGCTTATTTCTAGCATAGGTATTATGCAACTATAAGCATTGAAATCAACATATAGATAACCAGATTATGAAACAGACATGCATATATACCATATCAGCATGCTCCAATATATCGCAAAATTTGCTAATAACAATCATGCAATATCACAAGATAATGCATATACATATATTTACATCACAACAACAGTATAACGGGTAAAAAACTTGCCTGAGCGAATGGGGGTTACGAATGGCTCGGGACGAGTCTGGTAACCTATAAGCAACAAGTAAGTTGGAATTAAACCAAAGTCACTTGTAAATCTATACTCTAACCGACTCAGACTCTAACGCTCGTTTTGCGCTTAACGATTTACTTAAGTCGCTCGAGTACCCTCGGCTCCACCATTTTTAATAATTTACCCATTACGAGTTTTAAGGCGATTCTTTCGCGAGTGTCTTATCAACTGCCTAACACACTCTACATAAATGTTTCATGCTCCAATTAGTCATTTAAGGGCCTTAACTAAGGTTTCAAAGTAAGGCGAGGGGTAAAGGTTCGTTCGCGAAACACCGTTACGTAAAACGGTCGTTTCTCCTAAACCGTACATCGGATTCAAGAAAACCACATATCAAAACGAAGCTTGAAACATAACCTATCTAAGAATGGAAGTGGTTAGTTTATAGAAGTGGGTGTTCGGGTCCAACAGTTAATCACAAAACAGTTTATAGAAAATCGGGCATTACGACGGCTATAACCTAACGATTTCCAAAGTTTAAACTACACCAAATCATCACCAATTCAACAACAATCCAACATCCATCAACATCAAACTAAACCCATTCATCTAAGCACTATTATCATCCAAACAAACCAAACTTAAAACTAAGGGTTCAAGAGTTTATACCTTCCTTGGAGAGTGGGTAGTCACTAACAAGCCTCTAGGAACCTTGATCTATGCTTAATCAACCTTAAGCTTTCATAAAAATTCAAGAAAACTAAAGTTACTTCTTGAAGGTTACTATTCACCATCTTCTTCCTTGATTTATTGGAAGAGATTGTGAAGGAATTAGGAGCTTAAACTTATAGCATATCCATATCTATGTACAAGGAAGCTTAGATAATTACCTTGTGATTTAACAATGCTTGGAACTTGATTTTTGAAATTCTTGCCCTTGAAAAAGATGAAAAGCCGAGAGCAAGATGATGAGAATGAAATGATTTTGTGTTTTTTGATTTGTTTGGCTTAGCTTGGTTGTTTTTTGTTTTGTTTTTGGTTAATTACCTTAATAACCTTATATTTGTGTGGTTATAAACCAACTACACCTCCTCCTTCCCTATGTCATGCTTACATCACATTGCTATGTCATCCTCCCTTCCTTGTCCTCTTCTCATTGGTTGGGTGACATCACTTCCTCTAATCCCTTTGCTTAACTTTCTAATTGTTTGCCTAATGACCGTTGATCTGTTATACGGTTCGCTTAACTTTCGTTTTCATTTATCGTTTGAAGGATCATACCCGGGATCTTATTACTTAGGTTCCCTTAACCTTTCTCAATACATTATATTCCTTTTTATGATCCTCTCTTATAATCCTTTAATTTAAATCCTTTTTATCCTGTTACCTTTTTCTCAAATCTTTCCGTATCTAGTGTATTTCCGGGAAAAATCAAAGTGTTCGGATTTGGATTCTGACGATCTTTACATACACTTATATCCCATAAGATCAATAACAGAACCCCTACATAACGTGGCATGAACAGTTTTCTCATTCAGCAAAAACACTATTCATAAGGGTTTCAGAAATTTCCAAAAATTGGGGTTATTACACTATTTATTAATTATGAAGTTAATAAATAAATATGGTTTTGGGCTTAATCAAGCTTTGCTATTAGACCATATTAGATATAATTAATACAACATTAATTATTTCTCTACCCTCGTCTACCTGTATCATGAATACAAAAGTTAGCTTCTTTTTCGAAATCTTAAGTCATGACCTCTCTGTATAATCAATCATTATTTATTACAACTTTTTATATTTTTTTTGATGTTGACTTATTGTTTAATTATAAATTTTCGTGTTTCTTTTTAATTTTTCTGCAATTTAATAGTGTTGACTGTTATCATAAAATGCCTAAATTCTGGACAACTTTTATATTTTATTTAATGTTTATACTTATTTTTTTTAATTGCAATATTTTCTAAATTCAGTGATATGTAATCAATATTTTTTTAAAGCAAGTAAAATATAAAATTTATTGATTAGAATTAACACCAGGCCTCTCAAACTGAATCTAAACAAATACAACATATAATGAGAAATGGCAATCACATTTGAAACAACAATTTTTCATATACTTTAATATTCTTATTCGAAATATATTATAACCGCATAAATGTTAATAATTCAAAATTTATGATACATAACATGACCACTATAATACGGCAATAACGATGCTATCCACTACCCGGATAATGAAAATTTGGTTTTTGGTTATTCTGGAAAAACAAACTTACGACGGTTGTTCTTCAAACATTCTGTCGTAATTATTGTGATAAAATGAACTTACGACGATTGTTCTTCATATATTTCGTCGTAATGAATCCATTTTCATATTTAAAAATATTTTTTTTTGAATTTTCATTTTCCCAGCTTGTAGGTCCCATCTTCTAAAATACGACGTTTTTTCTGTCGGAAATTTCTAACTTACGACGCATTCTTCCGTCGTAAGTACATAACTTACGACGTTATTGTTCGTCGTATTTTGGTATTTTACGACAATAAATTTCGTCGTAAGTTGATTTATTATTTTATTGAGTATGTGGGTCCCTACTTCCTAACTTGCGACGCAATTTTATCTTGTGACGAAAAAACGAACTTACTACTCGACCAAAAACGACGATTTTTTTCCGTCGTAAATGGCTCAATTACGACGATTTCAGTTCAAAAAAACCGTCGTAAATGGCCAGATTTCTTGTAGTGATCATATAACTCCGAATAAACTCAAATCGACTCAATTATTAAATGACTCAAGTTTGATCATATTTGAGTTTATTTAAGGCTTAGGTCGCCGTCAAAATTTACACCCGTTTACCAATAAAACTCAAAAGTTTGAAAGCTTACTTTTTCAGTCACCAGATATTCAAAATGTGTTTTTTATCCTTTGACCCGATATTGTTTCGAAATTGGCAGGGCTATTTCAGTAATTGTTCAACCGATATTCAGATTAGTTTAAAATGTACCTTTTGAATCTTAAAATTTGGAAT
The DNA here is from genome assembly GCF_009905375.1 of Apium graveolens. Taxonomy (NCBI): domain Eukaryota; kingdom Viridiplantae; phylum Streptophyta; class Magnoliopsida; order Apiales; family Apiaceae; genus Apium; species Apium graveolens. Next base: position 174,672,295 of record NC_133651.1, read on the forward strand.
TGCACCCATAAACCCCTAAAATTTACATGGATACGGGTGTCCACCTAGCTTTTTATTCAACATTCACAAGATGATCCTATTCCCAAATCAACACAGACTATAGATGACACACCGACACCAGTCCAGGTGGCTAGCTTGACTGCAAGCAGTAGTTGTTCAAGCAACGATGGGAGTACAAAAAGTACCATTTTTCGTGCTTGTTTGCTGCATCTACAGTGTCTGGAAGTATGCATTCTCAAGCAAGTGGATTTACTGCTTTTGTTTATGCTATGGCTCAAGCTGATCCAATGCAAGACCTGGGACCATCTTTATCAATAGAACCAACTTCCCTTTGCCTCAGAACCAATCACGAGTCATCATGTTAGTCTTTGGAACTGCGGGACAAGAGTATAGGCAACATGCCCTTGCACCACAAAAAGCATATGCCCCAAGTACTATTACTTGATACGCATCTCCTACTGGCAACTGTTAAGCACACAATTTATATGCTCAATCTATTTCTTGCTACTATTTTATTCTACACAAATTGATCTAATTCTTGTTGTGTATGTGTCTAGGGTTTAGGTATATTTCTGTGTATAAGGTGCAGAATGGAATATAGAATCAAGAGAAGAACTATGTATTCTGGGCTTCTAATATATTCTGTATATTTCAATCTTTTCAAATCTTGTTAAAAACAATATAATCTTCTCCTTTATATAATAGGAGAATATAAAACATCATACATGAATTAAAATAGATACATCTACTGAGTTCTTTGAACCATACTTAATGCAACCTCTTATATTCTTCTACATTCTCTGAACCAACAATATGCATGAATATTCCTGAATTCCAGGAGTTAGTTTACTTGTTCAACATATTCCTCCCTTAAAGTAACTCCTTTCGATCCTTCATTCCCATCAGCCTTTTGTATGTATCAAATAGAGGTTTGGACAGCGGTTTGGTAAGTACATCTGCTATCTGATCATGACTTACTACATGACGCAACTCGACATCTTTTTCCTTCACATGCTCTCGAATAAAATGGAATCTAACATCAATGTGTTTACTTCTTTCGTGATGTACTGGATTCTTGGCGAGCTCAATCGCAGATTTGTTGTCGATTCTAATTTCTGTTGTTCCTTGCTGTGAGAACCTTAATTCACTGAGCAACCTTCTCAACCATATAGCATGACAGACACAATAAGATGCTGCCACATATTCTGCCTCACAAGTTGATAATGAAACTATAGGCTGCTTCTTAGAATACCATGTAAAAGCTGTATCTCCCATAAAAAACAAGTAACCAGATGTGCTTTTACGATCATCCACATCTCCACACCAATCACTATCAGAATATCCCAATAATTTATAATCTGCAGCCCTAGAATAAAATATTCCCAAAGACTTTGTACCTTGAATATAACGCAGAATCCTTTTGATTGCCTTCCAGTGTTCCTGTTTTGGATCCTCCATGAATCTGCTTACTACCCCAACACTATATGCAATGTCAGGTCTTGTGCATGTAAGATATCTCAAGCTTCCCACCAAGCTTTGATATAAATTTTTCTCCACTGAAGCTCCTCCCTCAAATTTAGAAAGCTTTGTGCCAAGTTCCATAGGTGTTGCCACTGGATTGCTATGTTCCATTCTGAATTTCTTTAAAATACTATCGGCATATGATTCTTGAGAGATAAATATTCCTGACTTATCTTGTTTCACTTCAATACCAAGGAAGTATCTCATCAAGCCCAAATCAGTCATCTCGAACTCTTGAGTCATCTCCTTTTTAAATTCTTTTATCATGTCTTCATTGTTCCCCATAAAGATAAGATCATCAACGTAAAGTGCAACAAGTAATAAATTACCTTGCCTTTCTTTGACATAAACAGCAGCTTCATAAGGACATTGCACAAATCCATTCTTCTTGAAATAGTTGTCAATACGTTTGTTCCATGCACGAGGCGCCTGTTTTAGGCCGTATAACGCCTTATACAATTTTAACACCATGCTCTCCTTTCCTTCTTTTGCATATCCAGGAGGTTGGTTCACATACACCTCCTCTTCTAGCTTGCCATTTAAAAAAGCTGATTTTACGTCCATCTGGTATATAGACCACCCATATTGAGCTGCTTGAGAAATTAGAAGCCTTATTGTCTCCATTCTGGCCACGGGTGCGAAGACTTCATCATAGTCTATTCCAGCCTTTTGCCGGTAGCCCTTTGCAACTAACCGCGCTTTGTATCTTTCTACTTCTCCTTGAGCATTCACCTTCTTCTTATAAACCCATTTAACATCGATAGGTTTACAATCTTCTGGAGGTTCCACAAGTTCCCAAGTTTTGTTCTTCTCAATTGCTTTGATCTCTTCATCCATAGCAGCCTTCCACTTCTTGTCTTGCACAGCTTCTTCAAAGCTCACATTCTCTGCATCCGCCACCAAACACACCAGGTGCACCTCACTTGTTGTTTGATATAAATCTTGCAAACTTTTGATTCTAGGATTCCGGGGCTCATCATCATTCACTTCATATTCTTCTGGTGCATCAATATTTGTTGGTGAGATTTTTGAAATTGGAATATCTTCATGTGATTCTTTTTCTGGTGCTTTACTCCAGTTCCATGCATCATCTTCTTGTATATATGCATCACGACTTACATCCACCTTCATTGTGATTGGGTCAAAAAACCTGTAAGCTTTTGTTTTTTCATCATACCCGATGAATATATACTTCTTGCTCTTGTCGTCCAACTTTGTCCTTCTTTGATCTGGTATATGAGAATATGCTATGCTCCCAAAGACTTTTAGATGCGACACAGTAGGCTTCCTTCCACTCCACAATTCTTGAGGTGTTTTATTCCCCAAGTTTGAATGTGGGCAGCGATTCTGAATATAAACAGCACACTGTACTGCTTCTGCCCAGAGTTCTTTTGGCAGTCCCTTGCCTTTTAACATCGCTCGAACCATATCCAGAATAGTCCGGTTTTTCCTCTCAGCCACACCATTCTGCTGTGGAGAATATGGAGCTGTTAAGAATCTTCTAATGCCTTGCTCTTCACAATATTCTGTGAAAGCATTTGATGTATATTCTCCGCCTCTATCAGAACGCAGTGCCTTGATATACATTCCAGTCTTCTTTTCCACCAAAATTTTGAATTTCTTGAATACTTTTAAGGCCTCGGATTTTTCATTCAAGAAATAAACCCATGTTCTTCTAGAATAGTCATCAATAAAGGTTATGAAGTACCTTTTAGAACTATATGACTGGGGTGTGATAGGACCACAAATATCAGTGTGCACCAACTCGAGAGGTTTTGCAGCACTATATATAGCCTTCTTCTGGAAAGAATTCCTTGTTTGTTTTCCCAGAACACATTCTTCACAAAAGCTTCTTGTAAGATCCATGCTTGGCAGTCCATGAACCATTCCTTTGCTTGCCATCTCCTTTAAACCTCCATAGTGTAAGTGTCCCAATCGCCTGTGCCATAAGGATGCTTTGTCCTCCATCTTCATTTGCATACATGTCTGTTGTATATTTCTCAAATTTAATTTGAACATCCGATTTTGAGACATTTGTACACGTGCTATCATCCTGCCACTTTTGTCCTTCATGAACATTGCTTTTTCTCCCATGAAAATAGAATATCCTTTTTCAACCAATTGTCCAAGGCTAAGAATATTGTTTTTCATGTTTGGAACATAAAAAACATCTTCTATTTTTCCTTTCCTGCCATCCTTTCCAGGGAAACACACATCACCCTTTCCTTTAACTTCAATTTTTGATGCATCTCCAAAAGATACATGTCCAAAATCTACCTCCTTTAAATTAGTGAGAAGATGCTTGAGACCAGACATATGGTTGCTGGCGCCGCTGTCAAGATACCAAAGAACATCATCTTCTGGAATCATATCTTTGTAGGCCATTAGCAGAATATCATCTTTCTGTTGCTCCTCCGTTTTGGCCAAATTTGCATTTTCCTCGACCTTTTTAAACCAGCAATCTTTGGCAAAGTGTCCAAATTTGCCACAATTATAGCATTCATTTGTTCTGCTACCTCTGCCAGGGGCTGTTCTTCCACCTCTGCCGCGACTACGTCCTTGTCCGCGCCAATATTGTTGATTTGCTTGCACCTTTTTTTCATAATTGTTGCTTATGTGTCCACGTCCTCTACCTTGATTAAAATTCTGATTTGCACGGCCACGTCCTCTTCCTCTGGAATATTGTGTGTACAACGCCTTATCTTTGTCTTCCACAGAAACATTACTTTTCAGTACTTGAGATTCCATCTCCTCCTTCTTTACCAGCCTTTCTGAATATGCTTGCAAGGATCCCATAAGTTGATCCACGGTCATGGTCTCCGTATCATTTGATTCCTCAATAGAGATGCCAACAAGTTGCAACTTTGTATTCAAAGATCTCAGAATCTTCTCATTGACACGAGAATCCTCAATTTTTTCTCCATAATTCTTCATTTGGTTTACCACAGAGGAAACCCTTGTAAAATAATCTGGAACAGATTCTGTCTCTTTCATTTGCAATGATTCAAATTCTCCACGTAGAGTTTGTAATCGTACCTTTTTTACTTTGTCGACTCCTTTGAAATTATTCTGCAGAATCTCCCAGGCCTCCTTTGCTTTTGTTGCAGATGCAACTTTTTCAAACATGGCTTCATCTAAGCCCATGTGTAATATTGACAAAGCTTGTTGATCTTGCTTCCGTGACTTTGCTAGAGTATTTTTCTGCGCCTGATTCAACGCACCTTCATTCTCTGGTTCATCGTAGCCTTTCTCTACAACTTCCCATGCCTCCTGTGAGCCAAGTAGAGCCTTCATGCGTATACACCAGTGTGCATAATTATCTTTGGTAAGCTTTGGAACAGATAGAAAATTATTCATCCTTGGATAGCTCTGATACCAATCTGTTGTGTATGTGTCTAGGGTTTAGGTATATTTCTGTGTATAAGGTGCAGAATGGAATATAGAATCAAGATAAGAACTATGTATTCTGGGCTTCTAATATATTCTGTATATTTCAATCTTTTCAAATCTTGTTAAAAACAATATAATCTTCTCCTTTATATAATAGGAGAATATAAAACATCATACATGAATTAAAATAGATACATCTACCTACTGAGTTCTTTGAACCATACTTAATGCAACCTCTTATATTCTTCTACATTCTCTGAACCAACAATATGCATGAATATTCCTGAATTCCAGGAGTTAGTTTACTTGTTCAACAATTCTGTCTAGATTAGTCAACATTAACATGTAATAAATAAATAAGTTTCTCCAGCTCCAGCAATGCTAACCGTCAGTTGACAGAGGAACGGACTTCATCTAATTCATTAAGTTGTAAACAAGCTTAGAAAGGTCTAGAAAATATTTGGTAACATGCATGTCGCGTATTATGCCGGCATGTGTTATCAAGTTTAGTATCATTTAACTAAAATTACTAAAGAGCACACTAGATCATGAAACTTGAGAATGTAAAAACTTTCAAGATATCTTCTTGTCTCACGCCTTTCTAGTTTAAAAACAAACTTCCATAAGCTGTAAACTTCAGTATCATAAGCCTTTCTAAATATATCTTCTATGTATACCTAAAAAACAATCATAAGCATTTGAATGCCACATTACTTAATTATGTTTTAATTTCCACCAAGAACATTAGGAGGTCATACTTTTCATATATCCTTCGAAGCCCTCCATCAGAAATTTTTTTTCTAGTATTTTTGAATCCTTCTTGCACCGCTGAAAAAAATTCTACAATTACATCAGCAGCCCTTTCAGGTGATATGGATCACTATGGAATCCCAAAACACCATCTTCGATGATTTCCAGGGGGCAGCGTGATAAGTTGCAAATGTTGGGAGTCCACAAGTCATTGCCTCCCCATAGTTAGCCAAATGCTTCATAAAATGCCGTTTGAAATAAGATAATATATAGATGGAAATTAAAAACCTTGGCATAACAATAGTTATGGAAAGGGTTACTAATTTGGACCAAACCTTCTATATTTGTACGAAGATTCCCTTTCTCTCACCTATATAGCGATAGAGCTCCCCATTTCGTGCTCTATTTGTTAGGCTTGATATCCAACATAAATTACCAAACAAGTTGTATTGTCTAATGAGATCATGCATCTTCTGGATTTTTACAATATCTTCTCCGTCATTGGATTTCTTTAGTAACCTGCTACAGGATCCTGAGGTCATTGTCTCTGACTTTCCTGAGAAGATGTCCTTGGAAAATGCTGCAGCTATCAATTTACTTGAGGTGATCGAGTTTGTTAACGAACCTGGTTTTCACTTGGTAGTTATAAACTTCAAAGCAAAATGTTTATAATTTAGTAACTTGATTCTGGAACAGGTGACTTTTATAACATATGAGGTTAATCTCAATTTATATGTTCAAAAATGTTTGTTTATTTTCAAGATATAAGAGTATAAGTTCTCAGTTTATATGTCTATCATTTTCGTTTCTTTAGGGATATATGGGTGCAATTCGAAACTTTAAGGTACAAAAGTTACATTTTAAACTTATCTAAATATCGGATGATTATTTACCGAAATAGGCTCGCCGTTACATAAAACATAAAGTTTTCTGACCCGTCTCGGCGCAAGGGTAAAAAAGCAGATTTTGGATATCTAAGTATTGAAAAGATATGCTTTCAAAATTTGGGAATTTATAGGTACACTGATGCGAATATTGAGGCTGCAAAAATCATTAAGCCCCTATTTAATTAAAAGGAGGCGCTCGTTTAAAAAAAATATTCAAATTCAAACTCTTTCATCTGATAGCCAGCAAGTAAGACGAAAAAAATGAAACATAACAAGGGTTTGGTTACGATACTCCCTTGTCAGGTTTATTTTTGGAGCCGGCTACAGGAACACATGAAAACTGGAAAGTCGTGTTAACGACGCGTACCTTACACCGCACTCACTTTCCCGGAACATTCAATATTATTTCCCTCCACCGGTTACAGAACAAACAACTCATTCATCTCTGTTTCTCATACTTTAGACAAAAAAATCACCTACAACCATTTTGTAGTGTGGGGCTAATTTAAAAAGAACGTACAAACTCAAGGATATGTTAAGATGGTTGGGTCTTCAGATTATGGTATTCATGTTAATGGTTATTCTACAACAAAATTTAAGTCATGCCCAAGGGTTTGCTCCGGATGGATCAGTTGTTGATCAAGGCGTTGCTTTTCTTCTCCTCGTCCTAGCTCTAGCCATCACTTACCTTTTCCATTGATATTTTTGGTTCGTCTAGACAAATTAATCTATCATTCTTTTAGATACTTCTCCCCTTGACAGAAATTGAATTTGTTATCTGCTCGATATATAAGAAAGTTGTTTTGAATTGCAACTTATAGAGAATTTAGAATTCTGCAGTGCAGTGATTTGTTCCCTCAATATTGTTCCGAATTACACCTCATAAATTCTTCGCATTATATAGAGAATTCGGTATTACTTGTAAGCTTATCATTCCTCGTATATAATAAGTTAAACTGGTGTGTGGTTATGCAAGTAGCCCAGTGTTCTCTTTGTTTTCTTTATTGTCTTTTGCAAAAACATCATTTTTACTGTAACCATTGATAACTCCTGGGGGCGGGGCTGCTTTTTCGACGCCGTGCCTGGATCTTTCGCCGCTATGAAAGTGTAGCTGTGATGGGGTTCCTACAAAACAACACCGGAAGGGGGGTTTGGGTCCCGCGGCGCCTCCGGCGTGAGAGTAAAAACTCGCTTTTAGGGAAGATGAAGATAGATATGAGTGCAGGGTGGCTGTGTCTGTATATGATTGTGAGAGAGTGATTAACCTCAAAACCTTACCTTCTTGGGCTATTTATAGCCCAATGATAGGGTTTTGGGGTTGGTACCTTTAAATCGTAGCCATCGGTTCTGGGAGCGGAGGACACCTGGTTGGAGTGGATGTTTTACACGTGTCAGCGCGGGACTGGTCGAGGAATGTTCTGAGGATCCTCTGACATGTGCCCTGATTTTTCCCATGATTGATGTGTGACAGTTGTCCCTGTCGTGTGCTTGGGCCAGTGCCTCACGTGCTGGGATTTCTCAAGGTTGGGCATGCGGGACTGGGCTAGTCAGGACTGGCAGTACGCGGGACTAGACCGAGTTAGGAGTCCAGAACTAGTCCTTCCAGGAGCTATATGGGGTTAGGAGTCCAGGACTAGACCTTGCAGGAGATATACGTACTATCATGTGCCCCCCACTCCCTTATGAAAATTTTCTGGATGGGGGAGTAAATTTGGGCTTGTTTGATGAATTTGAGCTTTCCTTGCCCCCCAGTCCAGATTGGGTTGAGTTCGGCTAATCAGGAGTAAGGTTTGTTGTTCTTGGAAGAATTTGAGTTTTTCCTGCCCCCAGTCCGGATTGCGCTGAGTTCGGCCAATCAGGACCAAGGTTTGTTGTTCTTAGAAGAATTTGAGTTTTCCTTGCCCCCCCAGTCCGGATTAGGTTGAGTTCGGCCAATCAGGATTAAGGTTGGTTGTCTTTAGAAGAATTTAAGCTTTCCTTGCCCCCAGTCCAGATTGGGTTGAGTTCGGCCAACCGGGACTAAGGTTGGTTGTCTTTAGAGGAATTTGAGCTTTCCTTGCCTCGCAGTCCGGATTGGGCCGAGTTCGGCCAATCAGGACTAAGGTTGGTTGTTCTTAGAAGAATTTGAGCTTTCCCTGCCCCCCCAGTCTGGATTGGGTTGTGTTCGGCCAATCAGGACTAAGGTTGGTTGTCTTTAGAAGAATTTTAGCTTTCCTTGCCCCGCAGTCCGGATTGGGCTGAGTTCAGGAGTCCGGACTTGGAAATTGAAACGGTTTTGGGGATTTTCCCTCCAATAATATGAATTATTACAGCTGTTGGTGGGTAAAAGACGTGCCGTAATTATTACTAGCATTAATCACCATGTGCGATAAGCGGTCAGGATTGTGCCACGTGGCATGGCCTTTCAGTTCCTGGACTCCTAATTCGGTCTAGTCCCGTGCACTGCCATTCCTGACTGGCCCAGTCCCGGAAGCCCAACCTTGAGAAATCCCAGCACGTGAGGTACTGGCCCAAGCACACGACAGGGACAACTGTCACACATCAATCATGGGAATAATCAGGGCACGTGTCAGAGGATCCTCAGAACATTCCTCGACCAGTCCCGTGCTGACACGTGTAAAACATCCACTCCAACCAGGTGTCCTCCGCTCCCAGAACCGATGACTACGATTTAAAGGTACCAACCCCAAAACCCTATCCTTTGGCTATAAATAGCCCCAGAAGGTAAGGTTTTGAGGTTAATCACTTTCTCACACTCATATACACACACAGCCACCCTGCATTCATATCTATCATCATCTTTCCCAAAAGCGAGTTCTTACTCTCACGCCGGAGGCGCCGCGGGACCCAAACCCCCTTCCGGTGTTGTTTTGTAGGAGCCTCACCACAACTACACCTTCATAGCAGCGAAGGATCCAGGCACGACGTTGATTGAGCGGCCCCACTACCAGGAATTATCAACCATAATTTTGATTGGGCTTTCAAGCAGAATTGAATTTCCTCATTGTTTAAACATCAAATATCTAGCGTTATTACAAGGCCCAAACAATAATCCATAATCAAATAAAATTTAATTGATTAGGGATCACCAGACCTGATATTTCCATCACACTTGAGATTTTAACTTGGTATATGCAAATGTGAAATGCCAACCATAATCAATTTGAAGCAGCCAAGTTACTTTATTGGATATTTTGCTCAACTCTCAAGGTAACTCGCTTAAGACAATGCTATTAGAAGCTCCACCATGGACAGTGACCCGATTGGTCATCCCGTACCCAGCCACTAGAAGCTCCACCATGGATTTTACATCTTTTTTATTTTTTGATTTTGCATCAAACCAATTAAAAGGTTGAGGTTGTTGTTGCTCGATCCTCAGCTGAAATACATTGAAATGGCCACGAATGCAGTCACCCAGTTAACATTACATAAAGGTCGTAGTTTGAAGAAGCGGGTTCCTGCTTAAATATGATTTGATTTGATGATACTCAGGCTGCACCTACATGATTATGAGAAATATATATGTTGTTCAACATTTTAATTAACTTAAAGTTGAACTAAACTCTGGCCTGTCAACACGTCTGCATTTCATCTAGCTAGTAAAACTTAAAGATGAGTATATCATCCCTAAAAGTTCCTTGCTCTTATAAGATTTCTTTCAAAAGTCATGTAAACTGTCAATCAATAGTTGGGCACTTGCAAAGAATATAAATCTTATTACATTGAATTTTTTAGTAGTTATATTTATCTAAACTTCCACCCAAAGAGTCCAAGTGTCGCCCATTTCTAGAAGCATACGTACATGTGCAGCTAACATAGACTCATCATGTTTTTAAAACCAACCTTACGCATAATAACCTCTATATACGACCCTTATTACATCATTGCTTTACTCGTATCAAATATATTCATGCTACACACATTTTGATTTCTATGTCTCATAAATTTATACTACCAATTTGTTAACACGCACACGCACTGATATACCAAAATATCATACACGCATATACTTAAAACCTCCTAAAACTATGCTAATGAAGATATAATATAATTGTAGAAGCAACTGATCATAAATGGAAGTGATCAAGTGCAGAAGCTGGTGACTGAATAAAACCATCCAATTTGGTCGGAGAAATCACTACCAGTTGGAGCAATTGGCCAATTCTCAGTAGATCAGACGTAGCTTGCCTAAATGGACAGCTCTGTGGAGGAAGCTAATAATAGAAAACAAAACAAGTTGTTACGCTTAGATAGGCAAGAAAAACCTTCGTTCTAACAAGAACAGCCTTCGGTAATCACCTGACAGCTTCGGTAATTTGGAAGTAAGGTGTAACACCCCCAGATCCGGGGTCGGGAATCCGGGTCATCACGGTCTTTCTTTCCACAATATCACTTCACTTAATTAATAATAAATAACCTCATGCTGTGACCCCACACTAACACACACCACAACCCGTTATAGTATCAGAGATGAAATTGAAATAAGTACAAGTCCTTTAATCCACAATTTAAAAGTTATTACAACCCAAAATGATTACTTGATAAATTTACAGTTAATTGTCATTATCTGCCACAAGTTATAATTATACAATATTTGGTTCCCAAAAGTAGAATGCCTGATCTACTAATAGATCTACCTCTGCAGCTATAGCAGCTACAACATCAACGGGAAGACGCGGGACGCTTTCCACGCGCTTGCGCTGGGTCTGCTTGAGTCTGATCATCTTTCCTAACTGTTGTTGTGTGATGAAGAAATGAAGCAAGAGTGAGCATTACAGCTCGCAAGATAATATATAGTGTAAACAATAATGCAAGTATCTAAATGGATAACTTACTAGAATCCTTTATCAAGTGTAAAGTAATTACTTACTGGATATAAGTTTTAAGGAAGATGAAGTTACCAATTACTTCATTATACTTATACCATTTTTAGAAATCTACTTGAACTATTACTGTTCAAAGTATAATAAGTTTCAAAAGGTCATCCCATAGATGAGACCACAAGTTAAGACTTGAATAGATTCAATCTTTGAAACATTTTTAAAGGAAATGAAGTTACTAGATACTTCATTCAATGGGAACACCATTAAAACTATTTGACTTTGTCAAAGCTTCGACAACCACCCATTCGTAGCCCTTCGATCGAAATGCTCTGGGTAGTGTTGCAGAATTGTCCAACTGGATGATGAACTCATTACGGGAGTTTGTCGCGTCAGGAAGACCACTTATGATGATCAGTCGCAGTAGTACAACCCCACCATTTTCTACATGTAGAGGAGAACCTGTCGGATTTACTTGTCAACCGAACACTGGACTCCTAAGGAATGTACCGTCTTGCGGAACTTCCAGGCCATTTGGGCCAATATAATAAGGCTGGGCCGGCGCCACTCGACCACTTACGCCACTCCTAGTTCAGATAAAATCCATGACTCTGAAACGTAAAGTTCGTCCCCACTTTCCCCAAGTAGAAACTTATTGATACGGCTCCACCAAGAAGTCGTATCTAGTTGGAAAGGAAAACTCACCGATATTTTCCAGGCGATGCCTGTTAATGGATTAACTTGTTCCAAGAATTTTACTTCCCGAGTATTGGGTAAGTAATCAAAAACTCTTTTATCAAAATAACAACCTTGTTGCGAATATAAAACATACCACAGAGCCGGATCCCTCAGGTTTTGAGCGAGTATTTAAATCCCCTACAAAAGGAGGATCTTAAATATAAAAATGAGTTTTGGGATCCGCTCTAACTTTTAAAATCATTTTGAAGTCTCGCAAAACATTTTTTAAGAATGTTTGGAGTGATGCTGATTTAATAAATCAGTCCCAATATATTAGAAAATATCTGAATATTATTATTTAAATAATATTCCTATAAAGAATAATCTTTATAAAAATAATTGAAGTAGAAGTTGTAAAACTTATACTTAAAATGATTATTAAATAACCAAAGATATACTTATACGGAAGTACTATCTTTATTTGAATAATCAAAAGTAAGTTTGGTTATCGACTCATTATTCTTTAATAAAATAAAGAATATTATTTAGTAAATAATCAGAGTCATAAGTCCTCGAATGAATATTCAAAATAATATTCAATAATAAAATAAACGGGGTCATAAGCCCTCGAATGAATATTCAAGATAATATTCAATAATAAAATAAAGTTATCGAATAAACCTTATTCGATTCATAGTTTTGAAAACTATTCATATATATATATATAAATATATATATATTATACTCGGGAGCCTCGACTCCCGGTTTTAGAAAAAGTTCACCTTTGGGTCCCCTATACTAAGGGTATATGCAAATTACCGCTTATCTCTAGCATAGGTATTATCAACTGAATTAACAGATATATATATCAAGAATACGAAACAGGCATGCATATATACCATATCACATGCTACAATATATCGCAAGAATTTGCTAAATAACCATTATGCATCTATCACAAGATAATGCATATACAAATGTATACATCACAACAACAGTATAACGGATAGAAAACTTGCCTGAGCGACTGGGGGTTATAAATGGCTTGGGACGAGTCTGGTAACCTATAAACAACATATAAGTTGGAATTAAACCAAAGTCACTTATAAATCTATACTTTAACCAATTTAGACTCTAATGTTCGCTTTGCGCTTACTGATTCTCTTAAGTCGCTCGAGTACCCTCGGCTCCACCATTTTTAATAAATTAACCATTACGAGTTTTAAGGCGATTCTTTTGCGAGTGCCTTACCAACTGCCTAACACACTTTATATAAATGTTTCATACTCCAATTAGTCCTTTTAGGTCTTTAACCTATGTTTCAAAGTAAGGCGAGGGGTAATCATTCGTTCGCGAAACGTCGTTACTTAAAACGGTCGTTTCTCCTAAACCGTACATCGGAATCAAACGAACTACATATCAAAATGAAGCTCGTAACATGAACTATCTAATCATGGCAATGTTCAAAACCTAGCAGTGAGTTTTCTGGTCCTGATGTTAAGAGCAAAAATAGTCTAAAGTAAATCGGACATTACGACGGCTATGTTTACGCGATTTCCCAAATTTTTACCATTCCAAATCATATCAATCCAACTACCAATCAATAAAAACTCAAGATACACATCAATGCTACTGATTTCATTTATAATAAGCTCAAGGATCTCAATCCAATCATATATTATAATACATCCAAATTCAACTAAACTACTTAACAATTAAAGTTCGAATCATGCTTATCATTCAAATTACTACTCATCCATCCAAACCATCTCCAAACTTCAACATTCAAACTTATTACTAAAGGGTGTGAAGATTTATACCTTTATTGGAAGGTGTTAAGTTGCTAGGAAGCCTTATGGAGCCTCCTACAAGCTTGATCTTTCCAAAGAAATCAAGAACACAAAGTTAGGCTTTAAAGTTTCTAAAAGTCCGATTGAAAGAACTGTAAAAATGAGGGTCTTACCGTACTTATTTGGATGAGACTTGTGAACAAGAGTTGTAGGCCATCTCAATACCTTTCAAACGAGCTGTAGAACACAACATTTGAGTGAGTATTGAAGGAGATATGGCAGTTTGAAGTTGCTGTGTTTATTTTGGCCGAGAGCTTCTTCTTGCAAAGTCAACTCTTCTCTTTTTGATTTATATTATTTGCTTGGTTGATTCTTCTTTTTGTCTTGAAATTTGTTTTAACCTTTTTACCATGGTTAATTTTGTATGGCCCAAAATCACCCAACAAACAAAACTCCTTTGTCATGCTTATGCAAGCAAGCTTGTGTCATGTGATGACATCTTCATCCACTACCTTTTTGATTAATCCCTTAATTACTTGGCTAATGACCGCTGATCTGTTATACGGTTCGCTTATCTTTTGTTTTCGTTCGTCGTTTGAGGGATCATATACGAGATCTTATTACTTAGGTTTCCTTAACCTTTCTCAATACATTATATTCATTTTATGATCCTCTCTTATAATCCTTGAATTTAAATCCTTTTTATTCTATTACCTTATACTCAGTTCTTTCTGTATCTGGTAGATTTTCGGGAAAAATCCGAATTTGGATTCTGACGATCTTTACATACACTTATATCCTATATAAAGTACTAATAAGATCTCAGAATAACAATAGAAGAACCCCTACATAGTGTGGTATGAAAAATTTTCTTATTCCGCATACTCAGCAAAAGCACTATTAATAAGGGTTTCAAAAATTCCAAAAATTGGGGTTATTACATAAGGTGGGTTTGGAAATACAAGAAAGTAGAGATAGTAGAGAGAATATCCGTAAAAAGTTATCCGTTTCTTACTTTCCATTGAGTATTTATACCCAAACCTCTAATGAATGATTTTTCCGTTATGCTTGTAGTGTGAATGACCGTTAAGGCGAGAAAGGGGGAGACGTTTTGATTATTTATTAATTTCCAACGGTAGGGTAGAGTAGTGGGCTTTGGCCTTCGGACTAATGGATAAGAAGCTCGATGGGCCTTGTCCCCAGTGGTAGAGAAGCTTAATGAGCCTTCATTCGTTGGGCCTTATTTGGTTCATAACTAACACAAGATGCTATAGCGCACCACATCAATGTTATCTCTTAGAGCATCTCCAATCGTAAAATGCAAAATGGTTGGCCATAATGGTTGGTTATTACCATTTTGTAAAATTTTATCTAAGGGGTTTGATATACACTCCTATGGTATTATCTATATTATGATTATGTAAAGTTATACCTAAGGGTTTTTTTGGTTGGCCAAATATAGCCAACTAAAAATAATTCTGTATAATTTTTACTAAGGGGATACATGGTTGGAGTGTAATTTTATTTACATATTATCTAAATATGCCACATATTTGACACCTAGATGCCAACTAGATTATTTACCTAAGGGTTTTGTAGCATTGGAGATGCTCTGAATCATAATAATCAACTTTCTTTAGCTTATGTTGAATATACACTTGTACTCAGAATTTTGATCAAGGAGCATACACTTTTTGGGATGATGAACCTCATGTTCTCACTCGATCTTTCTCCGTTAAATTTTCATACTAGTCCAGGTTTGTGAGAATGAATTAAACGATGTGTATATTATTATTCGACTTCTCAAATTTTGTGTTTTGAAAACTCTAGTAGTTTTTAAATATAAGTTGTTTGTGCAATATATTTTGAATGTTATAAAATGTATTGTCATCACTTTTAATAGTTTTATTTTTTTTAATTTGTACAATCTTTTTCTAACTCAAAATTTGTGAAATATATATTTATTATTATGAAATATTGTTATCGATTTTAGAAAGGTTAACGCAATTGCACGTATCAAACATGCAGTATACTAATTTCGTTCCCACGAGGACTAATTTAAGTTCTTAAATATCGAATGTTATTTTTCTCTCAATTCAAATTAAATAAATTATGATTTAAACAATATGATAACCTACTCATGATTATAAAAATATACAAATAAACTTGAGAATCAAAGAAGATAAAAAGTATTTTGGCCTTTAACTTCTTATAAAGTTTAACAAGCATTCATTGTCATCTCTATTTTAATGTTTTGATCTCTAGTATAGGATACATCAATATTCACTTTGACATTTTGAATCATAATTGATTACTCGTGATATTAACTCACATATTCCTAAAATTCATGAGCATTATTAGCTCATTACCATAATTTGACTACTCGAGTTGTTTAGGTATTTTGCTATCCTAAACACAAATTAACTCATATGTTAATCTCAAGTTATATTGATTGGTTCTAAACTTAGGTTGTCTCTTTCAAGTATGACTCAAATTAAAAAATTAATCTCAAAGTTAATTACTCTTTGAGAAGCATTACACACAAATCAATATAATTAACCATAGTGAACATAAAATATAGAATCGAAAAGAATACTTATATAAAAAATCAAGAATCCATTAAAGTACTGGATAAAAGATAGTTTAACATCATAAAGAAATAAAACAAATCAATGAAGAAGATGAAGGATAGAACTCGTGATGTGGCTTCAATCTTTTTGATATAAGGGGTTTGTGTAACTACAAGTGTATTCTTTTATTTTTCTTCTCTCGACTGTTCTTTGTCTAAAACTACCCACATGTCTACTTCTCTAACTGCTATCATGCCCAAGATAGAATTGTGTACCTCTTTCCAAACTTTTCAACGACTACTTCTGGGCCTAAAATGATTTGTAGACCTCCCGATATAACCCAAATAGTAAAGACTGCAAATCTTGTCAAAAATCCGAATTTTCAATGAATTGACTTCAAAAGATTCAATTTAAGCTCCAATCTATTATTTCTTCATTCCTACAATAAAATATTAAACACATCAAATAAAAATACCAATTTTATAAAAAATAACTTATAATGTAGGGATAAATTAATAATAAATATCCACTTATCAAATATCCCCACACGTAAGGTTTTGCACGTCCTCGGGCAAAGAAAGAACATAAAAACCACATTCTTAACTTATTAACACCACTTTCGTAGGCGACTAATTGCATTGAACATATATAACAAGCCATTAAACCTGTAGACATATCTAGTTGGATGAGTTTTGTCTAATGAGGGCCTATAGTGAATGTACCCACAAAATCCATCTAGCTCATGTAAATTAACAAAGATGAAAATAAAAATAAATGTGTTTGGTCTGCCAAGTATTTGATGCATGCCAATGTAACTCCACACAAACAAGATAAAAAATGCTATCGCAACTCAAGTATCAAGGTGTACTCAAAAGTCCACGTCAAGTGTAAAAAAATTTGGTAATCATGCTAATCCTACAAGAGTATACTATCAAGAAAACTTGGGATTCTTATAAGTATGACAAGTAATACATCACCTTTCACTCACAAGGAAATTACGTTCAAGAATAGGTGTAGTGTATCACTCAAACCATCGTAAACATAAGCACGCTTGACACTTGGCATCGATCAAACTAGAACACAACATGCATGGATAATGATAATCAGAAGGACTTTTACTCGGGTTGTAATGAGGCTAGGGACAAGGTATGTCCAGAAAAGTTAAATAGGGAGAATTGTCAAAAACTAGTGATTTCCCACAATCAATCACACAATCTACCCATTCCCCACACTAGGACAAATATTAGGGATGGCAAAATAATCCGATCTGACGGATACCCGATTCGAAACCCGAAATTTTGGACTTACCGAACCCGATTTTTTGGATTTAGATTTGGATATGGATTCAATTTTTAAACCCGAAAATTTTTGGATGTGGATTTGGATATTAGGTATACCGATCCGAAACCCGATCCAAAATCTAAAACCCGATCCGAACCCGAAATAAAAAAAACCCGAATTATTAAATATATATAATATTAGAATTTTATATATTACACATTATAATATTATATATATATATATAATTTTAGATAATATACATTATACATATTATTATATAATTTTTTGAACATATACTTTTCTATTTATGTTAAAAATTAACTAATTATAGAGTTCAATGAAATATAATTATTCAATCATTTAAACGGGTAATAAGGTTTATAAAGTTAACAAAACATCTTTTAATGATAAATCTAAAAAACTGGGTATCAATTGGGTTGATTTTTTCAATATTAGCTATACATAAAATAACACAATTAATGATGTGGTGGAGTGGTTGAAGATGACAAGTTAAAACTCTTTCTCTGCAAGTCACGTGTTCGATCCCAACCACTTGCAATATCAATAATTATACAAATTTTTTGATTTCGGGTTCGGGTTCGGGTATGAATATCCAATTCAAAAAAGTTTCGGGTTTCGGGTATATCCAAATCCGATCTGAAATATGATGGATTGAGTTTGGGTATTCATTTTTAGGTATTTTTTGGGTTCGGGTCGGGTTCGGGTATGGATAAAAGTTTGGGGTTTGGATATGGATTCTGCAATACCCGATCTGATCCGACCCGATTGCCATCCCTACAAATATGTACATGTAATTTACTTAGCTTGAGACAACAAATCAAAATACAAATAACAAAAAATAAAACAAAAACTCTTACACAATTTTTTTATGGCATTTATATTTTTTGATGGTCATGAATATAAATTTATGGCCATCATTTGTTTCTGATTTTTTTCTTTTTTTTGCCTTGCATTTTTTTTAGAGAGCTATAAGCAAAACACTAATGTATGTACAATCACTGTGATTCTCTAAATGTCTGAAGAACACGTACTAAGCAAATACAAAAAATCTCAACATTCTCATTGATCAAATATATGATCTCAGGTAACCTACCTATCACACCTTATTATTTCCTCCTTATTTCACCATCCTTTGACAAGTTGGGATCAAAATTATATTAGGTCAAAAGAAGAAATGGGTTTAGGTACATAATATGATGTATCACAAAAAAATGAGTAAACTCAAAGGGCCACTAATGGATCATATATATAAGGCATGTTATAATGGGATAATGTATGGTTAATCATATTTTCCTTTATCATGTTATCAATTATTCAATATTATGTATATCAAGAAAGGTCTAAGAAAAATGCTAGCGATGCAAATACAATCTAGACACACAAGTAAATGAATAAGATGCAAAAGATATACATATAACATCAAAATCTCACTTGGTCTCAAAGGTCATAAATCCATCCCAGCCACAAGAAAATATTCTTTTTAGTGCTCTTTCTTGTACTCAAAGCATGAAAACCTACACATTTTGCACATATTTTATGTCCTTTTAATTACTTAAGACATTCATTGAGTTTAATAACTTCAACTTGCTAGTGAAAATGTGTTCACAAGAACATAGTATTACACCTCTCAAATAAAAAAATCAACACAAAATCACTTAACATGCGTGAATACATTTAGTCCAACTTACAACAATAAATTCATCAACTACTTGGCAGACAATCAAAAACATTTCAATGTAACATCTCTATCATTTTATTAGGTATGATATAGTTTTAATATTATGAAATATTTTTATCAATTTTTACCAACGCAAGTGCACGCATCAAACAAGTAGTATAATAATTTCATTCTGACGAGGACAAATTTAGGTTGTTAAATATCAAATACTATTTTTCTCTCAATTCAAGTTAAATAAATTATAATTTAAATAATATGATAACCTACTCCTAATTATAAAAATATATAAATAAATTTGAGAATTAAAAAAGATAGAAAGTATCTAGGCCTTTAACTTCTTCTAAAATTTAATAAGCATTCATTGTCATCTCTATTTAAATGTTTGATCTCTAGTCTACGGTACATCAATAATCACTTTCATATTAATCTCAAGTGATTCTAACTCATAATATTAACTCCTGTATTCATGTGCGGAATTAAAATTCATGACCAGTATTAGCATGTTACCCTAATTTGACTACTCAAGGAGATTAGGTTTATTCCCTATCGTAATCACAAAATAACACATATGTTAATATCAAGTTATATTGATTGACTCTAAACTTGGGCTGTCACTTCCAAGCATGAGCCAAATTAAGAAATCAATCTCAAAGTTAATTACACTTGGAGAAGCATTACACACAAATCAATATAATCAACCATAGTGAACATTAAATAGAGAATCGAATAGAATACTTATATAAAAGATCAAGAATCATAAAAAAACAAAACAAATGAATAATGAAGATGAAGGAAGGATATAACTCGTTATGCGGATTCAATTTTCTTGATCTAAGGGGTTTGTGTCTTCTACAAGTGTCTTCTCTTGTTTTTCTTCTCTCGGATGTTCTCTGTCTAAAACCACCTACATGTCTAATTCTCTAACTGCTATCTAACATGTTTCTATTTTCTGGGTATAATATAATACAAGAGTTTTAAATGCAAAAATAGGGATAAAATAAATAATTATAAATAGAGTAATATTTAATTAGAAATTCGTGGGCTCACTTCATTGAATGGTTCCAGTTTCTTCAGAGCATATACAAATATCAGGCCCCAGATAGAATTTTGGGCCTCTTTCTAAACTTTTCAACGACTGCTTCTGGGCCTAAAACGGACTTGTAGAACTCCCAGTATAGTCCAAATAGTAAAGACCACAAATCTTGTCTAAAAATCCGAATTTTCAATGAATTGACTCCAAAAGATTAAATTTAAACTCCAATCCAATATTTCTTCATTCCTCGAATAAAACGTTAAAACACCTGAAATAAAATACCAATTTCATACAAAATAACTTAAAAGGTAGGGATAAATTAATAATAAATATCTACTTATAAAATATAATGATTGTCATCACTTTAAATTTGTTTATTTTAAAATGTACGATCTTCTTCTATACTATACAGTACCTACCAGATTTACCTACATATTTATAAAATGAAATTATATCTACAGTAACAGAAAAAATAAATTAAATGTAAATTATCGGGACATCTTTGTTTTGGTAATCAGTTTTTGAGTAAAAATCTCAACCGTCTCTCGAGCCTGATGATTGCATATTTCTAGTATGTGGATGACCTTATACCATGATCATAGGAACTCTTTATTCTTTAATTGATCACATCTACAATGCTAACTGGTAAGTAAGCGTGTTAAAGATACAACGGTCCATAGGCATTAGCACGAACAAGACATACTCTATGTGTTCTATTTAATTTTTTTGTCAGGAAATACCTTCTTGTATTTGAATTATATCAAAATATAATGCTAATTTAATGGGAATATTCTTTCAGTCAAGAAATTTTACCATCTAACCTAAGAACATGCAAGATGTCCCTGAATATTTAGATAATAAAACAATTCAAGATGAATATAAAATCTGAATGGAAATAAGAAGCGAATAAGTCTAAAAATAAATTTTAATATAAAGAATAAAAATTTGCAGAGTTTAGAAATATATTATAATATCTATATAATAGATATCTGAGAAAGAGAGAGATCAAGTAGAGAATATTGTATTCATTCAAGTGTGTGTATAATCATGCTCACATATGGTGCCTATTTATAGGCTTACAAGTGAAAGGTTACAAGTACCTAAAAAGTCAAGAGTCACATGAATAGAAAAGGTCAAAAGTATAGAGTTAAAGATTGGAAAAATTAAAAGTCTAAAGACTTGAAAGGCCAAATGACATCCACATTATTCATAACACTCCTCCTTGGATGTCCGTCATATGAAAAAATTTCTCTTGAATATCCGTTATATGAAACAATGTCTCGTTATAGCCTTACTGGAAACCCCGGTGGGTAAAAAACCTAGTGAAAGAACAAAAACATTATTTCATAATGCACACATGATGCTGCCTCATTAAAAACCTTACTAGGAAAACCCCGTGGGAAAAAAATATGGTTATAAAAAAAGAGTGTGGCGCGCATATATCTCCCCCTGATGATTATGTAGTATAAAATCTTGTAAAACGTCTTAGATATAGTTGTTTATAGCGCCTGGCCCTGTAAAGTAAATCATTGTTGTATCTCCATTGAGTTGTGTAGTATATAACTTCAATCTTTACGAATAAACCACATCTTATAGTACCATGTCAGATCTTCAATCATTGACATAGACAAATATGACTACTATCAAGAGTTTCCATATGCACAATATGATTATGCAAAGTTCTTGCAATTGTTAGTTTCATAATATTCCAAAATAATAACATCATCATAATATGTGATATTTGTTTTTCAAAATGAGACCAACTTATAAGATTCAGAGTAAACACTTTGCACTTGCAAAAAATCAATTCAAACTTTTTTCGAATACATTAGTGAATATCAGTGAAAAATATTCGTGTACCTTCAGGACTCCTATTCTTTTAGATTGGGCTTGCTTTAATGAATGCTTGTAAATTTATTAATTAAATTGGGATATTAAAAATAATATAAATCAATATCTTGTTAAAATATGATGTGTGGTACTTCAGGACCAAAAATATTATTTTAAAGTTTTCATAGTGGTGATTATCATCTTCCTTCGGGGAAGAAATTATGTTTATGAATATTGTATGAACCCATGTCCCAAGTGTATATTTATTATCCTTCTAGAATTTATATCTAATCAACTTTTATAAGTCGTAACTTATGAGCATTCTTTGTAAAATATTTTAGCCCCCACTTAAAAGTGGTTTTCCCCTTCAAAATATGCATTATTCTAGGGAAATTCTGAAGTGATAGACAAACTTCATAACTTACAAAATAAACTCAATAATCCCAATGTATTTTGATTATGAGATGAAATTTATTCAAATGTCAATTAGAAACACACTCTAATTTCCATCCACTCTGGCCAGAGATTTACATGAGTTATCACCTATCACATTACATATTACCTTCAAAAAATATTAGTACGTATAATTCACATACACCTTCTTATGCTGGTAGATACTCTGATGTACAATCATAATTTGATAAGCATTAAATAAAACAACAATATATTTGATGAAGTTTTATGTCAGACTACTGGCCCGAAACCCTTAACAATTTGATAGGACTAGTTCTTGAGAACTTGATTTAACGCTTCCTGCGGTTTAGATCCTTCAGGAATATTTTTATTTAAACATCTGCCAAGTGGGTAAAATATAAATAAAATCATTCATATAATGCCAGACTATCATGTAATTATATTCACTACATATTTTTTTATTCTCTTAATTAATACGAGGTCATTGTGCAACTGTTAGGGCAAAACACGCGATAATATTCATGCAAGTATACACGATCGCAAGTAATATAGAATAAATTCTAGTTCATTTCCACAGTTATTGGTTTAGGATAATTTCAATCAATGTATTTATACAACACTAGTATGGTTATTATCCAATGCTAAGACGAATAATAAATTGAGGTCGTTTAACTAAGATTAACTAAGAGATTATACTAAGAACATAAACTAGGAGATTAAAGAGAGTTGAATAATATATGACACAAACATGAGATTCTAACTTCATTAAATACTTCATTCTATAGCCTTTTCATTCTTAACCTTAACATGTAATGGTGATGACACTAATGAGATAACACAAAACTGATAAATGCTAACTTTCATTGTACGAGTACCATACTACTAGACATCCACAAAAGAAATAGAAGCTGAATAGACACCAATTATATTGAGACCTTATATGTCTATAGAATTTGACAACATAATGGTTTAATGCACAAGTTATCTATCGTGATTACATAGGGAAAGAAAGATGGTTAAAATTACCTATGAATCATGCATAACAATTACATGAACCTATGTTGGCATGGCAAGTTCTAAATCCTTAAATTCACTTTAGCTTCATTCAAGATTAACACACTATCTTATAAGTTTGCGACGCTCATAAGACGAATAAGTACAACCAAACTAGTTTATCATACAATCACCACACACTAAGGCATCGAAACTAATTAACTAAAGAAATTTATAAATAAATCCGTTAGAACCCCATGATAACCATTAGCCCATAATCGGACTCATCATCAACGTGGGTTCCGATAAAAGCATTGTATAATAAACGTAGTCTTTATACTTAAATAAAAGCAAGCACGAAACAAGAGTATAGGTTCACGAATAAGAAAACTAGCATCCAAAGTTACAACTTAAAACAAAGAATCACAAGAATAAACTAGATCTTCTTCGCCTTGGTTGAATTGTGCTCTGCGGTCTTCTTACGCCTTCTCCCTAAGCTCTGGTACATCTTGTTATAAAAAACGAGCATAAGTTATGTATGTATAGCATCCCATGCAGAGTAGAAGTCCAATGGATCAAAATTCTAGAAGAAACATGATTTTATTTACCCGACCTAGCGCGACCGCGGGCTTGACCAGCGCGGGCGCGCTGACATTCTGCTCTTTGGGCGCGACCGTGCGCTACTACAGCCCGGGCGCACCGTGTCTCTGGAGAAATTTATGATTTCTTTCTTTTTTTTGTTGGTTTGAGTTGGTCTTTTCATGAGCTTTTATTCTAGATACCATCCTAACACCATATTAGCATCCAAATAATGCTAATTCACCTGTATTCCTGATAAATGCCTGAAATGCAAAAACACTACAAAAATACGTTAAAAACATAACAATTTGAGTACAAAACATCAATCCAAAGCTTTATGGAGCGTTATAAAGTGTCATACATGCCACTCAACATACCCCCAAACTTGAACCGATGCTTGTCCTCAAGCATAAACAGACTCTAAGAATAAGAAATAAAAATGCATGAATGAAAACTAAATGAATGCAACGATCCCCATAGAATAACTAAACCAATCAACAAGCAACATCTCAACAAATGTAGTTATTCGCACAAAGATTAATCAAGCCCTACAAATCAACCTACAAGCCAGAAATGTGCGTGTGTGAAAATGCTTACAGATATACTATCACAATCTAGATCAATAAACATGACACACTACTCATCAAGGCAATCACAAGGTTATAATAGAATAAAAGCTAGACTCAAAATAACTTATAACACTTCAATTCTAATATCGTAGTTTTACATGGATTCATGCTTTTATTCATAACATAAAAATAACATAATTATGCTTATTTAACCGTGCAATGAGTGAGGTCCACAAAAGACTTATATAATAATACCCATATAGCGAGCGTTAGGTTAGTGGATCCCAGACTATAAAAAGCCTTAGGTCACTAGGCACAAAGTCCCCTAAGAACTTAATAACTCGAGTATTAAAGAGCCCAATCATGATCAATTATGCATAAACACATTTTTTTTTCTTTTCTTGTTTTTTTTCTTTTTTTCTACTTCTTTTTTTAATAAATTTCTGAACGAGTGCGTTTCGCCCCATCTCGTTCAACCTAGACTACTCATATAAAATGAGCCGGCTACTAGCCATTTGACACCTAGCCATAACAACTAGCAATGAAATCCAATTTTCTCCAATTTTTAAATATCCATGTTATTTAATTATTAAGAGAATATCCTAAATTCTAAAAATAAACAAGCGATTAAACCTCGACAAACCAATTAAACCATGACCATGGTCTAGCCCTCAAGCAACCTATAAGACTTAGTGAAATACAATTGTCTCTAGCATGCAAATCAACTCGATAAGACTTAACATCACTAAACACGACATTACTACACTAGCATCAATATCATAAATTAATCGGAAAATCATCTAAGGGATTATGTTATTATGCAAATGCATGAAACTATATGCAACAACTATCATAAAACTACAAAAATAAAAAACTACTACATTGAAAATATGCAACTATATGAACTAAACTAGCATGAATATGCGATAATATGAGACTCACATAAACACATAATCCTTAACTACTACACCCAAACTTAAAATATCCACTATTCTCAATGAAGGTAATAGCAAGGAATCAGGGATACCTAATCAGAACCAGGATCATCACCCTCAAGGGGTGGAGTGTTAGGAGTGTCTGGAGGAAGATACACAGAATCCTCACCGAATACCGGCCACTGGATGTCAACTCATGTGGCTCTGAAAGCATTCCCCAACGCTTGGGTGAGGTCATGTGCAAACCTACTATGGATGTCATGCATCGCATCCATCCTCCTACCTAAATGCCTATACTGCATCGTACTCAAACCAGCACTGCCCTGTGCTTTCTCCTGCTACTGCTGCTACTGTGATCCCGAAGGACCAGCCTCCTCTCCCAACCGAGCTCTCCATGCTGCTCGACGAGCCTGCGAAGTCCCACTAGCATAAGTCTGATCCGCTGGCCTACCACCTCGCAGATGGTCATAAGAATATCCAAGCCCCTTAGGATCGGGCTTCCCACTATACCACTCAGTCATATTTAACCATGTCGAACTATCAATCGGAGCACTAGGGAGCTGCAGCTGCTCATGTGTGGGCTAACGAACGCCAACCGCCACACACAACTTCGTCACAATGGACGCATAGGGTATTGAACACGTAGTACTCCCTCGCAAGAACCTTAGAATACCCTAATGCATCACCATCCCAAGATCCACATAGTCTCCCTGCAGAATACCCCACAATAAATGCGCACGCTCCACGGTAATCTCATGCATGTGAGAAGATGGCATGATATTAGTATAAATAAAAGAATTCCATGCACATGCAAACCTGTTCATGCACGAAGCAGGGAACGTGGCATACTTATTCATTCCCTTCTTGAACTTACAATGAGTCTCAGGCACACAAAGGATAGCAACAATCTAATCCAAGTTAAACTCCTTCGGAGTTTTCTCGTTCCAATTCTCATGTTCATCCTTCCTCTCGGGCTGCTCAATCACCCTACGAATCGCCTCCGCACTGTAGTCCACCGTCATCCTCCTCACCA
Organism: Apium graveolens; assembly: GCF_009905375.1. Lineage (NCBI taxonomy): Eukaryota > Viridiplantae > Streptophyta > Magnoliopsida > Apiales > Apiaceae > Apium > Apium graveolens. Next base: position 174,699,067 of record NC_133651.1, read on the forward strand.
CGGTGAAACCATTCTTCACCGCCTTAGCATTAGCAGAAAACTGACGTACCACACTTATGGGTACAGCAACGGGTGTCTCGCAAAAAACAACCCAGCCCATCTCCAAGATCATCTCCAACAACTTACCATATTTCCCCGATGGCAGAAAACTACGCTCCTTGGCTATAGGCTTCGAAAAAAGCCTCACATACTCCGCCTCAGCCTCGGGAGTTGAAAACCTATGCCTCACACCATATGCACTCGAAGAATCGGTGGTGTTGCTACTTACTTGAGTTTGCTGTCTTTTTGGTGCCATTGAGATTGAATAAGTTTGTGAGAGTAGAAGTTTGTAAGAGAGATTTGTGTGCTTGAGAATATGAGAAGTGATGGAGAAGTTTGTGTATAAGTGTATGTATATATAGGAGATTGAGAGAGAATTATTTATGGAAAAGGAGTGGAAATTGATTATGTCAATAATGGGAATAATGGGTTTAATTTGGAGAGGAAAATTTGGGATGTGGAAGAGTAAAATTTGGGTGGGAATTGATTTTGTATTAAAATCCCGAATTTCTCTTCTTTTCTTCCTTGTAATTTACTTTTCACATACAAGGACCCAGCGCAGCCGCACGCGATCTTGGCGCGGGCACGCCGTGCTACTGACATTTCGGAACTGCCTCCCCGCCAGGAAGCGCGAGCGCACACAGTTTTTGGAATTTCAGCACGGCCGCCCCGCTCTATAGCGCGGGTGTGCCGTGCTACTGTACTTGGCCCTGAAATTTTCTGTTTTTTTTTATGTTTTTCTCTTTCCTTTCAGCTTCCTCTACCTACTAATGTACAACAAACTTGGGTTGCCTCCCAAGAAGCGCTTGGTTTACGTTGTTAGCTTGACGTAGAATCTCGAGATCAGGTAGACAATAAAACAACACTAACCACCTCACGGTTTGCCATATCCCCATAGTAGTGCTTCAACCTCTGACAATTTACCTTGAATGTTTGGCATAGATCATTCTCAAAAATCTCCACAGCTCCATGCGGAAACACCGTTTTGATTATGAAAGGCCCGGACCATCTTGACTTCAATTTTCCAGGAAAATGATGGAGACGAGAGTAATATAACAGAATTTGTTGTCCCCGCATAAATGACTTGAGCACTAGACCCCTATCGTGCCACCTCTTGACTTTCTCCTTGTACATTTTATTATTTTCATACGCTTGAAGCCGAAATTCGTCGAGTTCATTCAATTGAAGCATTCTCTTCTTACCAGCTACATCCAAATCAAGGTTCAACTTCTTCAAAGCCCAATACGCTTTATGCTCGAGCTCCACAGGAAAATGACACCCCTTACCATAAACCAACTGAAATGGTGACATTCCCAACGGAGTCTTGTATATTGTTCTATATGCCCAAACAGCTTCATCAAGCTTCAAGGACCAATCCATCCTTGATGGACACATAACTTTCTCTAGAATATTATTGATCTCCCTGTTCGACACCTCAGCTTGACCATTAGTCTGAGGATGGTAGGCTGTTGCAATACGATGATTCACATTATACCTTTGCATCATGGCAGTGAACTTGCGATTATAAAAATGCGATCCCTCGTCACTGATTATGACTATTGGAGTCCCAAATCTTGTGAATATCTGCTTATGAAGAAAATTAAGCACTAATTTTGCATTATTTGTCGGCAAAGCCTTGACTTCCACCCATTTCAACACATAATCGACTCCCAACAAGATATACTGGTTATTACAAGATGAGACAAACGACCCCATAAAGTCGATTCCCCAAACATCAAAGACTTTAACCTCGAGAAGCATATTAAGAGGCATCTCATCCCTCTTGGACATATTACCCACACGTTGGCATGAATCACACTTCAAAACAACGTGATGCGCATCCTTAAACAATGTAGGCCAAAAGAATCCCGCTTGAAGGACCCGAGCTATTGTCTTTTCTCCACTATAGTGGCCTCCATAAATAGTAGTATGACAGTCTCGCAAGATTCCCCCCATTTCGTTGTATGAAATACATCTCCTGATGATTTGGTCAGTTCCTTGCCTAAACTAGTATGGTTCATCCCACATGTACCACTTCACCTCATGAAGAAACTTCTTCCTTTGAGCGTACGACAAGTCTGGAGGCATGATATTACTCACAAGGTAGTTCACAATATCTGCAAACCACGGTTTTTCCTCTTGCACTCGAAACAACTGCTCATTGGGAAAAAACTCATTTATCAATGCCTTATCTTGTGAAGTTGCACTTGGATCTTCCAAATGAGATAGATGATCAGCGTCTTGATTCTAAGTACCTTTTCTGTCCTTGATCTCTAATTCAAACTCCTGAAGCAAAAGAACCCATCTAATCAATCTAGGCTTTGAATCCTTCTTCGAGATGAGATATCCAATTGTAGCGTGATCCGTGAAAACTGTCACCTTCGTCCCAAGCAAATAAGATCAAAACTTCTCAAAACTGTAGAAAATAGCCAGAAGTTAAATATCTTTAGTAGTGTAATTCAGTTGAGCATCATTGAGGGTCTTACTAGCATAGTAGACCACATAAAATATGTTGTTCTTTCTCTGCCCAAGAACTGCTCCAACTGCATAGTCACTTGCATCGCATATCATCTCAAAAGGTTCATTCCAATCAGGTGTCGTGATCAAACTCTTCTTCAAGAACTCAAAAGCAGTTAAGCCCTCGTCATCAAACTTGAACGGGACATCCTTCTCTAGAAGATTGCATAAAGGTTTAGAGATTTTTGAAAAGTCCTTGATGAACCGCCTATAGAAACCCGCATGTCCAAGAAAGCTGCGAACTCCCTTAACAGAATTTGGTGGGGGAAGATTTTCATTGACCCCCACCTTGGCTTTGTCCACCTCAAGACCCTTACTAGAGAACTTGTGACCAAGAATAATGCTTTGTTGCACCATAAAGTGACATTTCTCCCAGTTGAGAACCAAATTGGTCTCAACACACCTTTTAAGAATGTCACCAAGATTCTGCAATCACTCATCAAATGAATCGCCAAACACAGAGAAGTCATCCATGAATACCTCCGCATTCTGACCAATCAGGTCAGAGAAGATAACCATCATGCATCTCTGAAATATGGTCGATACCCCACACAAACCAAAAGAAACTCTTCTAAAGGCGAAAGTACCAATGAACAAGTTAAAGTAGTCTTTTTATGATCTTCCGGAGCAATGCAAATCTGATTATAGCCCGAATAGCCATCCAGAAGACAGTAGTACTCATGCCCAGCCAATCTGTCAAGCATCTGATCAATAAATGGCAGAGGGAAGTGATCCTTTCTCGTGGTCTTGTTTAGCTTCCTGTAATCCATGTAAACTCTCCACCCTGTGACTATTCAAGTAGGAATGAGCTCATTCTTCTCATCAGTAACAACGGTGATACCTCCTTTCTTTGGCACACACTGAACTGGACTCACCCAAGAACTTTCAGAAATGGGATAAATGATCCCTGTATTCAACCATTTGAGAATTTCCTTGTTCAAAACTTCTTTTATGATCGGATTCAGCCTTCTTTGTTGCTTAACAGTAGGCTTGTTACCTTACTCTAGCAGAATTTTATGCATACAATAAGAAGGTCTGATTCCCTTAATATCTGCTATTGTCCATCCAATTGCCGATTTGAACTCTCTCAGAATTCTTAAGAGTTTTTCCTCATCACTATCTAAAAGGTTAGATGCAATAATAATATGCAAAGTCGATACATCAACTAAAAAAGCATACCTTAAGTGTTCAGGTAATGGTTTAAGCTCAAGTGTAGTAGCTTCCTCAATAGATGGATTGAGGTGCTTGGGAGATTTGTTCAGCTCTTCCATTCCAAGAGATTCAAAAGGCATATCCATCTTCCTCTTCCAGGGAGAAGCATTCAGATATTGCAATTACTCATCATCTTCACTATCAGAATTCCCCAACAAGGCCTTTTCTAAGGCATCAGACCTTAGCAATTGATCAAGTTCTGAAGTAACCACAGAATTGACCAACTCCACCTTTAAGCACTCTTCATTTTACGTAAGGAATTTCATGGCATTGAACACATTAAAAGTTACATCCTGATCCAACACTCGCATGGTGAGCTCACCCTTCTGCACATCTATCAAGGTTCGACCAGTAGCCAAGAACGGTCTTCCCAAGATTATGGGAATCTTCTTATCCTCCTCGAAATCAAGAATTACAAAATCAGCAAGAAAGATGAGTTTATCCACCTTGACCAAAACATCCTCAATAATGCCTCACGAATATGTAATAGAATGATCAGCCAGCTGTAGAGTCATATTAGTAGGTTTTGGATCAAGTAAGTCCGACTTCTTGAAGATTGACAAAGGCATCAGATTGATGCTAGCTCCCAAGTCACATAAGCATTCATCAAATGACACTTTTCCAATGGTGCAAGGAATAGTGAAGCTTCCAGGATCTTTAAGTTTCAGAGGTAACTTATGTTGCAGCACAACACTGCATTCCTCCGTGAGAGAAACTGTCTCTAAGTCATCAAGCTTCACTTTCCGAGAAATTATACCTTTCATAAACTTCGCATAAGTAGGCATTTGTTCAAGAGCTTCAGTGAAGTGTATGTTGATATGAAGTTTCTTGAACACCTCCAGAAACTTTTCAAACTGCTTATCCAGCTTTTTCTTCTGCAGCCTCTTAGGAAAGGGAGGTGGAGGATATATCTGTTTCTCCGCTGTATTACTGTCAGGATGAGTGTGTTCAACATTAGTCTTCCTTGGTTCCACTTCAGCTTCCTTCTGCACTTCTTCCTTAGCTACAGCTTCTTCATCTGAAATTTGACAGTGTTCGGGATTTGCATCCTTCCCAGACCTTAATGTAATTTCCTTTACCTGCTCCTTAGCTTCCCTCTTTCCTCGTACTTCAGTGTCACTAGAAAGTGTACCAGGTTGACGATTTAACAAGACATTGGCAATTTGTCCAATTTGATTTTCCATGATCTTGATAGAAACCGCTTGGCTCTTGCACATGAGCCTCAACTCCTCCAATTCAGATTTTTCATTAGACTGTTACAGCTGGAGTTGCTGCCTTGGTGCATATTACGGTTGCTGAAAACCAGGATGGTTGTACTGCATTGCTGGATACTGCTGATAAGGCTGCTGAACCGTATTCTGAGTATTGCTCCAGCTAAAGTTAGGTTGATTATGGTTGTTGGGATGATAGGTGGCTGGTACAGGTTGTTGTGACCTCTGAAAGTTGGTCACAAAATGAGCTGATTCACTAGAAATGACACACTGATCAGTCTTATGGGCACCAACACAAAGCTTACATATACAAGTGATCTGATTAACTCCATAATTAGCCAAAGAATCCACCTTCATCGTCAAAGCCTTAAGGTGAGCAGCTATAGCAGTAGCTGTATCTATGTCCAGAATTCCTGTTACCTTTCCCTGAGATAGTCTCTGAGTAGGATTCCGGTATTCATTAACAGTCATTAGTTCAATCAATTCATAAGCTTCATCATAGTTTTTAGCCCACAAGGCTCCTCCTGATACCGCATCAAGCATGGGTCTAGAAGTAGCACCCAAACCATTATAGAAATAGTTAATGATCATTTAGTCAGGCATCCCATGATGAGGATACTTCCTAAGCATCTCCTTATATCGATCCCAAGCCTCACATAATGATTCTCCAGATTGCTGAGCAAATTGAGTAAGTGTATTTCTGATTGCAGCAGTCTTCGCCATAGGAAAGAATTTAGTTAAGAAATTTTGCGCAAGATCCTCATATTTGGTGATAGACCCAGGTGATAGAGAATGTAACCAGCACTTAGCTTTATCCCGCAGAGAGAATGGGAAAAGCCTCAACTTAATAGCATCTTCAGAAAATCCATTGAACTTGAAAGTGTCGCAGATCTCGATGAAATCTCTGAGGTGCATGTTGGGGTCTTCTGTCGGAGAACCCCCAAATTGAACTGAGTTTTGTATTATCTGAATCGTGCTCGACTTGATTTCAAAGGTATTAGCCGAGATGGCTGGTCGAACAATGCTAGACTGAATATCATTGATCTTCAGTTGAGAGTAGTCCATCAAAGCCCTTGGATTCGCTTCTGGTTCTCCCATTGCAATAAGAACCTCTTATTCTTTCTCATTTAATATCTCTTCTTCAACTTTCTCCTCGACTACAACTTCTTCCTCAGCTTGATCCAGTGTTCTCTTACGAGACCGAGAACGCGTATGCATACACACTCACTAGAGTACCTGAAACACGATAAGGAATTAAGTAAGTAACAATGTCCGAGTCACTGAACTTTAACGACCAATGATGACAAACACATAAACTAAAAATTAACAACGATATCCCCGCAGCGGCGCCAAAAACTTGTTAGGGCTAAAACACGTGCTAATATTCACGCAAGTATATGTGATCATATGTAATATAGAATAAATTCGAGTTCGTTCCCACAGGGATTGGTTTAGGTTAATTTAAATTAATGTATTTATGCAACACTAGTATGGTTATTATCCAATGCTAAGACGAATAACAAATTGAGGTTTTTTAACTAAGATTAACTAAGAGATTATACTAAGAACATAAACTAGGAGATTAAAGGGAGTTGAATAATATATGACACAAACATGGGTTTCTAACTTCATTAAATAGTTTATTCTATAGCCTTTTCGTTCTTAACCTTAGCATGTAATGGTGATGACACTAATCAGATAACACAAAACTGATAAACGCCAACTTTCGTTGTACGAATACCATACTACCAGACATCTATATTGAGACCCTATATATCTATAGAATTTGACAACATAACCGTTTAATGCACAAGTTATCTATCGTGATTACATAGGGCAAGTGAGATGGTTAAAATTACCTATGAATCATGCATAACAATTACATGAACCTATGCTATCATGACAAGTTCTAAATCCTTAAATTCACTTTTGCTTCATTAAAGATTAACACACTATCTTATAAGTTTGCGACGCTCATAAGACGAATAAGCACAACCAAAACTAGGTTATCATAAAATCACCACACATTAAGGCATCGAAACGAATTAATAAAGAAATCCATAAATAAATCCGTTAGAAACCCATGATAACGATTAGCCCATAATCGGACTCATCACCAACATGGGTTCCGATGAAAGTATAATAAACATAATCTTTATACTTAAATAAAACCAAGTATGAAACAAGAGTATAGGTTCAAGAATAAGAAAACTAGCATCCAAAGTTACAACTTAAAACAAAGAATCACAAGAATAAACTAGATCTTCTTCGCCTTGGTTGAATATTGCTCTACGGTCTTTTCCTTACGCTCTGGTACGTCGTGTTATAAAAAATAAGTTTTGTACTTGGTTTTCTTATTCTTGAACCTATACTCTTGTTTCGTACTTAGTTTATTATTTATTCAGTATAAAGACTACATTTAATATACCATGCTTTCATCGGAACCTACATTGATGTTGAGTCTGATTATGGGCTAATCGTTATCGTAGGGTTCTAGCGGATTTATTTATGGATTTCTTTAGTTAATTTATTTCGATGCCTTAGTGTGTGGTGATTGTATGATAACCTAGTTTTGGTTGTGCTTATTCATCTTATGAGCGTCACGAACTTATAAGATAGCTTGTTAATTCTTAATGAAGCGATAGTGAATTTAAGGATTTAGAACTTGCCATGCTAGCATATGTGCATCTGTTATTGTTATGCATGATTCGTAGGTAATTTTAACCATCTTACTTGCCCTATGTAATCACGATAGATAACTTGTGCATTAAACAGTTATGTTGTCAAATTATATACACATATAGGGTCCTAATATAATTGGTGTCTATTCAGCTTCTATCTCTTTTGTGGATGTGTGGCAGTATGTTATTCGTGCAACAAAAGTTTTCATTTAGCAGTTTCCTATTGTCTGATTAGTGTCATCACCATTACATGCTAAGGTTAAGAACGAAAAGGCTATTGAATGAAGTATTTAATGAAGTTAGAATCCCATGTTTGTGTTATATATTATTCAACTCTTTTTAATCTCTTAGTTAATGTTCTCTAGTATAACTCTCAATAGTTAAACATAGTATAATCAAAACCCAAATTGTTATTCGTCTTAGCATTGAATAATAGCCATATCATTGTTGCATAAGTGCATCAATCACATCATTAACCTAAACCATTCCCTATGGGAATGAACTAGAAATAATTCTATATTACTTGCGAACGCGTATACTTGTGTGAAATATTAGCGCGTGTTTAGCGATTAACAAGTTTTTGGCGCCGCTGCCGGGGATCGGTGTTAACTTTTAGTTTATGTGTTTTTCATCAGTGATCACTAAAGTTCATTGGCCCGGATATTGTTACTTGCCTACTCTTTTCCTTGTCGTGTTTCAGGTACTCTAGCGAGCCTGTATGCATACGCGTTCGCGGGCGCGTAAAAGAAATCTGGATCAAGTCGAGGAAGAAGCTATAGTGATTTGAAGGGAAGTTTTTGAGGACGAAGAGAAAGTAGAAGAAGAAGAAGAGAAAGTCAAGGAACCATCTTTAGTAGTGATGGGAGATCAGGCAGAAATTCCTAAGGCTTTGATGGACTATTCTCAGCCTAAGATCGATGATATTCAGTCGAGCATGATTAAACCATCCATCTCGGCTAACACTTTTGAGATCAAGTCGAGCACGATTCAGATGATACAGAAGTCAGTTCAGTTTGGGGGTTCTCCTACAGAAGACCCCAACATGCACATCAGGGATTTCATCGAGATCTGCGACACTTTCAAATCCAAATGGGTGACTGAAGATGCTATCAAGCTACGACTTATCCCATTCTCTCTAAGGGATAAAGTAAACTGCTGGTTACATTATCTACCACCAGGGTCTATCACTAAATGGGAGGATCTTGCTCAAAATTTTCTCACTAAATTCTTTCCTATAGAGAAGATCGCTGCAATCATGAATGCTTTTACTGAGTTTGCACAGCAAACTGGAAAATCTCTGTGTGAGGCTTGGGATCGATACAAGGAGATGCTAAGGAAGTGCCCACATAATGGCATGCCTAATTGGATGATTATAAACTATTTCTACAATGGTTTGGGCGTTCAGTCTAGACCTATGCTTGATGTAGCATCTGGTGGAGCTTTATGGGCCAAAAGCTATAATGAAGCTAATGAGTTGATTGAGCTCATGGAATCTAATGAATACTAGAATCCTATACAAAGAATGTTGCAAGGCAAAGTAGCAGGAATTCTGGAAGTGGATACAACTACTGCTATAGCTGCTCAACTTCAATCTTTGACGATGAAAGTGGACTCTTTGGCTAATTATGGAGTTAATCAAATTAGTAGTGTTTGTGAGCTTTGTGCGGGGCACATGAAACTGAGCAGTGTGCTATTTCTAGCGAATCAGCTCAATTTGTGAGTAACTTTCGGAGATCACAGCAACAAGCTCCAGCCACTTATCATCCAAATAACTGTAATCATCCTAACTTCAGCTGGAGTAACGATCAGAATATGGTGCAACAATATTATCAGCCATACACAACAAAGCAGTATAACCCTCCTGGTTTTCAGCAACCGCAATATGCCCCTAGGGAACAACTTCAACTTCAGCAGTTACCACAAGCTAATGAAAAATTTGAATTGGAGGATTTGAGGCTCATGTGCAAGAGCAAGGTTGTTTCTATCAAGACCTTGGAGAATCAGATTGAGCTAAAGAACATTTTAAGGCAATTACATTGAGGTCTGGTAAGGTTGCAAGGACTGAAAAAGCTAAGACTCCAGAATCTGAAGTTGAGGCTGAAGAAGAAGAAGTGCAGTAGGAAGCAGAAGTGGAACCAAGGAAGAGTGCTGTTGAGCACACTCCTCCTGAGGGTAATACAGGGGAGAAACAAATCTATCTTCTACCTCATTTTCCTAAGAGGCTGCAGAAGAAAAAGCTGGATAAGCAGTTTGATAAGTTTCTGGAGGTGTTCAAAAAACTTCACATCAACATACCTTTCGCTGAAGCTCTGGAACAAATGCCTAGTTACGCGAAGTTCATGAAAGATATTCTCTCTAGGAAAGTGAAGCTTGATGACTTAGAGACTGTTGCTCTCACGGAGGAATGCAGTGCTATGCTGCAACAGAAGTTTCCTCCAAAGCTTAAAGATCCTGGAAGCTTCACTATTTCATGCACCATTGGAAAGGTGTTATTTGACAAGTGTTTATGTGACTTTGGAGCTAGCGTCAATCTGATGCCCTTGTCAATCTTCAAGAAGTTGCAATTGCCTGATCCAAATCCTACTTCGATGACTTTGCAGTTGGCCGACCGTTCTATTACATATCCGCGAGGTATTATGGAGGATGTCTTGGTCAAGGTGGATAAACTCATCTTCCCTGCTGATTTTGTAATTCTTGATTTCGAGGAGGATAAGAAGATTCTCATAATTTTGGGAAGATCTTTTTTGGCTATTGACCGAACCTTGATAGATGTGTAGAAAGGTGAGCTCACCTGCGAGTGATGGATCAGGATGTAACTTTAATGTGTTCGATGCCATGAAATTCCCTACGGAAAATGAGGAGTGTTTTAAGGTGGAGATGGTCGATTCTGTGGTCAATTCTGAACTCGATCGATTGCTAAGGTCTGATGCCTTAGAAAAGGTCTTGTTGGGGAGTTCCGATAGTGAAGATGATGAAGGGGATGAACAGCTACAATTTCTGAATACTTCTCCCTGGAAGTGAAATATGGATATGCCTTTTGAATCTCTTAGATTGGAGGAGCTAAATAAAGCTCCTAAGTGCCTTAAACCATCTATTCAGGAAGCTCCTACTCTTGAGCTTAAACCTTTACCTGAACATTTGAGGTATGCGTTTTTTGGTGATGCATCTACTTTGCTGTTATTATTGCATCTGACCTTTCAGGTAGCAATGAGGGAAAGCTTTTGAGAATTCTTAGAGAATTCAAATCGGTAATTGGTTGGACTATAGAAGATATCAAGGAAATCACCCCTTCTTATAGTATGCATAAAATTCTTCTAGAGGAAGGAAGGAAGCCTACTGTTGAGCAACAAAGAAGGTTAAATCCGATCATGAAAGAGGTTGTGAAGAAGGAAATCCTCAAGTGGCTAGATGCAGGGATCATCTATCCTATTTATGACAGTTCATGGGTGAGCCCAGTTCAGTGTGTGCCAAAGAAATGAGGTATCACTGTGGTAGCAAATGACAAGAATGAGCTTATTCCTACACGAGCAGTCACGGGGTGGAGAGTTTGCATGGATTATAGAAAGATAAACAAGGTTACAAGGAAGGATCACTTCCCTCTTCCTTTCATTGATCAGATGCTTGATAGATTGGCTGGGCATGATTACTATTATCTTCTAGATGGCTATTCGGGATATAATCAGGTTTGTATCGCTCTAGAAGATCAAGAAAAGACTACATTCATATGTCCTTTTGGTACTTTTGCATTCCGGAGAGTTTCTTTTGGGCTATATGGAGCACCGACCACATTTCAGAGATGCATGATGGCTATCTTCTCTGACATGATTCGTCAGAGAAGATTTCTCTGTGTTTGGTAATTCATTTAATGAGTGCTTGTAAAATTTAGGCGATGTTCTCAAGAGGTATGTTGAGACCAATTTCGTTCTTAATTGGGAGAAATGTCACTTTATGGTGCGACATGGCATTATTCTTGGGCACAAGGTCTCTAGTAAGGGTCTTGAGGTGGACAAAGCCAAAGTGGGGGTCATCAAAAATCTTCCCCCACCAATTTATGTTAAGGGATTTCGCAGTTTTCTTGGTCATGCGGGCTTCTACAGGCGGTTCATCAAGGACTTCTCAAAAATTTCTAAACTTTTGTGCAATCTTCAGGAAAAGGATGTCCCATTTAAGTTTGATGACGAGTACATGGCTGCTTTTGAGTTCTTTAAGAAGAGTTTGATTACGAAACCTGTCATAACTGCACCTGGTTGGAGTGAACCTTTTGAGATGATGTACGATGCAAGTGACTATGCAGCTGGAGCAGTTCTTGGGCAAAAAAAGAACAACATATTTCATGTGGTCTACTATGCTAGTAAGACCCTAAATGGTGCTCAGCTGAATTATACTACTATGGAGAAAGAACTTCGGGCTATTGTCTATGGTTTTGAGAAATTTCGATCTTATCTGCTTGGGACGAAGGTGACAGTTGTCACTGATCATGCTGTCATTCGATATCTCATCTCGAAGAAGGACTCAAAGCCTATACTGATCAGATGGGTTCTTTTACTCCAGGAGTTTGAATTAGAGTTCAAGGACAGAAAAGGGACTGAAAATCAAGTCGCTGATAATCTCCCACGTTAGAGGATTTAATTATAACTTCACTAGATAAGACATTAATAAATGAGTCTTTTCCCGATGAGTAGCTGTTTGGAGTGCAAGAGGAAGAACCGTGGTTCGTAGACATTCTGAACTATCTTGTGAGTAATATCATGCCTCCCGACTTGTCATACGCTCAAAGGAAGAAGTTTCTGCATGAAGTGAAGTGGTATATGTGGGATGAGCCGTTTCTTTTTTGACAAGGAGCTGACCAAATCATCAGGAGATATATTCCTTTCAGCGAAACGAGGGGGGGGATCTTGCAAGATTGCCACTCAATGGCTTATGGAGGACATTATGGTGGAGAATAGACAGTAGCTCGTATTCTTCAAGTAGGTTTCTTTTGGCTGACTTTATTTAAAGATGCTCATCAGTTCGTTTTGAATTTTGATCGATTTCAACGTGTGGGTAATATGTCCAAGAGGAATGAGATGCATCCTAATGTGCTTCTCGAGGTTGAAGTCTTCGATGTTTGGGTAATTGACTTCATTGGGCCATTTGTCTCATCTTGTAACAATCAGTATATCTTGTTGGCGGTTGATTATGTGTCGAAATGGGTTGAAGTTAAGGCTTTTCCAATGAACGGTGCGAAGGTAGTGCTTAATTTTCTTCATAAATAGATATTCATAAGATTTGGAACTCCGAGAGTCATAATCAGTGATGAGGGGTCGTATTTTTGCAATTGCAAGTTCACTACTATGATGCAAAGGTATAATATGAATCATCGCATTGTTACGGCTTATCATCCTCAGACGAATGGTCAAGTTGAGGTATCTAACAGAGAGATCAAGCGTATCTTGAAGAAAGTTGTATGTCCATCGAGAAAAGATTAGTCTTTGAAGCTTAACGAAGTTGTTTGGGCGTATAGAACAACATATAAGACTCCATTGGGAATGTCATCGTTTCAGTTGGTTTATGGTAAGGGGTATCATTTGCCGGTGGAGCTCGAGCATAAAGCGTATTGGGCTTTGAAGAAGTTGAATCTTGATTTGGATGCAGCTGGAAAGAAGAGGATGCTTCAATTGAATGAACTCGACGAGTTTCGACTTTAAGCATATGAAAACAACAAAATGTATAAGGAGAAAGTCAAGAGGTGGCACGATAGGGGTCTAGTGCTCAAGTCATTTATGCCGGGGCAACAAGTTCTTTTATTTAACTCTCGTCTTCGTCTTTTTCTTGGAAAGTTGAATTCAAGGTGGTCAGGGCCGTTTGTTGTCAAAACTGTATTTCCACATGGAGCGGTGGAAATTTTTGAGAATGATCTAGGCAAAACATTTAAGGTAAATGGTCAGAGGTTGAAGCATTACTATGGTGACATGGAAAATCGGGAGGTGGTCAGTACCATTTTGTTGTCCGTTTAATCTCGCATTTTTATGTCAAGCTAACGACATAAAACAAGCGCTTCTTGGGAGGCAACCCAAGTTTATTGTACAATAGTAGGTAGAGAAAGCAAGAAGAAAAGAGAAAAAACACAAAAAAATCAGAAAAACAGAAAATTTTAGGGCCAACTTCAAAAGCTGAGCGAGCGGCTGCGCTGGAATTCCAGAAATCAAGCGCGGCCACGCTGATCTAGCGCGCAGCCACACTGATTTGGCAGAAAGTGAGCGCACCCGCGCTGGTCTAGCGCACGGCCGCGCCAGGTCCCTGTTTCATAAAAAATAAAGGGCAGTTTGTGAAGAGAAAATTGGGGTTTTTAATAGAAAATCAAATTCCACCCGATTTTTACTCTTGCACATCACAAATTTCCTTCTCCAAATTAAACCCATTATTCCCACTATTCCCATAATCAATTCCCACTTCTATTCCATATCTAATTCTCTTCCAACCTCCTATATATACACACACTTATACACAAACTTCGCCACCACTTCTCAAATTCTCAAACACAATTCTCTCTCAAACACTTATCTTTTATTCTCTCTTATTCAATCCCAATAGCACCCAAGAGACAAAGAACTCAAGTCAGCAGCACCACTGATTCTTCAAGTGCGGGTGGTGTGAGGCCGAGGTTTTCGACTTCCGAGGCTGAAGCGGAGTATACGAGGCTTCTCTCGAAGCCTATAGCAATGAATCGAGATTTTATGCCATCGGAGAAGGATGGTAAGTTGTTGGAGATGATCTTGGAGATGGGCTGGGTTACTTTTTGCGAGATACCCGCTGCTTTACCCATGAGTGTTGTTCGAGAGTTTTATAGTAATGCTAAGGCGGAGAAGAATGGTTTCACTGTGGTTAGGGGGATGACGGTGGAGTACAGTGCGGATGCGATAAAGAGGGTGATTGAGCAGCCCGCGAGGAAGCCCGATCAGGACTCCGGAGAACTTTGACTTGGATTTGATTGTTGTTACTCTTTGTGTGCCTGGGACTCATTGGAAGTTCAAGAGGGGCACGACTGGTTATTCCACACTCCCTGCTTCGAGCATGAACAGGTTTGTTCGTGCATGGAATGCGTTTATCTGTGCTAACATCATGCCATCTTCTCATGTGCATGATATGACTGTGGAGCATGCACGACTGTTGTGGTGGATTCTTCAAGGTGACTATATGGACCTTGGGATGGTGATTTACCAGGGTATTCTGATATTTTTGTGAGGGAGTACTACGGGGTCTATACCCTATACGTCCGTTGTGAAGAAGCTGTGTGTGGTAGTTGGTGTTCATTGGCCAGCACACGAGAAACTCCAGATTCCGAATGCTCCGATTGACAGCACCACTTTGGCTACGATGCAAGAGTGGGATGGAGGCAAGCCTGATTTGAAGGGGCTTGATTATTCTTTTAACCATTTGCCTGGTGGGAGGCCAGCTGTTGGGGCAGCTCAGTTGAGCAGGACTACATGGAGATCTCAGTTAGGTGAAGAGGCTGGTCCATCACAGCAGGAGCAGGAGAAAGCATGAGCTGATGTTGGAGTTGGTATGAGCATGACGCAATATAGGCATCTAGCGAGGAGGATGGATGTGATGCATGACATTCATAGTCAGTTTGCACATGATCTCACCCAGGCACTAGGGACTACATTCAGAGCCACAGGAGTTCACATCCAGTGGCCAGTATTTGGTGAGGACTCCGTGTATCCACCTCCAGACACGCATGACACTCCACCTGTTGCGGGTGAGGATCCTGATTCCGAGTAGGTATGCCTGATTCCTTACTATTACCTTCACTGAGGACAGTGAAAATTTTAAGTTTGGGGGTAGTATTTGAAAGAATATGTTTTGTGTGAGTCGCATATAGTTTGCATATTCATGATAGTTTAGTGCATATAGTTGCATATTTTGCCATGTAGTTTTTTTTATTTTTGTAGTTTTTATGATAGTTTGTTCATATAGTTTAATGCATTTGCCTAATAACATGATCCCTTAGATGATTTTTCCGATTGATTTGTGATATTGATGCTAGTATAGTGATGTCGTATTTAGTGATGTTAAGTCTTGTTTAATTGATTTGGATGCTAGAGACAATTGTATTTCACTAAGTCTTATAGGCCGCTTGAGTTCCAGATCATGATCATGGTTTATTTGTTTGTTGAGGTTTAATCGCTTGTTTATATGTAGAATTTAGGATATTCTCTTAATAATAAATTAACATGGATATTTAGAAATTGGAGAAAATTTGATTTCATTGCTAGTTGTTGTGGCTAGGTGTCAAATGGCTAGTAGCCGGCTCATATTTTATATGAGTAGTCTAGGGTTGAGCGAGATGGAGCGAAACACACTCGTTCAGAAATTTGTGAAAAAGAAAAAAAGAAAAAAAAAGAAAAAAAAAGAAAAAAAGAGAAAAAAATAAATAAGTGTTATGTATAATTGATCATGAGTGGGCTCTTTAGTACTCGAGTTATTAAGTTCTTAGGGGACTTTGTTCCTAGTGACCTAAGGCTTTTAAAGTCTGGGATCCGCTAACCTAAAGCTCGCTATATGGGTACTATTGTATAAGTCTTTTGTGGACCTCACTCATTGCACGGTCAAATAAGCATACTTGTGTTGTTTATGTGTTGTGAATAAAAGCGTGAATCCATATAAAACTCCAATATAAGAATTGAAGTGTTATAAGTTATTTTGAGTCTAGCTTTTATTTTATCTATAACCTTGCGATTGCTTTGATGAATAGTGAGTCATGATTATTGATCTAGTTGCGATAGTATATTTGTAAGCATTTGCACACACACACGTCTCTGGTTTGTAAGTTGATTTGTAAGGTTTGATTGATCTTTATGTGAATAACTGCATTTGTTGAGTTGTTGCTTGTCGATTGGTTTAGTTATTCTATGGGGATTGTTGCATTCATTTAGTTGCACTCATGCGTTTTTATTTCTTGTTCTTTATGTATGTTTATGCTTGAGGACAAGCATCGATTCAAGTTTGGGGGTATGTTGAGTGGCATTTATGACACTTTATAAGGCTCCATTAAGCTTTGAATTAGTGTATTTGTATTCAAGTTGTTGGTGTTTTAATGTGTTTTCTAGTGTTTTTACATTTCAGGCATTAATCCGGGATTCATGTGATTTAGCATTGATTTGATGCTAATATAGTGTTAAGATGGTGTCCAAGAAATAAAGCTCGCGAAGACCAGCTCATTGCAGCAAGAAAAGAAGGAAAATGGAATTTTCTCGAGAAGGCCCGCGCACCCGCGACCGCGCTGTCATAGCGCGCGCCTGCGCCCGAAGTACAGAGACACAGCGCGCCCGCGCTGATCAAGCGCGCGGTCGCACCGGGTCGGGATTTTAGAATCCTGATTCTTGTGGGCTTTTGATTGGAGGACTTCTACTATGCATGGATTGCTTTATATATATATATATATATATAAAGGTTGTTTTTCATAAGGAGACGTACCAGAGGACAAGGAGAAGGCGTAAGAAGACCGTTTTGGCACAATTCAATGAAGGCGAAGAAGATCTAGTTTATACTTGTGATTCTTTGTTCTATGTTGTAACTTTAGATGCTAGTTTTCTTATTCGTGAACCTATACTCTTGTTTCGTACTTGGTTTATTATTTATTCAGTATAAAGACTACGTTTATTAAACCATGCTTTCATCGGAACCCACGTTGATGATGAGTCCGATTATGGGCTAATCGTTATCGTCGGTAACTAGCGGATTTATTTATGGATTTCTTTAGTTAATTTGTTTCGATGCCTTAGTGTGGTGATTGTATGATAACCTAGTTTTGGTTGTGCTTATTCGTCTTATGAGCGTCGTGAACTTATAAGACAGTGTGTTAATTCTTAATGAAGCGACAGTGAATTTAAGGATTTAGAACTTGCCATGCTAGCATAGGTTCATGTGTTATTGTTATGCATGATTCATAGGTAATTTTAACCATCTAACTTGCCCTATGTAATCACGATAGATAACTTGTGCATTAAACCATTATGTTGACAAATTCTATAGACATATAGGGTCTCAATATAATTTGTGTCTGTTCAGCTTCTATCTCTTTTGTGGATGTTTGGCAGTATGTTATTCGTGCAACAAAAGTTGGCGTTTAGCAGTTTCGTGTTGTCTGATTAGTGTTATCACCATTACATGCTAAGGTTAAGAACAAAAAGGCTATTGAATGAAGTATTTAATGAAGTTAGAATCCCATGTTTGTGTTATATATTATTCAACCCTTTTTAATCTCTTAGTTAATGTTCTCTAGTATAACTCTCAATAGTTAATCGTAGTATAATCAAAACCCAAATTGTTATTCGTCTTAGAATTCAATAATAGCCATATCATTATTGCATAAGTGCATAAATCATATCGTTAACCTAAACCAGTCCATGTGGGAACGAACTAGAAAAAATTCTATATTACTTGCGAACGTGAATACTTGCGTGAAATATCAGCGCGTGTTTAGCGATTAACAGTAAGATTTTCATTAGAGGGGAAAAATACCGCTCAAGAATTTCACCTAGTATAGCATGCACAATTATTTTATTTTTTATTTTAATTATTAAATTATTATGATCAAAATAAAAAAAATATTCTTTTGTATTTATTTACAATAAATTTTCGAATTAATATTGACTTATATTTGATATTTTATAGTCATCAATAATTTTGAATATAATTATAATTTTATAATAATGTATTCACTTTAATATTTTTAAAAGTAAAAAAGTAGCTAATCTAACATCAGACACTGGTGTTACATGTTGTGCAACAAGGGCGCTCTCATGCAACACTAGCTTTACGACTATTGTAACATCAAATTGGTAGTGTTACAATAGATTAGAAATTTCCTAGCTAATGCAACGAAATGGTTGTAACACTTTTCAAAAAATATTGCATTAGGCCACTTATGGCGTAGTGTCATTATCTTGCTCTAAAAATAATAACACAATATATATTTATAAAGCAGATTTAACGGGGACCGAAAATAGGCAATTTATAACATCCAAACAATTTTATTTGGAAAAATATGCAAATTACGAAAGTTATAAATGACTTTAATCTTGCAAAAATGCTATGACTCATGAAAATAAATATATGACTGATATAAAATGTGAGCAACCAAAATATAATTTAATTAATTTATTGACTAGATTGCTCTTTATTTTTTTAAGTAAACACCTGAAAGGGTAGTAAAATATTATCACAAATCAAATCTCTCGAGACGATCATTCGATTTTGGTATTTTACTTGATTTTTAGATGTGATTCGGTTTATATGAAAGATCACATCAATAATTTACGTATATCCCACAATTTGACATATTAAAAGGGGGATTTAATACAAATATTGGAATTAAAAGTATTATGTAAACAAATGATCTTTTTAGGAAGTCTAAAATGATTCAAGAAAGTTTTACGGGCACAACTAAAATATAAGGATTTTTAAAATATTATGATAAAAATAAAGAAATTGATATAGATGCGTACCTTATAACATAAAAAATCATGATAGATTTTCTACGGTTGCTGATTTCTCACTTTAATAAGCTTTTACAGTTTTACTTTCAATTGAATATAGGAAGAAGAAAAAACTTCAACCTTCTATCATAAGCACACCTCGTAACTTGTAATGGAACAAATCTTAACTTTATCCACTTGAATTTTGATGTCAAACAAACCTTCAAGTTTAGTCTCCTCAAATAAAAATACACCATCAAACTAACGAATCAAAGAGCATTTTGGGCTAATAACGTTTTAGAAATATATTATAATAACTATATAACAGATATGCGAGAAAGAGAGAGATCAAGAAGAGAATATTATATTCATTCAAGTGTGTGTATAATCATGCCTATTTCTTTTTTTTAATCACTTAGGAGAGTATATAATGTTCTATTATGCTTCTTCCTTCCTTTTTTTAAAAAATATTTACTCAAATATACGATAATAATAAAGATGCTATTCTGGAGCCCTTTATCTAAGATATAACGAGTCATCCTATATATACAACAATAATATAATTTAATAAAAAATATAAGGTAGAAGATATAATCTAATAAAAGGGGATTCTTTTGGCTAGGTACCTCGAATCCACTTATATCATACTTAAACTATAATAAGATAATACTTCACTAAAATACCTCTTCTCGGTACAAAAAAAGTCATCATACAAGACCTCCAGAAAAGGTACAAATTTACCTTTTAAAGATACAAAAACCATTAAAGGTACAAAATGCCATAACTCCTGTTAGGTATGAAATGCACACAGGGGGTTAATGTGTTTTCTTGATTTTACCTACTTAAAAACTGTGTTTGAATGTTTTCAAGATAATCAAGTTGAGTATTTGATTGCTTGAACTTGACAGACTAAGTAATTGTAGTGCTAATTAAATAACTAAAAATACAGAAACACAATTATCAAAACTCACTTGATTTATATTAAAATAAAATTAGTTGTGCTACAAATTTCTGTTCTTGAATAATAAGAACTCAGATAGTTCTCTTGAGAGAATACAAGATTTCTATATCTGATTTTTTTACATCTGAACTAAGGATCCGTGACATGCTTTATAGATCAACATGCACAGTTTACAGAACTTGCACTAAAATAGACTAACACATTTTCTAAAGTCCTTTTGTCTCTATCCATTTTCAGTGTAGCAAATCTGCATATAATCTTCTAGGTTAGTGACCCTCCTTTGTCCAGTTCATCTTGGCCCTTGATCTTGCACTCCTCGAGCTACATTTGTAAACTTTCCATTTTATTGATAAAATGGTTTATTGACTGATAATATTGAATCTTCAAGTTGCTTGCATTCTATAATTTAAACTGTTATCGAGATCTTCATTACTGTATAGAGATGTCTCATATCGACATTAGAATGACTTATCGAAATCTCTAATTCTCTGTAAGAGTTATGACTTATCGATATCTCCAGTTCTTTATATGTAGTTTGACTTGTCGAGATTTCCAGTTCTCTACATATAGTTTTGACTTGTCGGTATCTCCACTTCTCTAAATGCAGTTTTGACTTGTCAATATCTCTACTTCTCTGTAAGCTTATCTGGATTCTCTACAATTAAAGTAACTTCTCTATAAGCTTATCTGACTTCTCTATAAGCTTATCTCATTTCTCGATAGACTTGTCGACATAACTTGATCTATGACTTCTTAATATTTGACTTAAAATATTTTTTAATCCAAAACATTATTCTTCACCAAGCAGTTTATCTTCATTTTGAGGCATGATCGTGCTTGATCTTCTTCTAAAAATTTATTCCTACCTAGTTGGTTGTTTACTGAAAAATACTTCAGTCTAGTCTACTTAACAGTTTAACATACTCAAGAAACATCATCACAAAATACAAAAAATTAAAAGTCAACAAAAATTTGGAATTGTCAAAATGACTTAGTTTTGTTATGTAAAGGCATGTCTTGCACAACAATCTCCTCCAATTTCTGAGAAGATTACCTGTCACAAATTCATGCATGATAACAAGATTAATCGGAAGCTAAAATTTGAAAGATAAACTGAAATACAAAGATACAAACTTTTATACATGAATGTCACTTAACAGTTACAGAGATATTTGAGTTTATAAAAATAGCTTCTCTTCATAACTAGCCTGAGATCTAATTAAATTCTTGAGTCTAATAAGACACTATAATTATTCAATGATCTCAGTACCTCTGAGTGCTTCCATAAGATTAGCCATTCATTTACTGAGTAACTGTCAAGATACTTGACTCTGTATCTTGAGAATCTATGAGCCCTGATATTGAGAAATACACAATTTGTAGAAACTCTACTTAATCCTCTAGCTTTCAGGTCATTTGATCTTTTCTCAAACATCTCCATCTCATTTTCCTTTTTTATAGCAGTTGCTTCCCTCTCAGCCTTCTCCCTTGCATTTATTTATACCTTCTCTCAATCTTCTAGCAAACTCAACTTTCCCCATTTTTGTAAAAGCATCACTCTTTTAAGGTCCACTGTTGAGTAATTTTCAATTACTTCTTTGTTGAGTAAGTTGAATGTGTCATCTTTGAAGTAAATGTAACGCCTGGAAAATATTATGTAATTATTTTTATCAATAAATAATTATTATGTGAGTTTTGTGTGAATTTTTGGTGAATTATTTGATGATGGATAATAATATTTGAATGTTTATTTCTGATAAAATTTAGATATTCTAATTTCCAATTATCCAGAATTAAATCTAGATAATTTTGGTATTTTTATGGTAATTTCTGAATAATCATATGATTTTATAAGGATTTATAGAATTAACAATGATTATTTTTACATAATTATAAAATTAGTTTTTAGAATCAGAAATTGTCCCACGTCAGTCATTTTTGCGTTTTTACAACCTGAAATTGTTCCGAAAACTCCTTCCTAACCTAATCTGATAATTCTGAACACTTTTCATGTTTTGACTTTTCGATCCGGGGTACGATTTGACCTGTACGAGTCCCGGTGTGAAATTTTCGATACGCAAATCATTTAATATATAACTAAGAATCCATATTCTCAAAAGTCGAGACATTATTATCTTATTTTCGTATAAATTATTTTATAGGAAGCTCTGTTTTGATAATTATCCAAATTTGGTATTAAAATTGTATCGTGTTTTCAGTTACTTAGCGGCTAAGTAACCTATTTTCGGAACCGATCTGTAAATGTAATTATCGAATTATTTAATAAATAAAATATGTGATGGATCTGTCGGCTATGTATTGCTATATTATTAATTGTTTGTGATTTGTTGGACGCGAAGATTAATTTTATAATTAATTATCGAGCTGTATGAATTTAATTCATTTTAAAATGATTTTATTAAATATTTATTCTCATAAATGCTAAAATTGCTCCTAAAATTATTTTTTTTATTTTATAATCTTATTTATTATTTTAAAGAATTTATAAAATTTAGGAATCAATATTTTATTTATTAATTATCTTTAAATGATTTTCTAATTTTAGTTACTTGTAAAATCCGTATTTAATTCCAGATTGTTTCAAAAATCATGGAAGTTTTATTTTATTAAGTTTTGAATATTTTAAGAATTTTAAAATTATTTCAAAAATATTCTGGTTTTTATTTAATCGCTCGTGTATTCATTAAAACTGTAAAATATGGGTCTAATGCGCGATTTGGAAATATTTTTAAACTGTTATTCTATTAGTCATAAATATTTAAATATTTTAAGAAATATTTAGAATTATTTTTGAATTATTTCCGATAAATTTCTGCACACGATGTGTATTGATAAATTCGCGATTGCTATTCGAAACAGGGTATAACGGAAATAAAATAAGAAAACAACGAAAGAAAAAAAAATATATACATATAACTAAACCCCACTGCCTCCTGCACCGCCTCGTTCATCTCTTTCTACTCAATCTCTCCCTCCCGTCACTCTTTTTCTCTCCCAATCTCTCTCGCGTTTCTCTCTGATTCTCTCTCCTCTCTCTCTCATCTTTGAACCCTCTCTCTGTTGTCCCTCTTCCTCCCGGTTTCGTCCCTCTTCCGGTAAGTCCGGCCGGATTTTCTTGCCGGCGAGTCTTTTGTTTCATCTCCGTTCGAATTGATATGTATATACATATATACATGTGTGTGCTGGTGGGTGTTTCTGTGTGTGTGTGTTCCTTGCGTGCTGTGCTTTGTTTATTGCTGCCGCCTCTCGCTGGACTTCGGTGAGATGGTGGTGGTCCCGTGGGCGTTGCAGCGCGTATGCGTGTGTGTCTGTACCTGTTGCCGTTGCCCCTCGCCGTTTCCGGTGAGGGTGGTGGCGCGTGGCGTGTGGTTGTGGATGTGTCCTGTGACTTTGTTGTTCCTGTGTCCTTGCTGCGTTTTTCTGTTCGATTTACTCGAATATTTTGGTGACTATCCGAATCTGATTCCGAATTATTGATGAAATTATTTGATAATTGGTATTATATTTACTCGAATAAATTTTGATGATTATTCGCATATTTATTCTAATAATTAGAAAAATTAATCGATGGAATTAGTGTCGGATGTCCGTAATAAACAGAAACCCGCGAATTTTATCGCCGTCGGCGATGAGCTTCGGCGAGCCGACGGTGGACCGTGATGATTTTTATCTGAGTCCTAAATTATAAATAAATAAAAATTAAAATTAGTTTGTGAAATAAATTTCGAAACGAAATGAAAAAAAATAAAATACGAATAACAGTACATAATGATTGAATTCATATCGGTGGTTGAGATTGTTTATTGGATTGTGGATTGTGTTGTGGTTGTGATTTGACGTCGAAATGATTCGATGGGCAGGCCGATAAATAGAGGAAACGCTGCCCGATTTTCGGGAAAATTAATTCCGAAAATACGGAAACGTAACCTGTAATTGAACTTTATAAAACCGATTTGTGTGACGTGACAAGATATTTTGTGAATAATCGATTACCCTATTTTTCAAAACGACAAATATATGTATTTTCCGAAATTAAATACCAAACCAATTTTCGAAGACGTGAACCATAATTGTTATGTGTATTTCGATAATACGTATAAATATGAATTCGGTTATGAAATCGTATGGGTAGAATAGGGTGGCGGTTTGATGTTAAGCTTAAGCGGTTATCTGAATTAGGGTATTTCAACCTTGTAGGTTTAGACGGAAGACCCGAGACGTGACATTGGGCTAGGATTGAACTAGTGATTAGACGTTGAGATCAACGAAGTTCCAACCGAAGAACCTGAGTGTCGGGATCAAATCCAGAATGGAATAGTAGTTTGACGATAAAGCCAAACGATCAAGTCGAATCAAAGTCAACTAGTAATAGCGATTGAAGTTTATGGAGGCAAGTATTCGTGATTTTGTTTTAAATACTGCAAGTATTTTGGATTTTTCTTTTAAATACTGCAAGTATTCCTGATTTTCTACAATTATTTCCCTGGTCCTATTCTAAGTTCAGAATAGTTAATTGTTTTATATTTCGCTGCAATTACTCATATTATGCATGTTCATTTATTCTTATTCCTATAATTCGATTGCTCTCTTGAGCAAATACCCATTCTTTCGGGTTATTTGCGAACCCTGAATTGGGATATTTTGAATTCAAAATGATTAGACATCAAAACACTCTACGGGCTGGATAGTGATATTTTGGGGATTGAGTTTTACTTAATCCTGAGGATCGGGATGACTGGTGCCTCGAGATGGGCTGTAGTGCCTGGGGACCCGACTAGATCTATATATTGAGATATAGATCTGCATTTTATTCTGACTGATCAGCAGAATATAGATGCGAACTAGTGTCTAGTCTAATTTGTTGTTGATCGTCATTAACGGCATTCTCTCTCGAATGATTTCATGATTCCAAAACCGGACAAAACCCCAATTCAGGAGATGAACCGGGGGATCGCTTGTCATTTTTGGATTTTAGTTAAAGGCTGGTGACAGCCAACGTTTATTCGCGCACTCACTCAAAATAAATAGAATGATTTAAAATTATTTTAAGATTTTGTCCGGAAGTTTTTCTTTTGATATTAATGCTTGAAACTCAAATTATATACTTGCTGGGCATTTTTGGCTCACTCTTGCTTTGTAAATTCTTATTTCTGCCAGAAACAGATAAGGGTAAAAGTGATTAGCTTTGATAGACAGCAGGAGTTAGAGAAATTTCCGCAGCAAGATGTTGAAGATGTTAGAAGAATGTGACAAGAGCATTAGTTCAAAGGTATTTATAATTGTATGCTATTTACTGTGAGTTGTAAAGGGCTAGATTCTTGTTTCATACCATAACCTATAAAAGATCCGGATTCAAGGGGTTATTTATTTATTTCTTTATTTTATATAATGATTGTTTAGTGATACCAAATCTTGACCCCAGATTTGGGATGTTACAGTAAATTTTCACCTCTCCCATAGTTCTTACCCAGATTTTGACTATTTTTTCAGCTAGTTGATTGTTGTAGTCACTTCTGAGATTTCTTCTAAAATTGATAGAAAATCTTCTAGATTAAAGCAGCTCAATAGTGCACTCATTTCAACCTTTATTTTCTTTGATTTTCTTCTAATAGACTTGAAGTGTGTTTTGGATGGCGGTTTGTGTCAATTGGTTGATGTTATTTATTTAAATAGGTGCAATGGGTTCAATTCTCCATAACAATAATAATTTTTCATTATTATCAAAATACGGGTGTAAAATAGTAACTTTCAATTAAATATTTTCCTAAAAAAAGCCGACATCTACCTGAATAGTTGATGTTATTGAAATGTAATCAAATGGGTCTCCAGCTTAATTGGTTGATTCTATTTACTTGAATATAGGTGTCATAAGTTCAAATTTTCATGACAACAATACTTTTTTATAATTATCAAAATACAGAGGTAAAATGATAGTTTTAAATTAAATATTTCCCAAAAAAGGTTATGTTACAATATTATATATATAATTGATAAATTATGTAAACTCTACATGATTGATGATGTGAATTATCTATTTGATTGGTAGAGATATAAGGCCAAACAATAAGGCATATGTTCGTATATTCTACATATAATAGATAAATTATGCAAGACTCTACATGATTGATTATATGAGCTATCTATTTGATTGGTTGAAAGGGAGTCAATCAAATTAATAACCTTTATTAACACGAAATCTCTTTTTATCATTGGTTTCACTTATCACCTTTATAATTTATGTTATAACGGTAAATGTATTATTTTTTTCTTTTTTATTTCTATATTAATTAAAATTATATATGAATTATTTTTACATGTTTTTGAATTTTATAAGCCATATAATTTTTATTATTTTTATAGGTTTGAATTGGTCCAACTAAATAGATTCTGAAAAATATAAACCACGACCTAGTAAATAGGTATGTGTTTAAATTGGAATATTTTAATTTAAATTTTTTAATTTGTTGGTGGAATTCCATTTTTATAAAAGGATATAGATATTATAAACACTGTATTTTGGTTTCACCCCTAAAATATAAAAATTGTTCAAAACTTATTATGATTACAATTTTATTACCGTAGAACTCTAAATTATTTCTTGATAGGGTATTTAATTTTGTCTTAGTACAGTTGCTCTCTATTTTGGTTTCACCCATAGATTTTTATTTTATATAGAGTTCTATGTTGTTTTTAACGAAATATAGATTATTATATTTCTATTTTTGTAGTTTTTTTTTATTTTTTTATTGTAATAATAAAATGAAATTCTTTATACATCTATAATCTATAATATACTATAATAACCGGAATATGGTATAATTTGATTCAACAATTATCCCCCAATTTTGGTTATTAAGAAATAAATAAATAGTGTTATATATTATTATATATTTATATAAATAAAATTTTTATAACTACGATCACATGTTATCTTATCATTTTATTACAAATTTATAATTATTATATATTTATATAAATAAAATTTTTAAATATTAACCAGTAATCGTGCATCACACGGGATTTAAGCTAGTTGTTATTAATAAGAGAAACCATCTTTTAAGGTACTTTGGTTTCACCGCTTTTCGATTTCACCAACTTTTGGTTTCATCAATTTTTAAATCTTACTACAACTCTAAATATATGATTAATATTCTTTTTTAATTCTCATATGACTTATAATTCTATATGTAATATTTTACCCGTTTTTTGATTCTTATATACCACATATTTATATTATTTTTATATAAATGAAATCGTATATAGATTGTAATTTCTAGATTCATACCTATAAAATTCTATTTTAGCACCAAATGCAAATTTATATATACATAAAAATATTTTATTAGAAAAAAAATAAGCAATCACAAATTATATATATATACATTCAACTAACAATAAGAAATCTAATATGCAATTACGTAGTAATATTGATTTAATATTTAGTTAAATTATCGGTCAATATTCATTGTAAGATATTAGTTATTTTTTTCGGACAACGGAGACATAATAAGCTTAAGTTTGTTATTATAATAAAATGTGAGTTAATGAAAACTACATATCATTTCAAAAGAAAAATTGTAATAATAGTACAATTTTATTTATTAAATATTTTAATTATAATTTAGAATTAATTTCTATAATCATTATTTAATATTAATATTTTCATGTCGGTCCGTGTTTCGCACGGGTTATCAACTATTAAATAATAAAATAGTCATTGTATGTAAATTATAAAATATATTAAATTAAAGATTAAATGGGGACAATAAAATTTTTACTACAATTTAAGTACCAACACATTTAAAAGTAAGTAATTGTACTTGGCATAATGTTTTGTGAAAAAAACAGAGGAGGTCAATTAGAAAACAAGAGAACATAGGAGTCACATGCCAACAAAATAAGGTACATAAGCATCATATTTTCCAAGGGGTGAGCCTATCTTAAGCATCTTTATGCGAAAAAGACAAAGAGGGCGGGCGGCTGGAGGTGCTACACACCATCAACCTCATATAAATATTTGTACATTATCTGTGTCTGTAATCACAGAGCTTAAGCTTATCCCTCTTTAGAAATATAGTAAAACAGAGCAATGGCAGTTGAGAGCAATGGAAAACCACAAACCTCATTCAAAATTCCTCAAATTAAGTTCACAAAGCTCTTCATCAATGGAAATTTTGTCGACTCTGTTTCAGGTTTTCTTTTCCTTCTACCTTGGTTTACACTTTAACATTCATTATTGCATACTGCAAATATTACTTGTATATATATTCGACATCACACTGCCACTGCCCCCAAATATGTAATACATGCATGATGCACCATATATTTACTACTTAGACAGTGTTTTTCAAAATCCCATTTATTTATCTCAACTCTTGTTCGGAAATGAAATTAACAGGCAAGACATTCGAGACCATAGATCCAAGAACAGAAGAAGTAATAACTAGAATTGCTGAAGGTGACAAAGAAGATATTGATTTAGCTGTCAAGGCTGCTCGTGAGGCCTTTGATCATGGTCCCTGGCCCCGCTTACCAGCTTGTGTAGGTGAATTTTTTTGATAGGGTCAATGCAATCTGATGAACAGACATGTATTTGATTCAGGAATTTATTATAGAGTAATTTGGACATCTGAATTGCTATTATGTAATTGATCTTTTGATTAGGAGAGGGGAAGGATAATGATGAAATTTGCGGACTTGATTGAAGAGAATGTAGAAGAATTAGCGGCATTGGATACAATTGATGCTGGCAAATTATTCGGTTTTGGCAAGGCATTGGAAATTCCTTCTGCTGTCAACACTTTGCGTTACTATGCTGGCGCAGCAGATAAAGTTCACGGGAACACTTTGAAAATGTCTAGGGAATTCCAAGCGTATACTTTGCGTGAACCAATTGGAGTTGCTGGAATTATTATTCCATGGAATTTCCCTAGCATCATGTTTTTCTACAAAGTTAGCCCAGCTTTAGCTGCTGGATGCACCATGATTGTTAAACCTGCTGAGCAGACGCCACTTTCTGCTCTTTACTTTGCACACTTAGCCAAGCTGGTATCTTCAAGTCTTTACACAATTTTTTTTTTCATTTTTTTTTCATCTATTGATGTTTGGAATTTAAAGTACCATTTGGAATGCCACTTTCGCATAGGCTGGTATTCCTGATGGAGTACTCAATGTTGTAACTGGATTTGGCCCAACAGCTGGTGCGGCCATATGCTCTCATATGGACATCGACAAAGTAATTATAAATTTTATCATTGCTTATTTTGTGAATTTATTTGTAAAATGTATAAGTTACTAATCTCTTTTATCATTTTAGGTTGATTTTACAGGTTCAACTGAAGTAGGCAGACTAGTAATGCAAGCTGCAGCTTTAAGCAATTTGAAATCTGTATCTTTAGAGTTAGGAGGAAAGTCCCCGCTCTTAATCTTTGATGATGCTGATGTGGATACTGCAGCAGATTTGGCTCTTTTTGGAGGTTTATATAACAAGGTATGATGAAGTACTGGAACTAGTTATCTGTTTAGACTTGTGATGTGCTAGATTGTCAGTGATTTCTATTCATTACAGCTCCTACTATCCTTAATTACTATCGTTTTTATCAGGGAGAAATCTGTGTAGCTAGCTCTCGTATCTTTGTTCAGGAAGGTATTCATGATAGAGTTGTCAAGAAACTGGCAGAGAAAGCTAAAAACTGGGTCATTGGAGACCCTTTCGATCCTTCTACGCGTCATGGACCACAAGTAAGAACAAATTTTTAGGCATTTAGGCTGAAAGTATAATTTTCTAGTTCAAGAATCAAAGGGAAAAAATAAAACAGACAATACTTCATACTTTGAAAAATTGAGAATGAATTTATTTTTATCAAGAACAGTCATGTGATATTATTGGGCAGGTCGATAAGAACCAGTATAAGAAAATCCTAACATACATTGAGCATGGCAAAAGAGAAGGGGCTAATCTACTAACCGGTGGCAAGACTTCTGGAGACAAGGGATACTATATTGAGCCAACAATTTTCACAGACGTTGAGGTGGAATTCTTGAAACTGTAATCTCCAGTCTTCGCAGAAGCCAATAATCTGCCTAAACATATCTGACGAACTTGCCTTGTCTTGTGTAGGACCACATGCTGATCGCAAAGGATGAAATTTTTGGTCCTGTCTTATCAGTCATGAAGTTCAAGTAAGTAAACATTTCCAAGTATTACAATATTCTAGGCATGAATTACTGCAACCGAGTGCAGTTAGCTTGAACTGTGTGTATACCCTTTCAGGACAACCGAGGAGGCAATCAAGAGAGCTAATGCAACTCGATATGGACTAGCAGCAGGGATTGTGACCAAGGACTTGAATATCGCCAACACTGTCTCAAGATCAATCCGAGCTGGTGTGATATGGATAAACTGTTACGTAGCTTTTAGTCCTGATTGTCCATATGGAGGATATAAAATGAGTGGATTTGGGAGAGAGCTTGGGATGGAAGCCATGGACAAGTATCTTCAAGTTAAAGCTGTTGTAACTCCCATTATTAATTCTCCATGGCTGTGATCTTTAAAGTTTATTACTAAATTCTCTTGTACTCGGACTCAATCCCCGCCTACTAATAATTACTTATGGATTAGCACTTGTTTATTTATCACAAATATATTATGTAGAATAAAAACCCAACAGTGCTATTACAAATTATTTTTTTACCATACTTAAACCCCGTGATATAGCACTAGCAACCCCCAGTTTCGGAACCTAATTCACAACTAGTGTATAATTAAGACAGCAATAATTTACTTATGATTTAGGTTGGTTGCCTGTGAGCTTGACAGCAAGCACTTTCTCCATCTTCCCCAACACAAGCTGATTAGGCACAGCCTTTCCATTCTCATATTCCTCAACAACCTGAGTCCTCTCATTTATCTGTTTAGCTAACTCCGCCTAACTCATTTTCTTCTCCATCTTCGCTTTCTGAATCGCCCTCCGTCGCTCTCTCTGTAACCGCCTCAATCTCGGGGTCAAGAGCTGACGTCACGAACAATAATAAAACATAAATATAATACAACCAAACTCATAACATTACATAATCACGACCCCTTACCAAGATCTTTTCCAGATTTAAGTATGAATTAGGCTACTCAATCATTACACCACTAATTATTTAAATAAGTCCAATACAATATACTCTTATTGCAACTCAACTGACCTATATCTGGTCTGACTTAAACTACCTATGATCCTTATAGAGGAGGAGCGGATACTATTGTTGTTAATAAGTAAACGGTATATGTTTAATACTAATAAAACAAGTATGAAAGCTGATAAAAATGCAAGTACAGGTGCAGCTAAACTCTTTTCTTACTTTTCTGAAAAAATTACAACTTCTGATATATAGAAATGCCACTTAAAACGAATACTAGAAAATAGGAAATAACCAACCACTACTCTCCTACTTGCACTCAACTACGTCCAACAATTTCTCACCAGATCCTAAACAATCTCTAGACTTATTGACTTAATCAAATGCTGCTACAAAGTGATACTAATAATAAAACATAATCCAAACTAAAATAAAAGCCCAACTAAGTTTAAGATTAAAAGCCCAACAAAACTCCCCCTTAATCTTAAACTTTAGTCTGCAATCAGCTTAACTCACAGCAGCTTCCTCATGGACTCAAATGTCTGTGTCGCTAGTGCTTTGGTCATTATGTTTGCACGCTATCGATCACTGGAAACATGTTTAACAATGATTTCCCCACGCTCGATATATTCATGAATGAAATGATACCTTATGTCTATATGTTTGCACCGACCATGGGAAACCGAGTTCTTTCCAAGATCAATCGCAGACCTGTTATCTATATATAATACAACTGGACCAACAAAATCATCGGTGACTGGACTTAGTACACTTTTCAACCAAATACTCTGACAAGCTGCTGCAGTTGCGGCCATGAATTCTGCTTCAGGATGAAGATAACGCCACACACCTCTGCTTTTGTGACACCCACGCAATAAGACTTTCATTTAAATAAAAAAGCATTCCACCTATGTTTTTTCTGTCATCTAAGTCATCTGCCAGATCGCTATCCGAACACCTGCCAGATTGCTATCCGAAAAACTCACCAGTATATTGATTCCACTTTTTTCTGAATACACCAAACCACAACCAATTGTCCCCTTTATGTATCGACATATTCTTTTGACTGCATTCATATGCATTAGTTTAGGATGTTCCATGAATCGGCTAACGATACCCATAAAGTAAGCAATATCTGGTCTCGTGTGTACCAGGTATCGAAGGCCTCCCACAAGGCTTTTGTATTGCGTTGCATCTACTTTTCTTCCTCCTTCATCTTTGGTAAGCTGCTCCTTTGGATCCATTGGGTATTTTGTGGGGTTGCATTCAACTAAACCTGCTTTTTTGAGGAGCTTCTTCGCATATCCTGACTGTTTTAATTCGATGCAACCTATTCTTTGCTCAACCTCAATTCCCATATAATATGTCAACTTCCCCAGGTCACTCATGTCAAAGAAACCATTCATTTATTTTTTGAACTCCTATATGCTAGCTGTTTTTGTACCCGTGACTAACAAATCATCCACATAAACACTGATGATTAACACATTGTCCCCATTGCACCTGGTAGACACAGCATGCTCGTACGGGCAAGGTTTGAAATCAAGCCTCTCCAGACATGCATTAAGCTTGGCATACCAAGCCCGTGGGGCTTATTTCAAACCATAAAGGGCTTTCAGCAATTTATAAACCATTTTTTTCTTCTCTTTCTTCACATATCCATCAGGTTGAGCCACATAGACATCTTCACTTATCTCTCCATTCAAGAAGGTTGTTTTTACATACAAATGGTGCACTTTCCAGCCATTTTTAGCTGCCAATGCCATCAGCAAATGAACTGTTTCAAGTCTTGTCAGCGGTGCAAAGATCTCGTCATAATCTACACCGTGCTCTTGTGCATAACCTTTCGCCACCAAGCGAGCCTTGTGCTTCACAATATTGCCATTTGCTTCCCTCTTCAGTTTATATATCCATTTTAAACCAATTACTTTGTGCCCATATGGTAACTCAGTCAACTTCCAGGTTCCCTTGTCCTCAATCAAATTTATCTCCCTTTTCATAGCCTCTCTCCATTCAAGTTCCTTGATAGCCTGGTGATAGCTTATATGTTCAACAGTACACATCAACATCAGTTCTTCATCTGCTTGAACTTCTTCGGTTCGCTGTAAATATCTTGCAATCATCTGAAACGTTTTGGTTCTGCACTTTCATCATACCTATCAGATGTAACACTTATCATTGTTGTTGAACGAAGTGGCGTGTTTTCTGGTGTAATCATATGATCTACCCCCATG
Organism: Apium graveolens; assembly: GCF_009905375.1. Taxonomy (NCBI): domain Eukaryota; kingdom Viridiplantae; phylum Streptophyta; class Magnoliopsida; order Apiales; family Apiaceae; genus Apium; species Apium graveolens. The sequence goes on from NC_133651.1 coordinate 174,732,532, forward strand.
TCTTCGACCTGAGCAGTCTTTGGGAGCAACTGGTCATCCTTTTCGCTTTCATACGCATCAACGATTGAGATAGAAGGAGGTTCAATTGCATCAAACTTGTTTTGCTGTTCCTATGGCCAACACTTGTTTTGCTCGAACACAACATCTCTACTGACATACAGACACTTGTTGATTGGATCATATAACCTGTAGGCTTTAGTGCCCGGCTTTTTTCCGAGATTTACAACTTGCACACTTCTGTCATTGAGCTTCTTAACATGAGCATTCGAAATTTTCATATATGGCTGATATCTGGCTTGATCTCCGTCCATGCTTCATAAGGCGTCTTTGCTGACAGTTCCCTTGTAGGTAGCCTATTCAAGACATATACCGTGTGACGGACAGCTTCCCCCGACAGCTCTTGATGTAATTTCGTCTCCTTAAGGTAACTACGTGCCATCTCCATTACAGTACGATTCCTACGCTGTACAACGCCATTTTGTTGTGGTGTGTAGGGTGCAGTGAATTGACGATCAATTCCGTTTCTTCACAATAACTCACAAACTCCTTGGATGTAAATTCACCTCTTCGGTCCGTCCTAAGGGCTTCAATTTTTGTTTCTCTATTTTCAACTTGAGCACGAAATTTCTTGAACACAACAAATGCCTCATATTTAGATTTCAGTATATATACCTATATAGCTCTACTATAATCATCCACCAAAAGAAAAAATACCTATTTCCACCTGAAGTAGCTGGCTCGATGGGACCACATAAATTTCCGTGGACAAGCTACAATACTCGATTGGAGCTATAAGCTGACCTTTGAAGGAATGGTTTTCGAGCATGTTTAGACACTAGACACCCTGAAAATATCTCCTTAATCTGACCAACATCAGGCAAACCTCGTACCATTGTATGCTTGCACATAAGAACCAGAGATTTGAAATTAACGTGTCCCAGACGATGTGCCAAAGACGCGATAATTCCTCAGATTTTGACAGCATACACACAGGCTTTGAGGTTTCAATAATCAATTTATAAAGTCTATTATGGGATCATTTTACCTTTATCAACAGGTTGCCTTGACTTTATACATCCACAAAAAATTGTCATTCAATATAACTTTGTTGCCTTCCTCCGATAATTGACCTAAACTGATGATGTTGCTCCATAACGTGGGAATGTAGTAAACTTCTTTTAATGTACACTCCTCGCCATTTTTACACCTGAAAATAATCGAGCCCTTTTCTTCAATTTTCACTGTCGAACTGACACCAAATCTCACCTGCCTAGCTATTTTTTCATTCACTTCCTTAAATTTTGATTTTTCGCCCGTCATATGATTACTCGCCCCATTATCAAGGTATCACAAATTTGACTCCGAGCCTTTATTGTTTACTTCTGTCACCAAATCCGGCACAACTCCCTTTTCATTCAGCAATATTATGTCACTTTCTTTGTCATGTTTTACAAGTAACAAAGCAGGTTCATCATCTTCTGTCTCTGCCATGTGAGCTTCAGGTTTTTTCTCCTTATTGCGTTTTGGTTTCCTACAATCTGCAGCAAAATGCCCGTAAATGCCACAGTTAAAGCATCTCATCCTGCTCTTGTCTCTGCTTCCACGTGTCTTGTTGGTACGATTCAACCATTCCTCCCTAGTGAGTAACAATTTTCCATTTTCATTTTCTTTCTTCGCCCACTCCTCTCTTATCAAGAGCAATTAATTTCAGTCATTTCCTTTTGTCCCTTCAATCTTTCTTCATGGACCTTTAGTGACCCACCAGCTTCCTCGACTGACATGGTGTCAATGTCTCCAAAATGCTCCATCAAAGATACCATCCATAAGAATTTAGGCAGGACTGCATATAAGAGCCTCTTCACTACATAGGATTCCGCCATCTCTTCACCTAGCGCACGTATATTAGTTACTAGGCCTCCAAGTCTTACATTGAAATCATCAATGTTCTCTACGTCTTTCATCACCAACGATTCAAACTCAGTTTTCATAGTTTGAACCTTCGCAACTTTCACTCTTTCTGTTTTTTCTGCGCCCTAACATAAAGTTTTTAAACCATCCCAGGCGTCCTTCGCCTTCATCTTGTCTGCTAGAGAGAGTAGTAGATCCTCGGGTATTCCATGGTATATCATCGCCAAAGCATTTTTTTTCGGTCCGGTCCTCAACAGCCGTCTTAGTAAATTTCGGTTCCACTTCTTCCCAAACTCCGTGTGCTTGCATAAGAACCTTCATCTTCAAGGGCCAGACTGTGTAGTTTGTTTTGGTTAGCAGTGGATAACTCAGACCCATCGAACCTCCCTTGCTCTTCCCTACATCCATTGTAGCTGTCTTCGACAAGTACTCGAAATCTCACCAAACGCTCGCTCTGATATCAAGTGTTGTTAATATGTAAACGATATACGTTTAATACTAATAATACTTGTATGAAAGCTAATAAAAATGCAAGTACATATGCTGCTACACTCTCTTCTTATTTTTCTTAAAAGATTACAAATTCTGATATATAGAAATGCCCCCTAAAACGATTACTATAAAATAGAAAATAACCAACCACTACTCTCCTACTTGCACTCAACTACGTCCAACAATTTCTCACCAGATCCTAAACAATCTCCAGACTTATTGACTTAATCAAATGCTACTACAAAGTGATATTGAAAATAAAACATAATCCAAACTAAAATAAAATCCCCACTAAGTTTAAGATTAAAAGCCCAACAAAAAGGCATGGCTACGGTGAACAGGTCTCATAGGCATCTGAAGTATATATATATATATATATATATATATATATATATATATATATATATATATATATAACATTTTTGAAAGGGTGAACAATCAATTGCTCAGTAGTACCAATATATGAATAACAAAATATAAAACTTTATGCTAAACAGTTATAGGAACATAAATTATTAAATTATTCATGTTTAAAACCATGAAAAACAGGAAAAAACTGGATATCAACAAACTAGCAAGCTCTTTAAAATGTAACATCTATCATGTGTTGTTTAAATACCAGAGGTCAATTTTAGCATGCTATTTTCTTTTATAAATCATCTGTTCCATTACAAGAACCAAAACCAAAATCAATTGTTCCGTTATGGGAACCACAAAACCATAATCGGATACATTGGACGTTCACAGGTGAAGATAGCTGATCAGTCTATCAACACCAGACGGCTCTATGTGGCCATCCAGAATAGGTGTTCCGGAATATAAAGGCTAGCTAGGTTCCTATTATGCTAGACTAATTTGTTCAAACAGTGCGTGCAACCAACTTAGCCTCTCATGCTTCAACGTTGGGCCGTTACCGAATAATGGGCCTCTTACGCAACTCCAATATCTGATCCCTTTTATCCAGTTTTCAAATCCACTTATACCTATCTCTTTTTAAAATAATTTTTATCACAGCACTTTCCAAAACCTTTTCCAATATCAATCACAATTTAGTTACTTTTCCCCTAAAACATGATTTAAAAAAAATATTTATAATACATGGGATACGTAACTTAAAACGTTCTATTCCAATATAAAATTTAAATCATCAGTTCATTCATATATATTACTGAACCATAAAGATATGGTCAGAGGTACTTTCCTTGATGAGCTTTAAATACGGGATCACTAGGTTTTCCTTAGACCGACTTCGGGGCTTGGGTCTTTCGACTGGAACCTGCAGAATCGATATACCCTAAACTAGACGATCATGTATGCTTGAAATATCCTCAGTATCAATTTTACCCCTACGATATTAAATCCCGACTCATATTTATACGCACTATCTTAATACACAAAACAGATAGGGCTCACATACTTGAAATTCGGTTCAGTAGTTATTTTCAGAAAATACGTATAACTGTCATTTCGGGAAAAAAGGGTCATCGAACTATTTTGCAAAAATATTTCACCACAATACGAAATTAGTTTTCGTAAAATATTTTATAAATATAATATTATATCACTACTAGAAAATCTTCAATAGATATCGGCCAAAAACCGATGTTAAAAGTTTTCTTGACCGATATCTATGCGGGTGTAGAGAAAGGTACTCCGATATGACATCGGTTATGAACTGATGTCTGGGAACATCTTTAACATCGGGTTCGGCTTAAAATCCGATGTATATTCTCTGTTTTTAAACCAAAATTACATTATAATCTTTTCTAAATAGCTTTTATATGATCTAATTATGAACCTTAACTACTAATTTACAAAGTATAAATCAACTTTTACATCGTTTATAAAAATATAACCGATGTCAAAGCTGGATTTAACATCGCTTTTGAAGGAAACCGATGTGTCATTTCTTTTAAATATCATTTTCCTTATAGTAACCGTAGTCTGTCTATGTCTGCCTCATCATTTTGTAGCCGATTTAAAAGGTACTAAACTTTCTCCTTCTTTGACATCAGTTTTTTAAAAAAATTCGATGTATTTATTTGAAATTTACATCAGGTGCTTTGCGGATTTGTTTAATAACCGATGTCTATATAGCATTTTAACAACAGTTTTTAAGAATGTGTGTAGAAACTGATGTCTGTATGCCTAAAATTTAGACATGTACTAATTGTTTTATATACACCCATAACATACCAAATGGCAAAAATACCAAATTGCTTCTAAACCAAAACATACAAAACTGCATACCTAAGTTAACCAAACCACCAGGAAAACAAAATAATAATATATTCAAATACAATAATATCCAATCCATCCAATTGGCCAACTACACTCATCATATCTAAACTGCATAGTATAACTATCATTCAACTACAAACTAAGTCAAAACTAATTGTTCCATGGAGTATTTATCTGTTCAAAACTCATAAACAACTCCAAAATATAGACTTCACTGCAACGTCAATGCACCAGGAGTAATACCAATGCCCATACACAGCTCCCAAAATTTAAACAGGGCTATGGCTATATCGCTTGACATGACTTCCTAATAAATAAATAAATACATTAAGAGCTTAGAAGAAATTAGATGAAATTTAACCAATAACGACAATCATATGTAGTTACTAGTTAGGCACCTGCTTGAAACTAGACGATCATGTATGTCAGATTCTTGAAGCATTCCCACATTATTTTCTCCATCACCAATTGCCAATGTCATATTTCCCGTGTCTTCGTAACAAGTTCAGTAACATGCATTTTTATTATTTTCTTGCTTTCTTGTTTAAGTAAACTACAAGGGAACCCAAAATATATTTATTATATAAATTACAGAGCATTGCAAGAGTACACCTCATGTTGCATGTACGATGTCAAAACTAAATAAAAAGTTGAGTACCCGCTATTAATTGTAGTCTCCATTTTATCTCCGGTGAAAACCCATAACTTAATTCTTTCTTGAGGAAGCTTGTCAATATATCCAGGGACCTGCCAGATATAATAGAGGATATATCAATTAATTTTCATTCTCTTTTATAAGTATAAAATCAATGAAATAGCTTGAGCTTCCCATTATAATAAATATAATATAGGGTAATATAAACACTTATGTTCTTGTGTATATCCACAACTAAGAAAGTACCAATTTACATAAATATTTGGCTTATATTATGTTACATATTGATCTTTGCAATTTATATATCAATATAAATTGCTTTTTATGCATAAAAATTACTATCACAAATAAAAAGAGCTTATTGAAGTAATTTAATAATTTCTTCTGGTTTATCTATTTTAAACCAGAAGTGATATTATCGAGCCATTTGAATTGGTTATCTTTAGAATCGAATAGCTTGTGGTGCAGAAAAGAATAACATTTTCAGTTCACAAATATTGATTACTTGACTTTGCAATTATCTATTTTGACGCTTAAAAATATAGAACAATTCATTACCTTGTGGTTGTGTAATGGCATGTACTAGAATCTGCATATAAGATTATAATATATGTAGAAAGTGTTATAAAGCAACATATAATTGGTAAATTCTAGTTAAAGCTAACCACTTGACTTACTTGGGTCACTACTCATAATCACACCAGTGCCACAAAAAATGCAGCTATTAGGAACTAGATTCTTTTTATAGTAATTGTTAAATTCATAAGAAACAATTCATAAACACTTGGATTATATTATGTTACTTGTTGATCTTTGCAACACAGCCAGCGTAAACAACAGTGTACTAACTTCAGGTGGAAGTTCCAACAATGTAATAGATAGGCTTTCCATCTGTCAAAAATATTGGCTTACCATCATACCTTTGATTAAAATGATTCATATGAGATAATTTTTTTTATTCAGTTAGAAGACCAAAAAATTAATATAAACTTATATTCATGTTAGAACCTTACATATACCCGCTAATTAAGAAACCTACAAGTGGCTAATATGAACTGCTACATCTAAAAGCATTGCGACTAATAGAGATTTCTGAAACTCTGATTAATATTCAAAATGACCCTTCAGCCCATGATCATACAAAATTCAAATCTAAATGAATAAGCAGGACTTGATTCCAATCTATTACTTGCTTTTTCCACTTTTTCTTTTCTTGCATACAAGAAAAATGACATGCACTATTTAACGAGGGAACTGAAATTGAACATCTAGATTAGTTTAAAAGAGGTAATAACTCAATAGCGTGGTGTGTAAATATTTACCAAAGCTTGTGCTATACTAGCAGGCTCTTTTCTTAAATATTTTAGTTCTGCTTCCTACTTAATAGTATAAGCCTAGCCATTCGGAATGCAAGTACTAATTTTAACACTACGATTTTGAGGGAAAGAGTTACAAATACAGACAATTGGACATACTTCTACTTTTATGAATATTTCTTTTATGTATGTATATTTAAATTAAATTTTGATGCAACTATTTCATTAAAGCATTAAGAACCACTTTACCAGTTTCAGTAATTACTCCCTGTAATATAACCACCTCACAAAAAATTAGACTATACTGTGTCGTTGTCCATATGCATATCGACTAATACAAATCTTCCTTCTCTCCTTATTACAAACTTCTCCTGGTTGGTTGCATCTCTGACACTACTTTGTGACCATGCTGGATATGCCGAAATATTTCAAGCCCCGTCTAAAACAATAAAAGCAACATTAATTTTACAATCGGTATGGAGAATGGAAAAAATCACAAACCATAAATCAATTAAAATTTATCGAAACTTCTACTCTTTTTGTTGAGAAAAGAGAAAAAAACAAGATCTATACATTTATAAAATCCCCAAATTAGAAACCCTTAAAATTTAAAAATTAGGGTTCCAACCAAATAGATAAAACTAAGTAGATAATATAACTTACGCACTTCCTAAGAGATGCTAAGAGATGGTAAAAGATGACAAATTGAACAAGATAAACAATTGAACTACTCGAACACAAAGGAGCAACACAAAACAAGAACATTTGAGATGATTTAAGCACACAGCGAGCACCTGGCCAGCATAGAGGAGCATCATACAATGAGCACAAAGATGATGATCTCATTTAATAATTAAGAATTAAGATGAGCAAGAACAGAGCTAACTGAATCGATTGAATAGAGATAGGGTTTCTCGGGGGAGGATGTTTGATGAAAGAGAAACGATGGGGAGTGTGTTCGTTGAGTCTGGGTATGTTTTTAGTTCTATATTTTTAGATTTTTTTAACTTTTAGTTTTTAGTTTTAAGTTTATGTTTGTTATGTGGGAAATTTTTGTTTAAGGCGGCTAGACAAATTTTGGTGAAGCGGTATCAAATTTTGGTTTAAAGAGGAGGGAAAAGCTAAGGGCGGGATTTTTTTCCATAAGAGAGACATAAGACATCGGTTGAAGGGAAAATCGATGTCTGGATAACGATGAGACATCAGTTTTGTGAAAACGATATAATAAATAGTTTTTACATCGGTGATAATTCTAAATGATGTTAAAACACTGATGTCTATTCTACATTTTCTAGTAGTGTATATTCGATTGTTATTCCCGGTAATTACAAGATGCATTCCCATATTTCTGAAATAAATTCCTCAGAAATCGAGCATCGTTTCGTCTATTTATCGGACTACCAGTCGATATCATATGGACACCAACAACCACAATCAACGCAACTTATAATTCTATATATCCACTATGACTTAAATAATTATAATCGACTAATTTATATTTCGAAAATAATTTTTACGAAATAATATTTTTAATATTTGTAGGACTCAGAAACTCATCACGGTCCACCGTCGGCTCACCGAAACTCATCGTCGACGACGACAAAATTCAGTGGTGCCCGTTTATTACGGGTTTCCAATGATAACTAATAATTTTCGATCGAATTTTTTTTATTTCATTGAAATAATCAAAGAAATTTTCTTTCAAAAATATTCAATAAGTCCAAATTAGAACACGCATAACAGAACTACAACCAAACATTAGAAGTAGCACGTGCATCACGCACATCACACCCAACACACAACACACACGCACACCGGCAAACACGCACATGCCACCTCTCCGGAAAAAGAATCCAGTGTCGACGATAGGAAAAAGAACAAGAAATATACATACGTATATATATATATATATATATATATATCAATCAACAGGGACAAACTGAGGCAATCACCGGAAACAACCGAGAGCGACAGACGGCGGCGACCGACAACAACGGGGGGAAGGAAAAGGGAAAACAGAGAAAGAGAAAGAGGAGAGAATGGAGGGAGAGAGGGAAGAAAGAGAGGGAGAGAGTGAATCAAGAGGGACATGAAGTGATAGATCGAGAGCTGTGAGAGATTAGATAGTTCGAGACGAGAGAGATGATTAATAAGGCTGTGTGGGTGTTTGGTTATGTGTTGTGTTTTTATTATTTTATTATTTTTATAAGGAAACACGTAGCAAAAAGGATACTGAGAAGCTTCCATGTATCAACTGTTTAATTAGGAGTGCAACACGTGTAACATTCAACCCCTGACAACCTAATTTCGTCCCGCGTTTCACTATTTAAAGAACTAATTTATAGGTAAAAATAACCCAAAAAATTACCAAAATAATTTTAAAATTCTAGAAATAATTAAAAACTAATAAATATAAATTTTATATTTTTGAAATATTTTTGAATTTAACCTTGGACCCACAATTAAATATAATTAGAAAATTATTTATGAAATAAATAATTGACGAAATATTATTTTCTAAATTTTATAAATTCCTATAAATTTTTATTGAAAATATAAATCCAAGAAAATAATTTTAAAGATAATTTCAATATTTATGAAAATAAATCTTCAATAAAATCACTTTTAAAAGCAGAAACAAAATAGTACGACTCAACAATTAATAAAATAAATAATTCTCGAACACAATTAAGTCACATACAATTTATATTAAACACAACACATCGCTGGCAGAATCATATCATAATTTTATTTATTTAATATTTATATTTTAATAATGCAAAAATACAGATCGTTGTAACATTCCCCCTTAAAAGATTATGTTCTCAGAATTTCACATAACCAAACAAGTGAGGATATTTGTCTAGCATATCTGAATCTAACTCCCAAGTAGACTCTTCTACTCGAGGATTTTTCCAAAGTACTTTCACTATAGGAATATATTCCCAAGGAATCGCTCCTTACGGTCTAGGATCTGGATTGGCTTCTCCACGTAGGACAAATCTGGCTAAAGCTCGATTGGCTCATACCCAATGACTTGGTTCAAATCAGGGATATATTTTTTTAGCATAGAGACATGGAACACATTATGAATATGTTGTAGCTGCGGCGGCAACGCTAACTCGTAGGCAACCTTACCTATTTTTTTCAAAACTTTAAATGGTCTGATATATAAAGGACTTAGCTTACATTTTTAACCAAATCTAACCAATCCTTTCCAAGGCAAAACTTTCAACAATACCAATGACCCAACCTCTATGTCCATATCCTGCAATACTGCATTCTTTCTCTATTTATCCTGAGCTGCTTCTAACCTTTTCCGAATCAATACCACTGCATCCTTAGTTTGTTGAACTAACGCAGGACCTAACAACTTCTTTTCACCAACTTCATCACAATAAAGTGGAGATCTACACTTTCGTCCATACAAAGCTTCATAGGGTGGCATTTTGATACTGGCATGATAACTATTATTATAAGAAAACTCTATTAACGGTAAGTGATCATCCCAGTTTCCTTTAAAATCCAAAACATATACCTTTAATATATCTTCTATAGTCTGAATCATCCTCTCACTTTGACCGCCTGTCTGAGGATGATAGGCAGTACTCATCTTTAACTTAGTTCCCAAATAATCCAAAAATATTGTCCAAAATCTCAAATTAAACCTTGGGTCTCGATCAGAAATAATTGAGACAAGAACTCCATGCTTGGTCACAATTTTATCTAAATACATCTTAACTAACTTATCCAAAGAATATCTTTCATCGATAAGAAGGAAATGTGCAAACTTGGTTAACCTATCAATATTTACCCAAATAGCATCTTGATTTGATTTAGTCCTTGGTAATCCTACAACAAAATCCATTGCAATTTCCTCCAATTTCCATTGTGGGATCTCTAAAGGTTGTAACAATCCACTTGGCCTTTGATGTTCTTCCTTTACCTTTTGGCATGTATGATATTTACTAACCCAATTAGTTATCTCCTTCTCCATTCCTGGCCACCAAAAGTTCATTTTAAAGTCTTGATACATCTTAGTACTTCCAGGGTGAATTGAAAACCTAGAATTGTGGGCTTCTCACAAAATCTCATTCTTTAACTCAGTTACATTAGGGATCCATATTCTAGAAGAAAATCTAAACACACATTTGCTATCCTTTTGGATACAAACCTCTTCTCTAGTTAAACTATCTAATCCTTGATCAATTATCTCTTCTTGTCACTTCTTAATCTTTTCCATCAGTTCTGGCTAGAAAGTAATCTCATACAATTTCTCCTTGTCACCTTCTGGTACTCGAACTTCAATCTTTAATTTTTCTAATTCTTTTACCAATTCTTCGGCGATCCCAATTATATTCAATCTTTCTTTCCTACTCAGGGCATCTGCCACTATATTGGCTTTGCCTGGATGATAGTTAATGGAAAAATCATAATTATTAATCAATTTTAACCATGTCCTTTATCTCATATTTATATCTTTCTAGGTGAATATATACTTTAAGCTCTTATGGTCAGTGTCGATATCGCACTTCTCTCCGTATAGGTAATGTCTCCACAGCTTCAACGCAAACACTATTGCTTCCAATTCCAAATCATGCACTGGATACTTCTGCTCATGAGGTTTTAGCTGTCTAGATGCATAGGCAATAACTTTATCATATTGCATCAACACACAACCTAATCCCTTTAAAAAAGCATCACTGTAGATTACAAAGTTTCCCGTTTCGTCTAGCAATACTAACACTGGAGCCGTCACCAATCTCTTCTTCAACTCCTGGAAGCTTTCTTCACATTTCTCAGACCAAATAAACTTCTCATTCTTTCTGGTCAGCTTAGTCAATGGAGTCTTAGTCTTGGCAAAGTCTTTTACAAATCTTCGATAATAACTCGCCAATCCAAGAAAACTCCTAACTTCTGTCGGAGTCTTTGGTTGTTCCCACTTGGACACAACTTCAATATTTACAGGATCCACTTTGATACCATCCTTACCCACTACATGAACTAACTAGGCTTCACATCCTTGTCTTAATAGCTTTCCTGTCTACAGTACTGAGAAAAACTTCTTCCAAATTCTGTCCGTGATAATTCACCTTGACATTATCCTTTGTAAACATAACAATCTTCTTTTTCTTGCAGTCAATCTTTGCCTTATATTGGTACAACCAATCCATTCCTAAAATTATATCGAACTCTCTTAGCTCGAAAGGTATTAGGTCAGCCGAAAAAGAATGTCCTAGGATTTCTATCTAACATTTAGGACATAATTGATTTACTAAGACTTTATCCTGGTTAGCCACTTCTATGGTCAAAGATTCATGTAAATCTTCCAACATTAAATCCATTTTATTCACACAATCCGTAGATATAAAAGACTTAGGTGCTCCCGAGTCAAATAAAACTCTTACAGGTACGGAATTGAGAGAAAGCGTACCTGAAACTATATCAGAATCTTGAGTTGTGGATCTCTTGGTCATCTTAAAGGTCCTAGCTCTAGCCGTAACGGATGCCGGTCCTTGGGATGCGCTCCAGATGCTAGTCCTTGGGAAGCGCTACCTCCAATACTTCCTTGAGTACCAGTCCTACAACTCCTACAAATGTGACCTACCTTACCATAGCTATAGAAACTAATTTCTGGGTTCTCCAGTTTGCATTCTGACGCGTAGTGACCTTTCTGACCGTATCTAAAACATTGAATATTCTCCTTACACTGACCATCGTGCTTCTTTCCACACAGCTTACAATCCGCCACTAGTGGGTTAACTGACTTGGTTGGAGTGGAACCAACTGAGGTGGTACTAGGCCTAGCCTGGGAAAAATTCTGCCTCCTGAATCTTCTATCTTTATTTCTTCCAAATTGCTTCTGAAGCTTCTGGATAGACTTTTCTTAATCGGCCTTATCTGTTACGTTCTCAAACTTTTTTTTATCACCTTTCTCCCTGGCGGCTAACTTCTGGTCACTTTCTATCACTAGAGCGGCCTGGACTACAGAGGTATATATTTTGAGTTATAAAGCTACAACTCCGCTTTGAATCTCTAGCTTCAATATTTGTTGAAACCTCTTCGCCTTCTGGGCTTCCGTACTCATATACTCATGTACAATTCAGGCCAATTCCGTAAGTTTGGCTTCGTATTCTATCATGCTCCTTTCACCTTGCTTTATTTCTAGAAATTCAATCTCCATCTGGTTCTGTAAACAATCTGGAAAATACTTTTCGAAGAACAATTCTGTAATCTGGTCCGTAAAATATGACCTTCTCCTTCTAATGCTCGGGCTGACTCCCACAAATAATTCACCTCATTCTTAAGAAAATAACTTGCATAATCCGTCTAAGATCATCACTTACTTGGGTGAGCGTAAAAGCTTTCGCCATTTTCTTCAACCAAATCCTTGCAGCAACAAGATCTATTTCGTCTTTAAACTCTGGGGGTTTAACAGACTTGAAAGATTTAAAATAGTGGTTTGGTTCAGCCCCCTCAACTATTGTTGTTGCTGAATTTACAGCTGTTGTTAATTGGATTTTTTGTTGTTGTTGTATTAGTTGTTGTTGTTGCTGTTGTTGCTGAAATTGTTATTGCTGCTCCTGGAATTATTGTTGTTGTTGGGCCATTTAATGGGACTGTTGGTATAACAAATCTAGCAATTTATTCATGGATGGATCCTCAACAAATTCTCTACTGGAAGAGTTAGATTGGTTATTTCTCTTTGGTGGCATTCTCCTGAAATATAGAAAATGATTTTAATCTTAATAATGTCTTGTATAATAAACATTTTTTATACATATGTATCAGGAGAATGCTGCCATGGGTAAATATTCCCATCTTTATTTGTTAGGGGTCCGTCCTTAATGAATGGATAAATTTAACAATACCAGCTATAGATATAACAATAACAGTATTAAAGAAAGCTAAACAACATCTTTTATATAAGTGAAATATAATGCAACAACAATTCTGGATATCCAACTACTACAACTACAATACATCAATACAACACGGGCCAAATACATCAAAATTTGGCTGTCATAGCAGCCTCCGACTAGTACATCATAACATACTAACTGAAACTATACTACATAACTCTAAAGGACACACACGTCCGAGTTCTGACAACTACAAAATCTGAAAACAACTACCTAGCCACTACCTCCAATCACACCAAGCTCAAACACCAACCAATCTACCAAATCCTGGTACTGCCTCGCCCTGGTCTCCGGATTGATAAAAGGCTCAATATATCTAGCTCTATCAATGGTTGACTACGTAAGGGCTCTCACCCTAGCCTAAATGTCCGGGGAAGGTACAACTACTCCCTGAAAAGGACTGATAGGAACACGGTCTAACTATACAGCTAACTCGGGACTCTATTCCCTGATCAATGCCCTGTTAACTGCCCCGGTGTACATGATAAGGAATGAGGGAGGAAGTGCCTGAAGCAAGAGCAGGTAGAGCCGGAGGTCTGGGAAAAGTACCCATAGGTCCACAACCATATGGAAAGTCATGGACTGTAGATACTGAACTATGAACCAATCAAGGTCGTGCACTCGGTCCAACAACATCACTAGGCATGAAATAAGTAACAGGTGGGGGTGGCGCTGGTGCCTCCATAACTATGACATCTAGAGTCTGCTCAGAATCTGACCTCTCATGGTGAGACTCGTTCTCTAGGGAGGAAGAACTAAAATTATCTATCGGACGCTGCCAATACTATATAAATATAGGGAAGACACAATTAAATGTTAGGGAAGTTCTATCAAAACATCATTAGATACCAGGGTCATCGCCTTCGAAACCCTCGACTAGAATCGTAAACTCGCTCCTCTATATGAGTTGTTGACTCACACTTTTATATAAAATTTTCTACAGAATTTTGACTCTAATCTTAACCTAAATCAGGGACTTAAACCTGTAGCTGTGATACCAACATGTGACGGCCTCAACCCCGGGGTCAAGAGTTGATGTCACGAATAATAATAAAATATAAATATAATACAACCAAAATCATGACATTATATAATCACGACCCCCTTACCAAGATCTTTTCCAGGTTTAAGTATGAATTTGGTTACTCAATCATTACACCACTAATTATTTAAATAAGTCTGATATAATATACTCTTATTACAACTCAATAGACCTACATCTGGTCTGACTTAAACTACCTCATATGATCCTGATAGAGGAGGAGCGCATACTCAACCCTGGCTATAGTGAACATGTCTTCTAGGCATCTGAAATAAATATATATATATATACATAACATTTTTGCAAGGATGAGCAATCAATTGCTCATCAGTACCATTATATATAACAGAATATATAACTTTATCCTAAATAGTTATAGGAACAGAAATCATTAAATCATTCATGTTTAAAACCATAAAAAACAAGAAAAACTAGATATCAACAAACTAACATGCTCTTTAAAATGTAATATTTATCATGTGTTATTTAAACACCAAAGTCCAATTTTAGCATGTTATTTTCATTTTCAAATCATCTGTTCCAATACATGAACCAAAACTAAAATCATTTGTTCCATTACGGGAACCACAAAACCATAATCAAATACATTGGACGTTTACAGGTGAAGATAGTTGATTAGTCTATTAACACCGGAAGGCTCTAGGCGGCCATCCAGAATAGATGTTCCAGAACTGAGAGACTAGCTAGGTCCCTATTATGCTGGACTAATCTGTTCAAACAATGTATACCTATCTCTTTTTACGCTTCCACGCTGGGTCGTTACCGAATAACGTGCCTCTTACGCAACTCCAATATCTGATCCTCTTTATCTAGTTTTCATATCCATGTATACCTATCTCTTTTTAAAACCATTTTTATCAAGAACATTTATAAAACTTTTTCAATATCAATCACAATTTAGAGGTAGGTATTTCAGAAGTTACTTTTCCCCTAAAACATGATTTAAACATAAACATTTATAATAATAGGGGATACGTAATATAAAAACATTCTGTTCCAATATAAAATTTAAATCAACAATTCATTCACATATATTACCCGAACCACAAAGATATGGTCATAGGTACTTTCCTTATTGAATTTTAACTACGGGATCACTAGGCTATCTTTAGAAGGGCTTTGGGGCTTGGGTCTTTTGACTGGAATCTACAGAATCGAAATACCCTCAATTAGATGATCATGTATGCTTGACATATCCTCACAATCAATTCTACCCTTACGATATTAAATCCTAACTAGTATTTATACGTACTATCTCCATACACAAAACAGATAGGGCTAACATACTTGAAATTTGGTTCAGTAGTTATTTTCATAAAATACGTATAACCGTCGTTTTGAGAAAATACGTATACGTATAATCGAGCAGTGTTTCCTCTATTTTCGGACTACCAGTCGATTTCATATCGACACCAACAATCACAATCAATGCAAATCACAAGTCCACATATCCACTACGACATAAATAATTATAACCGTCTAATTTATATTTCGAAAAATTAGGACTCTGAAATATCATCACGGTCCACCGTTGGCTCACCGAAACTCATCGTCGACGGTGGCAAAATTTGGGGGTGCCTGTTTATTACGGGTTTCCAACGTGAATTCCACCGATAAATAATAATTTTTTATCTCAAATACATTTTTATTTCATTGAAATAATTAAAAAAAAATTTTGCAAAAATATTCAATAATTCCAAATTAGAACACACATAACAGAACTACAAAACAGCAAAAGTAGTACGCGCAACACAGGCACACCCGCACAAATGCACGCACGCACATGCCACCTCGCCGGAAAAAGAATTCGATGGCGACGATATGAAAAAGAACAAGAGCACAACATTTAAGATATACACATACGCATATATATATATATATCAATCAATAGGGACAAACCAAGGCAATCACCGGAAATAGGTGAGAGCGACAGGCGGCGGCGACCGCCAACAGTGGGGGGAAGGAAAAGCGAAAACCGAGACAGAGGAGAGAAATGAGAGAGAGGGAAGAAAGAGAGGAAGAGAGTCAATCGAGAGGGACGGGCAGTGAGAGATCAAGAGCTGCGAGAGATTATAGAGATCGAGACGAGAAAGATGATTAACAGGGTTACGTGGTTGTTTGTTTATGTGTTGTATTTTTAATATTTTTTGTGTTCTTATAAGGTAACACGTAGCAGCAAGGATACTGAGAAGCCTCCATGTTTCAACTGTTTAATTAGGAGTGCAACACATGTAATATTTAACCCCCGGCAACCTGGTTTCGTCCCGTATTTCACTATTTAACGAACAAATTTGTGGGTAAAAATAACCCGAAAAATTACCAAAATAATTTTAAAATTCTCGCAATAATTAAAAACTAATAAAACATAAATTTCATAATTTTTGAAACATTTTTAAATTTAAACTTTGAACCGCAATTAAATACAATCAGAAAATCATTAGGGAATAAATAATTGATGAAATATTATTTTCTAAATTTTATAAGTTCCTATAA
The DNA here is from genome assembly GCF_009905375.1 of Apium graveolens. Lineage (NCBI taxonomy): Eukaryota > Viridiplantae > Streptophyta > Magnoliopsida > Apiales > Apiaceae > Apium > Apium graveolens. The sequence continues at coordinate 174,749,623 of NC_133651.1, forward strand.
ATAATTATTGAAATTATAAAGCCATGAAAATAATTTTATTTTTTTCAATATTTATGAAAATAAATCTTTAATGAAATTCCTTTTAAAAGCAGAAACAAAATAGTACGACTTAACAATTAATAAGATAAATAGTTCTCGAACACAACTAAGTCACATACAATTTATATTAAACACAACACATCACTGGAAAATTCGTATCCTACTTTTATTTATTTAATATTCATATTTTAATAATACATAAATGCAGATCGTTATACTCTCTCGTGTCGCGTCGCAGTATTCTTGTTCTGACCAGCTGTGTGTTTCTTCACCGTCTCGACCTAAGCGCCTTGTTGACGGCTTTGTGTTTGCGAAGGTCTTGTGCTTTTGGTTCTCTCTTGTTGAGGACGATTGTGTCCAGTCTTGTGTGGCCAGTGATAACTCCGGTGTGCGGGGCTGCTCCTTCGACATCATGCCTGGATCCTTGTAGCGGTTGCGGTGTAGCTGTCGTGGGGTTTTTGTAAAACTACACCGGAAGGGGGTTTGAGTCCCGCGGCGCCTTCGGTGTGAGAGTAAGAACTTACTTTGGGGAAGATAAAGATAGATAGGAATGCAAGGTTGCTTTGTGTGTATTGAGTGTGTATGAGAGTGATAAACCATAAAACCTCTTCTACTTGGGCTATTTATAGTCCAAGGGTAGGGTTTAAGGTTTGGTACCTTTAAATCATAGTCGTTGGTTCTGGGAGCGGAGGACACCTGGCTGGGGCCGATGCCTTACTCGTGTCAGGATGGGAATGACAAAGGAATGTTCTAAGGATCCTCTTACACGTGCTCTGATTATTCTCATGATTGATCAATGATAGTTGTCTCTATCATGCGTTTGGACATGTGCCTCACGTGCTGGGGCTCTAATGGATTGCCCCGCTGGGAACAATTAGTCCGAACTAGGGGTAAGCGAGACTGGTTGAAGTCAGGATTCTGGTCCCAGTACTTCTAGTAGCCATATATACTATCATGTACCCCTCACTCCCTTATTCAGATTTTCTAGATGCGGGAGTAAGGTGAATAGTATTTGGAGTATGATACTTTTATGATAAATTTGAACTTTCCTTGCCACCCAGTCCGGGTTGTGTTAAAGTAGACTAAGCCAGACTAGTTGGACATAGAGTAGATTGCATTTTGGAGAAATTTGAGCTTTGCTTGCCCCCAATCCGGGTTGTGTTGGAGTAGAACAATTCAGACTAATTGGATATTTAGTAGTTTGATTTAAGAAGAAATTTAAGCTTTGCATTCTCCCAATCTGGATTGTCTTGAGGTAGACCACCGAACTCGTTGGAGATGGAGTAGATTGCATTTTGGAGAAATTTGAGCTTTGCTTGCCCCCTGGTCCGGGTTGTGTTGGAATAGACCAATCCGGACTAGTTGGACATAGTGTGGTTTCTCTTTAGGAGAAATTTGAGCTTTGCTTCCCCTAGTCCGGATTGTCTTGAGGTAGAACAAACCATACTCGTTGGATATGGAGTAGATTGCGTTTTAGAGAAATTTGAGCTTTGCTTGCCCCTATTCCGGTTTGTGTTGGAGTAGACCAATTCCGGACTAGTTGGACATAGAGTAGTTTGTTTTTAGGAGAAATTTGAGCTTTGCTTGCCCCCGAGTCCGACTTGTGTTGGAGTAAACCAATCCGGAATAGTTGGACTTAAAGTAGTTTACTTTTAGGAGAAATTTGAGCTTTGCTTGGCCCCAAATCCGAATTGTCTTGAGGTACGCCAGTCCGGACTGGAATATTAATCGATTTCTTATTTCCCCCCCACGATTCGAATTCTAACAGCTGTAACTTTTTGAAAATACGTGCCATAATCATTACTGTTATTAATAACAGATGTGGCGAATGGCTCAGCTTTTGCCACGTGGTCCGGCCTTTTAAAATTCTCCGTGCCTATAAAAGGTACCCTCTCACTTCTTTTTCATTTTTACTCTTCATAATTTTCATCGTCTTCCTTCTTTCTCTCTGAGTTGCTATTATTGTGGTGTTTGGGGTTTTCCAAGGATCTTCGAGTGCTTTGCTTCATTGCTTTTCTCTTTCATGCGTTCTTCTTATCCGTGAGTTCTCTTCCTTCTCTCCGTTTTCTTTTTTTTTCGACTTTACAGTTCATGCTATTGTTTATGGTTGTTTTCGTGTCTTTGTGAATTATTTTTTATTCATACGTTCTATGTTTTGTATATGTGTATATATAGGTGTATTTGGGTGTACTTTGGGTTTTGATTCCGTGTTTAGGATGTTTTTGTGTTTAGTTTTTCATAGCTCAGTCCAGACTAATGGGGTGTAGTCTAGGTTTAGTTGTATACTTTTGCGGAGTTTTTCTTTTGTTGGTGGTTTTTGGGTTCGGGTTCGTTGGCTAATGTTAGGTTCGTAATCAACTATAGAGGGGGGGTGAATGCAGTTTATACAAATAATTCGACAAGGCTTCAACAAAATCAACAATTTTTATATTAACAGATCAAAACTAATTACAAGCGTACTCTTTGAAAAGGATGAACAAGTAACCTTGAGAGCTGCAAGGTTATGCGAATGATATAATAATGTTCGTAGTGCTTATAGTATGAACCTAATATGTGCTTTATATAGAGCACAGTTATACAATCAATAAGGAATCCCATTCTAATACAATAAGGAAACCTATTACATATCAATGTATGATTGCTTCTGAGATAAAGTCTTTCATCGCATTGAATTCCTGCTTTCTTTTTCCTCCTTGAATATCTACTAAAGTGATAAATCCTGACAACATCATCTGCTGATCATCAAGTACTGATATAAGTACTGATGACGTCACTCTTCAATAAATATTAATATAAGTCCTGATAATAACTTTTGATAGTTTCAGTCCAGATTTCATCAATTACATCAAGTAATCTCCCCCAACTTGTGCATTAAGAAAATATTTACAAGTTCCAATTGATGATGTCAAAACTATCTAATTGTAGTAATCAAGTAAATATATTCATTCTTTCTTCAGTGAATATCAGACTTTACTCTTCATTCTAAACTTTAGCATAGTCTGGAAAATCTTCAAGAAACTTCTTCAGCATATTTTTTTCCATTACATCCAAATACCATTGCATCCTCTGTTTGTGTTATTTCCGTTCATTTGTTGATTCATCATTTTGATAGATGGCAGCCCTGAGATTATGTAACTTTGAATTTCCAAGAGATAGATCATCCATGTGACGCCCCCAAATCCACCCTTTCGTAGATTCGGGTCGCCACGATATCAAGCTTCGTACACCTGTATTATTATTACAAACATAACCAAAAATGACATTTATAGTGAACACCATTCCACAGTTCCAAGATCGAGTCTCCTTCACTAACTAATTAATACATGAACCACATGAACCTACTACAAGCCTAGTTCATAGCTGAACAGTATTACATAACGTAGATAATATATAGCAAACTTTTAGAGACTGTCATCGTGAGCATGTTCCTTCCCTTCCCTCTATCTTCGGTAATCAAATGCTCTGTCCTCTTCATTCTTTACTTTTTGGATGAATACAAATATAGCAAGAGTGAGCAACTAGGTGCTCAACAAGTAGAAATGATTCAACAGAAAAATAATTTACTGGTAATAATAAGTGCCAAAAGCAATAACATTTCAAAGCAAAAAGATATATCAACACATCACGGTATTATCAATGAAGCTCTTATCTGGCACAGTGCCATTGAATTTAAGAATAACTGGTCATTTCCATCCTCGGTACATCAATGATGCGATCAACTATCACAGTGTACCGTCCTCCTGCGAATCTTATGCTCACCCGATCACGGCTTGTTGTAAGCACGCCCAACACACACTTGCTAGCATAAAAGAAAGGTTAGCGTCTTAACCCTCGGCTATATTCAAGCCGATCAACATGTCCACACATCGGACATGTCAGTTATAAATACCGTGGATTATCAAATACCACGTTGACCAGTATAGAAGTACTTACCCCGATTTAATCTTCACATCACACTATTCAGAATTTCATCACTTAGTCTGGCTTTGACAATGAACCAGTCTTCACACTGATGGGATCTTAGTCACATTGATATGAATGATATATATCGACGTCTGCTTAGGAAAGAGAAGGGTTATCTCGAATAATGAGAATAACCATGTCAACTGATATTCTCAAATGATGAATCCCCAAAAGTAGTATGCGATTAAAGAGAATAAATAATAACTGATATGGATACCAAAATTTGGGAAGGGTTCAATGAATTGGTAAAAGAAGATTCAAGTGTAAAGGAATTCAATTAATCAACTTGACTGGAAATCAATACTGATTCAAAGAATGATTTAGATGGTTATAAAATCTCTAGGTTCGAATGATATATATATATAAGAAGAAAAACTGTTCTGAACGATAGAAACAGTCGGGAATCTAGGTAAGGAATACGTCATTGGAATTAAAATTTATCGACGAAGATGAATACTTGTAAATACGGTCATCAACGTTTAAATTCACAATATTCCATATTAATAAACAAGATGTATAAGTCATAACATGGATGGAGCAGAGAAAACTTGCCTTAATTCCAATAGTAGCAGTGAAAATTTACCTTTCCGGGTTAAACAATTCCACTTCAAGTATTTTCTAACTAAATCACATCCAAAATCACTTTAGTATAAATATTCTAAAAAATATATCTTTTCTCGAAATTCATAACTCACATTATTTATCTCGAGGAATTACTTAGGAATTGGAAATACTCAAATAATTCAAAAGGTGTACTCACTTCCAAATATATTTATTACATATTTTATTGATTTTTGGTGGAGAGAAAATCTTCAATTATAAAATAATAATCACTCATAAATTGGGAATTTGAGTTCCATAAAATACTATTTAAATTAGCGATAGAGGGTAGGGATGTTATTACCTCCCTGATTTACTTCTACTTCGGTACTTACTCACGCGTCAAATAAGCGATAACAACGAGATTTATTTAATTAATGAGTTCTCACGAATCAATATTACTACTATTTGATTATTACGTAGTGACTCTCTCAAGTATCGATATTAGCGCGTCGATCCCATTTTAAATAATCGTATACAATTTTTTTAATTAATATCATGTAATTCTTTCTTACTCCATTTTATTCCTAAATGATATTATGGTTAATCCTTTATTTATTCCAATTTACTAAAACTCTAAAAACTAATTTAATTTCTTAAAATAGGATAGAATCCACTAATAAATTCAAGGGTTATTAAATCTTTTTAATGCACCACAAATTGTTCCCTAATAATTACACAATCTATTTTGTTCACCTACCAAATCATTTAATCTCACATTTTATTTTACCTTATTCCTATTCTTTTATTCATATATTTTTATCTCAAACAATTATTTAAGGAAAGACTATTTTACGCCTGCCCTCTTTCTCCTTCTTCTGCACTCTTCCCTCGGTGGTCCGGCCAAATTCCGGCCACCTCCAAAAATGATTTCGATTAACGATTCTTACTACCCATTGTTCGATCTAACACTTCCCCAAGTCCGATTTTCCAAATCCTAATTCACACCATTTTTCCGGTCAACTTTCGACAACTCTCTCTCTCTCTCTCTCCTCTCTTTCTTTCCCTCTCTCTCTCTCGGCTTCTCTCCCCTTCCCTCTCTTTCGGCCTCTCTTTCTCTCCCTCTCTCCCTCGGCCTCTCTTTCCCCCTCTCTCTCGGCTTCTTTCTCTTTCTCTCTTTTTCTCCTCCTCTCCCTCTCGGCCTCTCTCTCTTTTCTATCATTTTTCTCTTCTCTCCTTCTCTCCCATCTCTCCCTCCTCTCCTTTACTCCTCTCGGCTTTTTCCGATCACCACCACCACCCTCACGGTGGTGGTTACGCCTCCCTGCTCCACAAACATAAGCACAATCCCAAACAATTCAGTTATCATCCATACCCTTATTTCCAACTTATTCAATTCAATCAAATATCAACAAATCAATTCTACTTCTATTTTATTTCCTAGTTAATCAAATATATATACCTACATGTATTCATGGGTTTTGGGTTGGGTTCCAAATGTTGGGCCAATCTCCCAAGCCCAAACATTACTCCACTCAAAAATTTGATATCCCCAAATTTTAATAAGAAATACCTAAGTCAATTGATTTATAAATCCCAAAATAATTAGGATATTCTCATACTCATGAATTCCTCTTTCTTTTAGTAGCATTAACTATACATAATATTGATTAAAAGTAAAATCACAACTCAAACAATCAAGTAATTAAATTCCAAGATCAATACCATAATTTAACTAAATAAAAAAAAACAAACAAAATAGAATCAAGAAGAGTATCATTACCTTTAAGAAAGGATAGATGATCACAACTTATAAGATATTTTTATGGCACCAAATCAAAGCTAATGATCCCCTTAATTGCTACTCTTTTTACCCAAACTACACTTTATCTAATTATTATATTAGTACTAATTTTTAGGAATTTAGTGATGAAGAAGTGAAATGGGTGAGGTTGAACCCTTATTTATAGGAACAAATTAACTAAGGTTAAGTTTGGATTAGTTTAGTTAACTATAGTGACTAGTAAATTCTAGAGCTTCCACTAGATTCTAGAATTTTTATTTAATTAATATTTATAATTACTACAAATTCCCACTTACTCATGTAATAGAGTAGTACAAAAATAATTACAAATTTAAAGAGTATCAAATATTCTTTTCTCTAAGAAAATTTTCTAGAATTCCAATATATATAAGAATTATTTTTTATGAAATAATTTCTCTCTAATTGTCGAAAATTAAAATTTTATTAAATATATTTTTTATATAAAATTTGAATAATTCCAAAAAAAGAAATTAAAATAAAATTAGGATAAATTAAAATAATGGAAAAAGTTGCTTAGATAGATATACCAAATAATTCCTCTTTTATTTTTTTCTTGAAATAAATAGAAGAGTACTTTACTATTATTTAAAGAAATAATTTACTACTCAAGAAAACCAATAAAATATATTTACACACACTTAAATTTTCAAAATTTAAAATTTGAATAATGAGCAACTAATTGGCTTTACTAAATAGCACGAATCAAATATATAATTAGCTATACGAGTTAAACAGCTAGTCGAGTTTTCTTAAATAACAATAATAAAGCTAAAACAAATAAATTCTCGATAAATAGAATTGAAAGTAACATTATTTATTAGTCGATCCAAACAGCTGTAAAATAACGATCCCTTATCTAGCGAGATAGGATATGTTAACAAAATTATCTCCGAAATTTTTCGGGCGTTACATTCTCCCCTCCTTAAAGGATTCCGTCCTCGGAATCAGCGCATATATAGAATAATGAGGGGTAATTCTTTCGCATATCCTCTTCAGATTCCCACGTAGCTTCCTCGATCGAATTATTTTTTCATATCACCTTAACCAGGCTAATTTCCTTGTTTCTTAGCTTCTAGATCTTTCTATCCGCAGTACGAACAGGTTGCTCTTCGTACGTCAAATCCGGTTAATCTTCAATTGGCTCGTAGGCAAGTACGTCATGATTATCAGGATGGTAAGCCTTTAGAACAGATATATGAAACACATCATGAATGTATTGAAGATCTGGTGGTAATGCTAACTGATAAGATATAGTTCCTACTTTCTTCAAGATCTTGAATGGTCCAATGTATCTAGGACTCAATTTACTTTTCTTTCCAAATCTCATAACGCCTTTCCAAGGTGATACCTTAGCAATACTTTATCTCCAACCTCAAACTCTTTATGTATTCGTCCTAAATCCGCGTATTTTCTTTGTCTATCCTGGGCGGCTATTAACCTTTTCTTTATGATTCCGATAGATTCAGTTGTTTGTTGAACTAATTCAGATCCATAAATCTTTATTTCTCCCACTTCTTCCCAACATATTGCAGATCTGCATTTTCTACCATAGAGTGCTTCAAATGGAGCCATTCCTATGCTTGAATGATAAATGTTGTTGTAAGCAAATTCTACTAATGCCAGATGATCATCCCAGTTTTCTTTGAAGTCTAAGACATAAGCTCTTAACATATATTTTATTGTCTGTATAGTCCTTGTACTCTGTCCATCTGTTTGGGGATGATATGCCGTACTCATTTTTAATTTTCTGCCTAAACATTCCTGAAAACTTTTCCAGAACCTTGATGTGAACCTCGCGTCTCTATCTGACATAATTGATACTCGTACTCTATGTCTAACCATAACTTCCTTCAAATACAAGTTGACTAATCTTTCTATGTTGTATCTTTCATTTATTGGAAGAAAATATGCAGCTTTGGTGAGTCGATCAACTATAACCCAAATGGTGTCATGATTGGTCTTAGTGCTTGGCAACCCGACTATAAATTCCATGGTGATAAGTTCCCATTTCCATTCAGGAATCTCTAGAGGTTGTAACAGGCCACTGGGTCTCTGATGTTCGGCCTTTATTTTCTGATACGTTAAATATTTACCTACTCATTCAGCAATTTCCCTTTTCATGTTGGGCCATCAGAAATTTTTTTTATGTCTTGGTACATCTTTGTGCTTCCAGGGTGGATAGAGTATCTTGAATTGTGGGCATCATTCATAATCTCTTCCTTTAGTTCTGACACATTGGGAATCCAAATCCTTGATGCCACTCTTCGCACTCCTTGGTTATCTGTGACACTTAAAACCTCTTCTCCCGACAGGTTGGCCTTATCAGTTTCCAAAATCACTTCTTGACAATGTCGAATCTTTTACATTATTTGGGGTTGTACTCGTATCTCATAATTCCTTTCATTCGCTTGGACTGGAACCTTTATCTATATTTCTATTTTCTCAATTTCTTGTATCAATTCCTTAGATGTCACCAGTATCTTTAATCTTTCTTTTCTGCTTAAAGCGTCCTTGACCATATTTTCCTTTCCAGGATGGTAATTTATTGTACAGTCATAATCCTTGATTAGTTCCAGCCATCACCTCTGCCTCATGTTTAATTCTTTCTGGGTAAATATGTATTTCAAGCTTTTATGATCTGTTTAGATTTTGCATCTTTCTCCATACAAGTAATGTCTCCATATTTTAAGCGCAAAAACTATCGCTTCTAGCTCTAAATCGTGCGTGGGATACCTAGTTTCATAATCCTTCAATTGTCTCGAGGCGTAGGCAACGACATTTCCGTTTTACATCAATACGTAACCTAGTCCCTAGAGAGATGCATCACTGTAGATCACGAAATTTCCCGAGTGGTCTGGTAAGGTTAGCACTGGGGCAAAAGTTAATCTTTTCTTTAACTCTTGGAAGCTCTCCTTGCACTTCAAAGTCCATTCAAATTTTTCACTTTTCCGTGTGAGTCGGGTCAAAGGCGTAGCTATCTTCGAGAAATCCTGAACGAACCTCCGATAGTAACCGGCTAATCCCAGAAAGCTTCTAACTTCGGTCGGCATCTTTGGTCGTTCCCAATTTGCTACAACATCAACCTTTGCAGGATCTACTTAAATCCCTTCACTACTGACGATATATCCTAAGAATTGCACTTGATCTAGCCAAAACTCACACTTTGAAAATTTTGCATCTAGCTTTTCTTTCCTCAGAGTTTCTAGTACCAGTCCAAGGTGTTTAGTGTGTTCCTCAGGAGACTTCGAATAAATCAAGATATCATCGATGAAAACTATCACAAACTTATCCAGATATTTCTTGAATAATCGGTTCATTAAATCCATGAAAGCAGCGGGGGCATTCGTTAATCCAAATGGCATCACTAAGAACATGTAGTGTCCATACCTTGTCCTAAACGCCATCTTTGGCACATCCTCAGGCTTAATCTTTAACTTGTGATAGCCAGATTATATATCAATCTTTGAGAAACATGCAGCTCCTTTCTGTTGGTCGAACAGATCGTCAATCCTGGGTAGAGGGTATCTATTCTTGATGGTAAGATTATTTAAGTCTCGATAATCTATGCATAATCTCATAGATCCATCTTTCTTCTTCACAAATTAAACTGGTGCTCCCCACGGTGATACACTGGGTTGAATCACTCCTTTGTCTAGCAATTCCTGTAGTTGCGTAGCCAACTCCTTCATCTCTACGGGGGCCATTCGATATGGAGTTTTAGAAATAGGTGTCGTTCCTGGAGCGAGATCAATTGTGAATTCGATTTCTCGATCGGGTGGTAATCTAGGTAGGTCTCCGGGAAATACGTCCTCAAATTCCTTCACGACAGGGATCTCTTCTAGCCTAGGTGTAGACTTCACTGTATCTAAGTGGCGTAGCATTCTCCTGGCTTGCAACATAGTGAGAAATTTACGGGTTTGCTTCTGACCACGAAAAATTACTTTCTTATTATCCATACTTTTTAAGCTAACTCTCTTTAACATACAAATGATCTGAGCATTGTATCGCGTCAACCAATCCATTCCCAGTATTACATCAAATTCTCCCAGTTTAAAAGGAATAAGATCCACAACAAAAGGCTTTCCTTGAATCTCAATAGTACAATTAGGTCATACTCGAGTAACATGTATAACTTCTTGATTTGCAATTTCTACCATCATATCTTCTTTTAGCGATTTTAATTCTAATCCCAAATTATTCACAAAATCCTCAGATATAAAAGATCTAGTAGCACCAAAGTCAATTAACTCACAAGCATTTGTAGAATTTACTAAGAGCATACCTGCGATGACATCATTAGCAGTGATAGGATCCTTTAAGGTCATGTTGAAAGTTCATGCGGTAGATTTGATGTTGGCATTGCTTGGATTATGATTGTCTTGGGTTCGTGAGCGTAGTGTCCTTTCCTCCCACAGTTATGAAAAATGATGGCTTTGTCCTTGCAATTGCTGGTATAATGTCCTTTCTTTCCGCATACATAGCAAGTAATGTTCTCTTGATGGCATTGTCCACTATGCTTTCATCCACAAGTTTTACATTCTGGAAGTGGTGGTCTTCCTTGAAGTAGATTCGCAGTTTGAGGAGTCCTGAACTTGGTCTCGTTTCCTCAATTATCTTGATGTCCAAGCCTTGGTCTATCCATCTTCCGATCCTCCCTTTTAACAAATGGTTTCTTGTTCTTATTTCCATCGAACTTCCTATTGTGGATATGTTGTGAACTTGATGATTTCATTAACAAAATACCTTAGTCGATTATACTTAGTGAAAAATGTAGCACTTGACGGATAAGGAATATAGTCTCGACAGATGACTGAATATAGTCCCGACGGATGATAATTTATTATCCATCGAGTGAGTAGCTTGTGTAATAATGAGTCTGTAACAAATTCTAGCATACACCTTATTTAGATTCTGTAGTAGCACTCAAGTCATGTTGACTTTAATTAGATATGCAGAATAGGTTGATTAATTATACATAGATGATGTCTTGTAATTCTGCATAAATGAAATGAAGTCAAGTGCCAGATAGCTACTCGACGGATAAACAACAATGCCGCACGACGGATGATCAACAAGGCAACCCGACGGATGATCAACAAGGCAACCCGACGGATGATCATGTACCTGACGAATAATCAATTCAAACATCTGTTGACAGTGACAACACAGTCACATGCATCGAGTGTATGCAAAAGGAATGTGGAAGCCTATTCAACTGGGTTTTAGAGAACAAAGAAGCATTACCATTTCCATGCTATTATGAAGATATTCAAAGATGCTGGAATAGAGTAATGAAGCAGCATAGTATTAGACTTGATAGGTTTTGTTTTATTATCTTGTCTTATTACTTTGTAATTGCGGTGATATATAAACCAAGAAGTAGCAAATAGAACAGAAGAACAAGACTAAGAACATTATCTCAGAGAAACAATTGTAAGCTGCATCCTTAGCATTTCTCTGTAAACTTAGTTGTTCATATTTGTAAGCAGCTGTGAGCTAATCTTGCTACACAGAGTTCTCTTGATATAATATATATATCTGGTGGATACATTCAAATCCACCAGAAAGTTTTTAAAGACTTGTGTTTTTTTAATTACTTGTGTTTTGAATTTACTAACTTCTTATTCCGCACTTTGCAAATCAAACACTTATATATTATTAAGATAAAACATTTGTTCTTTTAAAAAGGTTAAAGAATTCCATTCACCCCCCTTCTGTAATTCTTGTTTCATTGTTAGGGACTAATAATTGGTATCAGAGCAAGCTCTTGAAGAACAAAGAGTTTAAAGATCACAATAAACAACAAGATGAACAAGAAGGATGTAGGAGTCAAGATTCCTTTTCTGGACAAAGATAATTACCATCACTGGAAGGTAAAAATGCATCTTCACTTACTTTATCAAGATGAGGCTTATGTAGATTGCATAGAGAGAGGCCCTCATGTACCAATGAGAGCTGCAACTGAAAATGAGCCATCAGTTCCCAAGCCAAGGCATGAATGGTCAGATCCTGATATTGAACAAGTCAGAAGGATAAGAAGGCCATGAATATTCTGTTCAATGGAGTTGATGGTGACATGTTTGACAACATCATCAATTCCAAAACTGCCAAGGAAGTTTGGGATACAATAAAGATTATCCGTGATGGCACTGAACAAGTCAGGGAAAATAAGATGCAGCTGCTAATTCAGCAATATGAGCACTTTCATAGTGAAGATAGTGAGTCTCTCACTGACATTTTTAGTAGATTTCAAAAACTACTAAATGCTCTGAAGTTGCATGGAAGGTTCTATCAGACAAAAGACTCCAATCTTAAGTTCCTTAGATCTCTTCCAAAGGAATGGAAACCTAGGATACTCTCATTGAGAAACTCTCAAGATTACAAGGAGTTTACTTTGGAGAGACTATATGGCATCCTCAAAACTTATGAGCTTGAAATAGAGCAAGATGAGAGGATGGAGAGAGGAAAGAAGAAAGGAGGATCCATTGCACTAGTTGTTGAGTTAGAGAAAGAGAAGGAGATGAAGATGGCAGCTGTTGAATCAACTTCAAAGGTCTGTGAAAACAAGGGCAAGGGGCTGGTAGTAGAAGATGAAGATTCTTTGAGCCAAGATGATATGGAGGATATTGATGAACATCTTGCATTTCTTTCCAGAAGATTTGCCAAGCTCAAGTTCAAGAAGAACTTTGGAGCAGCTAAGCCAAATAGAAACATGGTGGATAAATCAAAATTCAAATGTTTCATATGTGGCTTAGCAGGGCACTTTGCCAGTGAGTGTAGAAAGTCATATTCCAGAAAAAGAAGTTTGAGCCTGTGGATTATAAACAGAAATACTTTGAGTTGCTCAAACAAAAGGAAAGGGATTTCATTACACAAGAAAATGACTGGGCAGCAGATGGTCTGGATGAGGATGAGGATGTCAGCTATGTCAATCTAGCCCTAATGGCCAAGTCTGATGAAACAGAGACAAGTTCTTCAAGTAATCAGGTAATCACCACTAACCTTGCACATTTATCTAAAGATGAGTGTAATGATGCAATAAATGATATATCTACAGAATTATATCATTTGCGTGTTACACTTAAGTCTCTTACTAAGGAAAATGCTAAAATCAAAGAAACCAATTTGTTTTTAAGTGAGAGGAATAATGTGCTAGAGTCTCAGTTCATTGAATTTGAAAAATTGAGAATTGAGTGTAAAATTGCTAAGGATGAATTAACTGAGTCCTTGAAGAAAGAAGAGATCTTGAAGAAGTAGCTTGAATGAGAACGGGAGGTGATTACGGCATGGAAAACATCTAGAGATGTTCATGCTCAAATCACCAAAGTTCAAGGTATTGAGTCCTTTTGTGATGCAGCCTGGAAGAAGAATAAGGAGAAGCTGGAATCCAATTTGGTTGAAGGATTGCTAACAGATGTAGAGTCGACGGATGATGAGGGTCATCCGTCGGATAACAAAAAGGGTTATCCGTCGAGTGATATAAATCCTCATTCGTCGACTGTGAGCAAACCTATGAGTAAAGCCAAACTTGCCAAGTTAAATGAGAAATATGGATCAGTTTCCAATAATTTTATTCCAGGAGAATCCAGTCAAGTGAAGAAGGAGAAAAAGGCTAATGTTGGTCATATGACTGTCAAGCAATTGAGTGACAGACTGGAAAAGATTGAGGTTAAAACGGGGGCTAAAAAGAAAAATAATAGAAATGGTAAAGTAGGAATTAACAAGCATAACAACTACACACCTGATAAATATGCTCCTAGAAAAATCTGTGTCAAGTGTGGTAGTGTAAATCATTTGTCTGTTAATTGCAAAACTGCCATGCCTACTTCCATATCTGTACCACCTCATTTTCCCAACATAAATGCCATGCCTTCTATGCCTATGAATGCTATGTCTACACATAATATGAATGCACAGTTTGCTAATATGCCATTTGCACCTAATCCTTATTATGCTGCATTTAGTATGCCATAAATGCCATTTAGCATGCCTTACTGGAATAACATGTTTGCTAGTAGCATGCCATTTCCAGTTAATCATAATATGCATGATAATTTTGCTATAATGAATGGTTTCAAAGGTCCAACTCAAATGACTAAGGATGAATCTGATATCCCCAAGTCAAATGAGATCAAACCTAAGAAACAGAAAAAGAAAGCTAACAAGGCAAGACCCAAAGAAACTTGGGTACCAAAATCAACTTGATTTGATTTTGATGTGTGTAGGGAAACAGAAAGAATCTATGGTACTTGGATAGTGGCTTTTCAAGACACATGACTGGTGATTCTACCCTACTCACAGAGTTCAAGGAGAGAGTTGGCCCAAGTATTACTTTTAGAGATGACAATAAGGGTTATACTGTGGGATATGGCTTGATTTCAAAAGACAATGTCATCCAGCTATATGATAAAGGCAATTCAGTAAACTTCAACTCTGAAGCCTGTGTTGTGACAAACAAAAGGAGCAACAAAGTGGTTCTCACTGGAGTGAGAAAAGGAAATGTGTACCTAGCTAACTTTAACTCATCAAATGCAAAATCTGTTACTTGTCTTCTCAGCAAAGCAAGTCAGGATGAAAGTTGGTTATGGCACAAGAAGCTATCCTATTTAAACTTCAAGACCATGAATGAACTTGTAAAGAAAGAACTGGTTAGAGGTATTCCTCAAGTGGAGTTTTCTAAGGATGGATTGTGTGATGACTGCAAAAAAGAAAAGCAGATCAAAGCATCATTCAGAAAGAAGCTTGATTTAACAATTAAAGAACCTTTGTAACTGCTACACATGGATTTTTTTGGACCAGTCAATGTGTTGTCCATCTCAAGGAAAAGATTTTGCCTAGTAATTGTAGATGATTTCTCAAAGTTCTCTTGGACAAATTTCCTAAAATCTAAAGACGAGGCTAGTGAAATCATCATCAATCACATAAGTCAAGTCAATAATCATCCTGATTTCAAAGTTAGAAGAATCAGGAGTGACAATGGAACTGAGTTCAAGAATTCTATCATGAGAGCTTTTTGTGAAGAAAATGGGATTTTGCATGAGTTTTCAGCAATAAGAACTCCACAACAAAATGGAGTAGTAGAAAGGAAGAATAGATCACTTATTGAAGCTACAAGGACAATGCTTGAAGAGTCTAAGTTACCAACATATTTATGGGCTGAGGCTGTAAATACCGCATGCTACACTCAAAATATTTCTCTGGTTAATCAAGCAAAATGCATGACTCTCTATCAATTGTTCAAGAACAAGAAGCCAACTCTAAATTTTCTTCATGTCTTTGGATGTAAATGTTATATCTTGAGAAATCAAACTGATCAGAACGGGAAGTTTGATGCTAAAGCAGATGAAGGAATCTTTGTTGGATATGCTGTTGGTAAAGAATATAGAGTCTACAATCTAAGAACCAACACTGTTGTAGAATCAATACATGTTGTGTTTGATGATAAAAAGATTGAAGGACTCCAAGATGGAGATTACCATGAGAGTCTTAAATTTGACAATGTGGAGATGGTTAGTGATGACAGTGATGATGAAAGTGATCAAGAAACAGTATCGAAGGATAATGCAGAAAAATCCACTACCAATGAAGCACAAAATTCAACATCTGTCGAGTTGCATAATGCTTCATCCGTCGGGAGACAATCTTCTTTATCCGTCGGGAGACAACCAGCTTCATCCGTCGGTACTCAAAATTCACCATCTGTCGGGTCATCAAAAGAAGCTAGAGGTCAGAATAGATCACTTACAGAAAGTTCCCCTTTCTCAAATCAAAGATCCATTAACTCAGGGGGAGTTTCTAATAATCTAAACTCAATCACACATCAAGACAACAATAAGGCCTCTTCATCTAGAGCTACTCTACCTCAACAAAGGAAATGGACAAAGGATCACCCCTTTGAGCTCATCATTGGTGATGTATCTTCTAGAGTTCAAACAAGAAGAGCAACTCAAGAAGAATGTCTATACAGCAGCTTACTTTCTAAAGAAGAACCAAAAAAGGTAGAAGAAGCTTTGTTGAATCCTGATTGGATTTTAGCTATACAGGAGGAGCTAAACCAATTTGAGAGGAATAAGGTATGGAAGCTGGTGCCCAAGCCTAAAGGAAAGAATCCAATAGACACCAAATGGGTATTCAGAAACAAGATGGATGAAAATGGCATGGTAGTCAGGAACAAAGCTAGATTGGTTGCTAAGGGCTATTGTCAACAAGAAGGAATAGATTTTGATGAAACATTTGCTCCTGTTGTAAGACTTGAAGCCATCAGAATCGTCTTAGCCTATGCAGCCCATGCCAATTTCAAAGTCTATCAAATGGATGTCAAAAGTGCCTTTCTGAATGGAGATTTGGAGGAGGAAGTCTATGTCAGTCAGCCTCCTGGTTTTGAAGATCCAAATTTTCTAGAA
This sequence comes from Apium graveolens, assembly GCF_009905375.1. Classification (NCBI taxonomy): domain Eukaryota; kingdom Viridiplantae; phylum Streptophyta; class Magnoliopsida; order Apiales; family Apiaceae; genus Apium; species Apium graveolens. Next base: position 174,766,393 of record NC_133651.1, read on the forward strand.
TATGTTTACTATCTTTTAAAAGCACTTTATGAACTGAAGCAAGCACCTAGAGCCTGGTATGACACTTTGTCAAAGTTTCTTTTAGAGAATCACTTTACTAGAGGTACTGTAGACAAAACTCTTTTCTTTAGAACTGTTAATGGCTCTAGTATACTTGTTCAAATTTATGTAGATGACATTATTTTTGGCTCTACAGATGAAAAACTTTGTAAAAAGTTTGTCAAATTGATGCAAAGTAAATATGAAATGAGTATGATGGGAGAACTAACTTACTTTCTTGGTTTGCAAGTTAAGCAAGTTAGTGATGGAATATTCCTTAGTCAAACTTAATACATTTATGATCTTTTAAAGAAGTTTAATCTAATGGATTGCACATCTGCAAAAACTCCCATGGCCACTGCAACTAAGCTTTAGTTAAACACTACTGAAAAGTCTGTGGATATTTCAAGTTATAGGGGCATGGTTGGCTCACTTCTGTACTTAACAGCTAGTAGGCCAGATATAATGTTTGCTACCTGTTTGTGTGCTAGATTTCAGGTTGATCCTAGAGAATCTCACTTAGTAGCTATTAAGAGAATTTTTAGATATCTCAAGGCAACACCAAAACTTGGCATTTGGTACCCTAGAGATTTTGGTTTTGATCTAACTGGTTATTCAGATGCAGATTATGCAGGTTGTAGAATTGATAGAAAAAGTACAACAGGAACCTGTCAATTTCTAGGAAACAAGCTTGTGTCCTGGTTCAGTAAAAAGCAAAATTCAGTTTCTACTTCTACAGCTGAAGCTGAATATATTGCTGCTGGCAGTTGCTGTGCACAAATTTTGTGGATGAAAAACCAATTGGTAGACTATGGTTTGCAAGTTGAAAGGATTCCCATTTTCTGTGATAACACAAGTGCAATTGCCATCACTGAAAATCCAGTACATCATTCAAGGACAAAACACAGAGACATCAAGTACCACTTCATAAAGGAACATGTAATGAATGGTATTGTGGAACTACATTTTGTTCCAAGTGAAAAGCAGCTTGCAGATATATTTACCAAGCCCCTGGATGAATCCACCTTTTCAAGGTTGGTAAGTGAGTTAGGTATGCTAAATTACTCTTGAATCTTTATAGATTGTTTGCAAGTTGTAATGCAGCCAGAAATTTAATTGATTTTTCAGTCATGGATGAAATTTTGGCTACGTCAAAATTTACATCTCGACGGATGATCACTATCCATCGAGTTTGATCATCCGTCAGTATACTATTTGTTAATAAAATCAATTACTTTTCTGGAATATTTTATGACTCAACGGATAACTGATTTATCCTCATCCGTCGAATTGTCTTTTTCTTAGCCGTTGATTCTCTGAACATTATCCATCGAGTATACTTATAGTTTGTAAGCATAACACGATGAATAATTGATGGAATTTTTACAGTTTATTTTTTAAACGGCTACTTTGCGTAATTCTTATTGGTTACTTTATTTTACTTTATTATTTTTGACAGTTATTTTTGAGATAGTATAAAAGCTTAATTCATTTTCATTACTTTTCATTTATCATTCTCAAATCATCTGCTCTAATTTTTTTCTTTCTCAAAAGCACTTACTCTCTCTCTGCAAGTTTTTACTCTCTAACAATGGCACCTGTCATCAAGATAATATCTCAAACTGGATTTATTTATGAGAAGAACAACTTCACTGCTCTTGTGAACAAGGGGATTCAGCAGTCTGGTGACTACCACAAGATGATGGATTTTGTGAAGAACTGCAAACTTAACTATGCCATGCTGGAATAACCATCCATCTACTGTGAGGTTGCTGAATATATGTGGACAACTGCTACATACAACTCAGCTGATAAGACTATCACTTTCACTATTAAAGTAAGGAATTATGTGTTAATAGTGACATAGTTAATAGTGAGATTTGAACAGGGCAAACCATGACAAAGAGGTGCCACTCTTCTATTTTCCTGTTATGGAGAGGTGCCACTCTTCTATTTTCCTGTTATGGAGGCACCTCAGGTAAGTGAGGTAAGTTTAGTTGTCCCTACTCTTCCGACCTCAGAAATTTCTTTGCCTTCTAGTATAGCTCGGGAAACTGTGTCAATGACCCAACAGTTGCCTACCCAAGCTACCAAACCATCAAAAAATTCTAAATCCAAGTCAAAGAAAGCCCCCTCTAGTATCTCTCAAAAGATGCCAGTTGCAAAATCCACCAAACCAAAAGAGGGGAGTGTGAAGGTGGGTAAGAAAGGTGAGGGACAGGGTGAACATCAAAGAAACTCTAAGGATAAGGTTGGAGAGGTGAGTGTTTCCCAGCCTAGCAACACTGCAGTTTCCCAACAAACTGCAGTGCTTAATAAGGACATAAGCTCATTGCTAGTTGCATCCTCCCAAAAGGATGTGACTATTGAACAAAGCTCTCAGCCAAGAGCATAGGCCAAAAGGGTAAGGGACACAAGCTCACCCCAAACCTATACTAGAAAGAAGAAACCAAAAACCCTTGGGGATGCACAGGGATCACACACAGTGCAAACTGGTGCTGAAGACACATTCACTGCACCTTTTCAAAGTCAGTTTGATATGGCTCCAATAAATGTGGAGTCACAGCCAAAATCTTTAGTTTTAGAAGCACCTCAAACACCAAATTCTCCCACAAACTCTCTGGATGGGGATATGATCAACACATCAATTGCTGATTCTCCTTATTTAACTCTGTTGGGGAAGCCAAATTTTAGTGCAAGTGAGCATCATCTTTTGGATGATTTGTAGGCTCACTTGCCAATTCTTTCAGGAATTGTTGAGACATCTGTGCCAAAATTCTCATCAATCTGCACAGAGTCCACAATAGTTTCCACTCCAAACACATTCATTTCTACTCACTCGATGGATACTGCTCATCCGTCGAGTAGTGATTGTATCCCGACGGATAAGGTTAACAGCAGTTATCCTTCGGATAGTCAAACTGCTAACCCGGCAGATATCCCTTATCTGTCGAGTGTCTCTGCACAGCTTCAAATTTCATCAATTATCTCAAGTGCAGAAGACTTAGTGGCAGTACAATCACTCCTAGGATTGAGTGAAGGGAGTGAACTGAGTGAGAGTCTGGGTTGCTCCCAGGAAAAAGGAAAGGAAAAGAGTGGAAATATGCAATCCAGTTCATCAGGATTGGCAAAAGAGAGTGTGAGGAGTCCCACCTTAGATGGTGAAGGTGAGGGTGTGAGGGTGGTGAGCCAAGGTGAGACCTTGATGCAAGAAAAGAGAGAAAATGAGAGAAAAGCAGGTACTGAATATATAAGGGTGGATGTTATTGTAAGTGAGTTAATGAATGTCCAGGATGCAGACATGGAGGGACTATCTCAGCAAACTCAAGCTGTTATAGATTCCACCTCCTTAGATGCTGAGACATCCTCATCATCACTATCAAAATCCCCCACTAAGGCATTCTCTAATGCATCAGATAGTAGCATATGATCGAGTTCTGAAGTAACCGCATAATCAATCAAATCAACTTTTAAGCACTCCTCATCTTCTGTAGGGAATTTCATTGCTTTGAATACATTGAATGTCACATCCTGATCCTGCACCCTCATAGTAAGTTCACCTTTTTGCACATCTATCAAGGTACGACCAGTAGCCAAGAAAGGTCTTCCCAAGATTATGGGAATCTTCTTATCTTCCTCGAAATCCAGAATAACAAAGTCTGCAGGAAAGAAGAGCATATCCACCTTGACTAGCACATCATCCACTATACCTCTTGGGTAAGTAATAGAACGATCAGCCAATTATAGAGATATGTAGGTGGGCTTTGGATCAGGCAAATCCAACTTTTTAAAGATCGACAACGGCATCAGATTGATGCTTGCTCCCAAATCACAAAGGCACTTGTCAAAAGACAACTTGCCAATGGTGCAAGGAATGGTGAAGCTACCTGGATCTTTCAGCTTTGGAGGTAACTTTTGCTGCAGCACAGCACTGCATTCTTCCCTTAGAGCAACGGTCTCAAGGTCATCCAGTTTCACCTTCCTTGAAAGAATACTCTTCATAAACCTCGCATAACTAGGCATTTGCCCCAGAGCCTCAGCGAAAGGTATATTGATGTGAAGATTCTTAAATACCTCCAGAAACTTACCGAACTGCTTATCCAGCTTGTGTTGTTGCAATCTCTTGGGGAAAGGTGGTGGAGGATAGAGCTGTTTCTCCCCTGTATTACCCTTAGGCAGAGTGTGTTCAACAGTAGTCTTCCTTGGTTCCACCGCCTTCTCCTTTTGCTTAGCTTCTTCATCTCCAACTTCAGCTTCTCCTTCTTTTACTTTTTCAGCATCAGCAACTTTTCCAGACCTTAAGGTAATAGCCTTGACTTGCTCTTTAGATTCCTTCCTACCTGGCACTTCAGTGTCACTGGGAAGTGTGCTAGGTTGATGATTGAGCACTGCATTGGCTATTTGACCAATTTAATTTTCCAAGGTCTTGATCGACACCGCCTGACTCTTGCACAACAGCTTAAGTTCCTCAAAATCAGCACTAGTGGGTGCAGCTGCACCTCCCTATTGAGGATATGATTTCCTTTGATCATATTGCTGCGGTTTCTGGAATCCAGGTGGATTGAACTGCTTACTCACACCTTGCTGATATGGTTGCTGAATAGCATTCTGATTATTACCCCAGCTGAAATTTGGATGATTTCTGTTGTTAGGATGATAAGTAGCTGGCACAGGCTGCTGTTGTCGCTGATAATTGTTCACATATTGAACAGATTCGTTAAAAAGAGAATACTGATCTGTAGCATAAGAACCTGTACAAAGCTCACAGACCATAGCTATCTGATTGACTCCATAGGTGGCTAGAGAATCGACCTTCATAGACAGCGCTTGGAGCTGCGCTGCAATAACAGTGGCTGCATCAACTTCCAGAATACCTGCTACCTTCCCAGGTATCATCCTTTGAGTTGGGTTTTGATGCTCATTTGCAGCCATAGTCTCAATAAGATTATAAGCCTCAGTATAGCTTTTGGCCCACAATGCGCCTCCAGCTGCTGCATCGAGCATGGGCCGAGGTTGGGCCCCCAAACCATTATAGAAACCATTGATCACCATCCAATCAGGCATTCCATGATGTGGACTGTAACACCCCCAAATCCGGGGTCGGGGATCCGGGTTGTCACGAGTTCGATTTCCCTTAATAACACCCAATCTTAATAATTAATCAACTACTCTGTACTGTGACCCCACAATAAATACACACACCACAAGTTATGGTCTCAGAGATGAATATCCAAAAATAATCACAAGTCATTTTATTCCAAAATTATATGCCATTACACCTTAAAAGGGTTTCTGAATAAATTTACATTTCTTTGCCATTATTACAATTCATAAATATACATAATCTGGTACATCAAAAGTTGAAAGCCTAGCCTATTGGTAGCTCCTACCTCAGCTACGGCGGCATCAATGCTTCCAGAAAACTGCGAAACATTTCCTAACCGCTTGCGAATTGGAAGCTTGGTCTTGTTCGTCTTTTCTATCTGTTGTTGTGTGATGAAAGAAGAAAGCAAGGGTGAGCAGCAAGCCCACCAAAATAATATGTATAATGATTTACAATATGCGAGCCTTCTCATAGTACTCATGAAAGTCTTGGTCAAAAGAAATGAACCAAGTTTGATATCTTAATGTGATGAAGTCGTAAAATATTCAGTATATAAACATATATACTTTTCAAAATCTTGGAAATCCTCTTCCATGTATAATATACACAAAGTTCCAGTTTATAACTGTATAAAAATATCGTTGCAAGGTGATCTCATATATCTAACCTTGTCTCAACGTTTTTCTGAAAGTCTTTGATATGCATAAGATAATCATTTACTAGATATAAGTTTAAAAGATGAAGTTACAAGATACTCCAATATACTTATATCTTATCTGAATACTACTTGAACTACCACCGTTCAAGTTATAATTAGTTTCAAAAGTTCATCGCACTGATGAGACTACAAGATAAGACTGGAATAGATTCAATCTTTGAAATATTTTGAAGGAAATGAAGTTATGATATACTTCATTAAGTCCCGATATATATACACCTATATATATACATACGTTTCCTGAAAACCTCTGTCATGTGAAGTATGAACAGAATTGCAATATCCAATAAATTTGGAGAGGAAAGAATTTTTGGCATAAACCTGATATCTTGCTGATCAGGCAAAGATACCAATAAGTAACCTTTTCTACTAGTAGATGGACGAATTCCCCACTGGTCATCACCCTGGTCGCAATAGGACCTTATGCTGGACTGCCACTCAGCCACTTATGCATTTGATGGACTCCCACTGAGCCACTTACACTATCATGGACGCCCACTGAGCCCAGGTTGCTTATGCCGACTCGATAGATGGACTTACTTCCCGAACGTTGGGTAAGTACTCAATTCATTTACCAAAACTGCAACCTTGTTGCGAATATAAAATATACCATAGAGCCGGATCCCTCAGGTTTTGAGCGAGTATTTAAATCCCCTTTTTAAAAGGAAGATCTTAAATATAAAAATGAGTTTTAGGATCCGCTCTAACTTTTAAAAATCATTTTGAAGACTCGAAAACACTTTAAAGAGTGTTTGGAGTAATACTGATTTAATGAAGTAAATCAGTCCCAATATATTTAGAAAATGTCTGAATATTATTATTTAAATAATATTCCCATAAAGAATAATCTTTATACAAATAGTTGAAGTAGAAGTTGTAAGACTTATACTTGAAATGAGTATTAATAACCAAAGATATACTTATACGAAAGTACTATCTTTATTTGAATAATCGAAAATAAGTTTGATTATCGAAACATTATTCTTTAATAAAATAAAAAATATTATTAAATAATAAGCGGAGTCATAATACCTCGAATGAATATTATAAATAATATTCATTAAATAAAATAACGGAGTCATACATCCTCAAATGAATATTCAATTAATAATCATTAATAATATAACTGAGTCATAAGCCCTCGAATGAATATCCGAAATAATATTCAATAATAAAATAAAGGAGTCATAAGTCCTCGGATGAATATTCGAAATAATATTCAATAATAAAATAAAGGAGAAATATTCAATAATAAAATAAAGGAGTCATAAGTCCTCGGATGAATATTCGAAATAATATTCAATAATAAAATAAAGTTAAAGTTATCGAATAAACCTTATTCGATTAATAGTTTTGAAAACTATAACCATATATATATATAAATATATATATTATACTCGGGAACATCGACTCCCGGTTTAGAAATATGTTCACCTTTTGATCCCCTATACTAAGGGTAAACTCAATACCGCTTATCTCTAGCATAGGTATTATGCAACTGTAAGCATTTTAACCAACATATATATAATCCAAGAATATGAAACAGGCATGCATATATACCATATCACATGCTACAATATATCGCAAGAATTTACTAATAACAAATATGCATTTATCGCAAGATCATGCATATACACATATACATCACAACAACAGTATAACGGGTAAAAAACTTGCCTGAGTGCTCCCGGATAGACTTAAGCTTAGAGTGGGTCCGATAACCTATGAACAACAACATAAGTCGGAATTAAACCCCGGTCGCTTAAGAAACTAGACTTTAATCATTTAGAGTCCTAACGTTCGCTTTCGCGCTTAATGATTCACTTAAGTCGCTCGAGTACTCTCGGCTCCACCATTTTTAATAAATTAACCATTAAGGGTTTTAAGGCGATTCTTTCGCGAGTGTCTTACCAACTTCCTAACACACTTAAAATAATTGTTTCATACACTAATTAACCCTTTTAGGTCTTTAACCTGTGTTTCAAAGTAAGGCGAGGGGTAAGGGTTCTTCGCGAAACGTCGTTACTTAAAACAGCCGTTTCTCCTAAACCGTTCATCGGAATCCAACGAACCACATATCAAAATGAAGCTCGTAACATGAAATATCTAAACATGGCAATGGTCAAAACCTAGCAGTGAGTTCAAGGGTTCTGATGTTAAGAACAAAAACAGTCTACGGTAAATCGGGCATTACGACGGCTATGTTTACGCGATTCCCCAATTTTATACCCTTCCAATTCAACCCATAATCAAGCCACAATCACATCCCAATCCAAACTCCATCCATACCACATCCTAACAGCCCCAATCAATTCAATATTAACATTTATACTTATGCTTAAGCTTGAATTTAACTATACTTAAGTTCTTTTAACCAAAACAACAAGATTCACCATCCATTTCACTACCACTCCAACCCAAATTCTAAACCAACAAGCATTAAGATACTATATCACCATAACAACTAGAATCATCCTATTTAACAAAGTAAAGCTAGGGTTTGGAGATGATATACCTTCCTTGAAGTGGTGTGAGTAGCTAGGAAGCCTTAAGAAGTCTTGAGATGACTTAGGGATGCTTGGATCTTAAAGGAAAAACAAGAAAATCAAGTTAAAATTCATGAAGTCACTATTCATTGTAATCAATGAAGAAGATTGTGAATGATTTGGAGGCTTAAACTCATAAAATAGCCATAACTATGCATAAGGAATATTAGGGAATTATCTTACCAATTTAGGAAGCCTTGAACTTGAATTTTGAAAATTGTTTTCTTTGAAAATGGCAAAAGCCGAGAGCAAAGGGAGGATGAAGGAGAATTTTGTGTTTTTGTTTTGATGAAAATGAATATTTGCTTGGTTGGTTGAATTAGTTTTGTTTTGTTTTAGGTCAATTACCCATTTACCTTTGATTTTGTGTGGTTAATATTCCACCACATTTCCTTCCCTCTTATGTCATGCTTGCATCACTTTGTGATGTCATCACCCCTCCTTTGTCCTCTTTCTATTGGTTGGATGACACCATCCTCTCTTATCCCTTTGATTAACTTCCTAATTATTTGCCTAATGACCGCTGATCTGTTATACGGTTCGCTTAACTTTCATTTTCGTTTATCGTTTGAGGGATCATACCCGGGATCTTATTACTTAGGTTCCCTTAACCTTTCTCAATATATTATATTCCTTTTATGATCCTCTCTTATAATCCTTTAATTTAAATCCTTTTTATCCTGTTACCTGTTACCTTTTGTGTTTTTGTTTTGATGAAAATGAATATTTGCTTGGTTGGTTGAATTAGTTTTGTTTTGTTTTAGGTCAATTACCCATTTACCCTTGATTTTGTGTGGTTAATATTCCACCACATTTCCTTCCCTCTTATGTCATGCTTGCATCACTTTGTGATGTCATCACCCCTCCTTTGTCCTCTTTCTATTGGTTGGATGACACCATCCTCTCTTATCCCTTTGATTAACTTCCTAATTGTTTGCCTAATGACCGCTGATCTGTTATACGGTTCGCTTAACTTTCATTTTCGTTTATCGTTTGAGGGATCATACCCGGGATCTTATTACTTAGGTTCCCTTAACCTTTCTCAATATATTATATTCCTTTTATGATCCTCTCTTATAATCCTTTAATTTAAATCCTTTTTATCCTGTTACCTTTTACTCAATTCTTTCCGTATCTAGTGGATTTCCGGGAAAAATCAAAGTGTTCGGAATTGGATTCTGACGATCTTTACATACACTTATATGTCATATAGAGTGCCAATAAAAACTCAGAATATCCATAAAAGAACCTCTACATAGAGTGGCATGAAAAGTTTTCTCATTCAGCATAATCTGCAAAATCACTATTCATAAGGGTTTCAAAAATTTCCAAAAATTGGGGTTATTACATGGACACTTTCTCAACATCTCCTTGTAGCGCTCCCAAGCTTCGCACATAGATTCTGTAGGTTGCTACAAAAAATGAGTAAGAACACTCCTCATAGCAGCAGTCTTTGCCATTGGATAAAACTTCATCAGAAACTTTTGCGCAAGATCTTGCCAAGCAGTGATGGACCCAGCTGGTTCAGAATGTAACCAGTCCTTAGCTTTATCCCTCAAAGAGAATGGGAAAAGCCTCAGCTTAATAGCCTCATCAGTCACACCATTGTATTTGAAGGTACTGCAGATCTCGACAAAATTCCTTATGTGCATGTTGGGGTCTTCAGTCGCAGCTCCTCCGAAAGAAACAGAATTCTGCACCATCTGAATAGTGCCCCGCTTGATTTCAAAGTTATTGGCCTCAATAGCCGGGTGCATGATGCTAGACTGAATGTCATCAATTTTAGGCCGAGAAAAGTCCATAAGAGTTGGATCTGCCGGAACAATACGATCACCCATGATAACTGGCTCTCTCTCACTTCCTGAATCCGAATCTTCAAAATCTATCTTCTCCGGAATATCAAGAACTTCGTCTGTCTCCTCAGTTGTATCTAAAGTCCTCTTGCGAGTACGAGAACGAGTTTGCATAAACGCTCGCTAAAGTACCTGAAACACAACCAGAAACAATAAGTAACACGTCATAATCACTGAGTCCTAATGACCAATGATGGAAAGTACATAAACTAAACAAATACGCCGAGTCCCCGGCAGCGGCGCCAAAAACTTGTTAGGGAGAAATCACGCGCTAATAATACACGCAAGTATACGCGTTCGCAAGTAATATATAATACTTTCTAGTTCGTTCCCACAGAGACTCAGACTAATTATGTTCAATTAAACTCACTCACCAATGTAAGATTGCTTCTCAATGTTAAGAAAATAACACTTAGAATTGATTAACTAATTATTAACTATAATTAACTACTATAATTAAGCACTTAATTATCACTTCGAATTAACAATATTAAAACACTCATGAGATCACAACTTTATTACTACTTCCTTCACTAGTCATTGTTATTACCCTTAGCATGCAACAATGATGATATTAATCGAATAACACAAAACTGATAAAAGCCAACTTTCATTGTACTAATACCATTCTACCAAACATCCACAATTAAGATAGAAGTTGAATAGGCATCAATTATGTTGAGTCCCTATATGTCTACAGAAATTGACAACATAACAATTTAAGAACAAGTTATTCCTTTTGATTACACATGGAGAATAAAACGGTTAGAGTTACCCACTAATCATGCATACTCGTACATGAACCTATGCTAGCATGGCAAGTTCTAAATCTCAAGATCCACCGTCGCTTCACAAGAGATTAACACCATATCTTATATGTTCGCGACGCACATAAGACGAATAAGCAAAACTAATACTAGATATCATACAATCATCACACACTAAGGTATTAAACAACTAACTAAAGAATTCCATAGTAAATCCGTTACGACTCCATGATCACGATTAGCCCATGATAGCACTCATCATCATCATGGGTTCATATGAAAGCATGATAAATAAACACAAGAGAATAATAACTAAACTAATTATATTAAACCAGAGTACATCACAAGAGTAAATAGGTTCAAAGTAAAGAAAACTAGCATCCAACGTTACAACGAAATAAGAATCACAAGAAAATATGCTTCCTCTTCGTTGCGGTGTGCTAAAACGGTCTTCTTCCTTATCTCCTTCGCTCCTTGATTAATACTACGATCCAACCTTAGTGAAACATCTCTGAAATCTACTTATATAGGAGTCCCATAAAACCCAGATTACTCAGAAGTTGGAAGCCAAATAGAATTAGAAGTCTAAAATATTAAATCTGAAATTACGACCCTGCGCGGTCGCTCAGCATAGTTGAGCGGGCGCTCAGACCCCTTCTGAAAAAATGGTCTGTTTTGCTCCATTTCTTCGCTGTAATCTGCTCCTCCCTTCCCACTTACAATGTTGAACATATGCCAAGGCTTATAATAGATGAATTCTCCCTCGAAATGCAACTAATACCCTGAAATGTACAAACACTAGAAAAACACATCAAATACACAAAATACTTGATTTCAAGACACCAATTCAAGCTATTATAAGACGTTCTAAGTGGTATAAAATGCCACTTATCACACCCCCAAACTTAAATCGATGCTTGTCCTCAAGCGTCACAGAATCAAAAATAAAATAAAAACATGCATGAATGCAATCTATATAAAATGCATCGATCCCCCTTACTACGACCAAACCAACCAACTTACGACATCTCAACAAATGCAATTAGGCGAATAAAGATCAATCGAATCATACAAACTAACATACAGCTAGAAACGTGGTGTGTGCAGATGCTTAACAGATATGCTTCGGAACTAGATTAATTATCATGACTCAACTATCATCAAGGCAATCGCATGATTATACAAGGAATAAAAATTCTAGGCACAAAGTGACTTATAACACTTCAAGAATCCTGGAGCTATTACGGAATCATGCTTTTTATTTATAACAACAAATGCTTATTTGACCGTGCAATGAGTGAGGTCCAAAAAAGACTTATATAATGGTATCCATGTAACGAGCGTTAGGTTAGCGGATCCCAGACTATAAAAGCCTTAGGTCACTAGGCACAAAGTTCCCTAAGAACTTAATAACTCGAATACCAAAGAGCCCACTCGTGATCAATTATGCATTAACTCTTTGTTTTTTTTCTTAATTTTTTTTCTCTTTTTTTTTCTTTCAAATTTCTGAGCAAGTACGTTTCGCTCCATCTTGCTCAACCCTAGACTACTCGCATAAAATACGAGCCGACTACTAGCCATTTGACGCCTAGCCACAATTAGCAACAAATTCCATTTTTCACTCCATTTTTTCTTTTCATGCCTTTTATCACTAAGAACCTATTATAAAATTCTAAGCATAATAAATAGATTAACCTTAAAAACCATCAAACCATAACAACCATCTAGCCCTTCAGCATTCTCTAAGACTTAGTGAAAGTACAAGTGTTTCTAGCATGCATATCAACCTACACGACTCAACATAACTTTAACGCTATCACTACACTCGCATCAATATCACGAATCAATTGGTAAATCAGCGCAAAAGGGATCATGGTAAATGCATGAGCTACATGACATGATTAATAAAGCTATAAATAATAATAAAAAAAATTATATGCCAAAAATTATGCAATTATATGCACTAAACTATCATGAATATGCAGCTATATGACACACACACAAAATATTCCTTAACTACCACCCCCAAACTTAAAATCTTCACTGTCCCCAATGAAGGTAGTAGAAAGCAACACAGGGTATACCTACTCGGAGAGATCATCATCATCATCACCCTCAGAGGGTGGTGTATCAAGAGGCGGATATGCAGAGTCCTCACCAAAAACTGGCCACTAGATGTCAGCTCCAAGGCCTCGAAAAGCAGTCCCTAGTGCAAGGGTGAGCTCCTGAGCAAACCTGCTCTGCATCTCGTACATAGCATCCATCCTCCGTGACAGCCTCCTATACTGAGCATCACCCATCCCAGCACCCTCCTAAGCTCTAGAAGAACCAGCCTCATCACGCCTTGGCCTCGCCATGGTAGCACCTCGTGCTGGACGCCCTCCTGGAAGACGATAACCCAGCCCATGCTCCTAGGCTCACCACCGGTCCACTCCTGTATCGCATGCAGAGTCCCGGAATCAATAGAAGCGGTCGACAACTGCAACTGCTCATGAGACAGCCACTGAACTCCCACCGCTCGGCAAAGCTTGGTAACCGTTGATGCATAAGGGATGTTCATGTGCTTAGCTCCCCTCAAAAACTTCAGAATTCCTTGGTAGATGAACTAACCAAGGTCCACACAGTAATCCTCATTCAAAATTTCCCACAACAACTGCGCTCTCTCAACTCTGACCTCATGTGCATGCGAAGTAGGCAAAATATTAGCACAAATAAAAGCATTCCATGCACGGGCATACCTATTCATGGAGATTGCCAGAAAGTGACGATACTTATTAGTTCCAGTCTAGAAGGTCCAAACTGTGCCCGGCCTACAGAGAGTACCACAAATCAAATCCAAGTCAAAATCCTCAGCAGTCTTCTCGTTCCAGTTCTCCTCCGTGGGCTTCCTCTGTCTCTGCCCAATCACACGGCCAATCGCCGCTGGGTGATAATCAACCGTCATCCCCCGGACCACAGAATACCCATTCTTCTCAGCCTTCGCGTTCGCATAGAACTCGCGAACCACACTCATCGGCACTGCTTCAGGTGACTCACAAAAAGCTATCCACCCCTTCTCAGCAATCATAGGTAACAACTCACCATCCCTACCCGATGGCAAAAATCCCCTCTCCTTCAAAATTGGCTTCCCCGGAAGCCTAGTGTACTCCTCCTCAACAGCCCTATCATTCAAACGAGGCCTCACAGCAGTACCCCTCGAGGAATCAGTAGTAGGGACAGTGTTGCTGCTATCGATAGTCCTTGCTCTCTTGGGTGCCATCGAAACTGAGTAAAAGTGCTTGAGATTTGTGTTTTTGTATTTGGGAGAGAGTTTAAGTGTTGAAATTGTATGGGAGATATATGGGATAGGTGTATGTATATATAGGGTATGGATTAGGGTAGAATTTGATTAGGAGTGGGGTTAAGGGTTAAAATCATGGGATAATGGGGAAATAAGTCGTGGGTTTATGGGCTGTGTTTTGTGTTTTTTATTTTCTGAATTTTTTGGAATTTTATTGAACTAAAAACAATTTTCTCCCAGCCGACCCCTGAGCGGTCGCTCAGCAGAGCTGAGCGGGCGCTCAGGAGGCTACTGGAAAAAAATATTTCTGGCCCAGTTTTTCTGATTTTTTTGTGGTTTTGGATAGGTTATTAACTTCTAAGGGTTCCTGTAACAACAAATCATGGGTTGCCTCCCACGAAGCACTTCTTTTTCGTCATTAGCTTGACGTTGCGTACCTACCTCAAGTTGACAATAAAACGGCACTAACCACTTCCCGGTTTGTCGTGTCCCCATAGTAGTGCTTCAAACGCTGACTATTAACCTTGAATGCTTGGTCCGGATCATTCTCAAAAATCTCCACCACTCCATGTGGAAACACAGTTTTGACAATAAAAGGTCCAGACCACCTTGATTTCAACTTCCCAGGAAAAAGTCGGAGACGAGAGTTGAATAAGAGAACTTGTGGCCCCGGCATGAATAACTTAGGATGTAGCTTCCTATCGTGCCACCTTTTCATCTTTTCCTTGTACATTTTATTGTTCTCGTACGCTCGGAGTCGAAATTCATCAAGTTCATTAAGCTGAAGCATTCGCTTCTTTCCAGCTGCATCTAGATCCAGGTTCAACTTCTTCAACGCCCAATAGGCCTTATGCTCAAGCTCCGCAGGTAAATGACATCCCTTACCATACACAAGTTGAAACGGGGACATCCCAAGTGGAGTTTTGTATGCTGTTCTGTAAGCCCAAACAGCTTCATCGAGCTTTAAAGACCAATCCATCCTCGACGGACAAACAACCTTCTCTAAGATGTGTTTGATCTCTCTGTTAGATACTTCCGCTTGACCATTTATTTGCAGATGATAGGCAGTAGCAACTCAATGATTCACATTGTAGCACTGCATCATAGAAGTAAACTTACGGTAGCAGAAATGCGACCCTTCATCACTTATGATTACTCGTGGCATTCCAAACCTTGTGAAAATCTGCTTATGAAGAAAATTCAACACTGCCTTTGCATCATTTATTGGTAGAGCTTTGACTTCTACCCATTTTGAGACATAATCGACTGCCAGCAAGATGTACTGATTATTGCAGGATGAGACAATAGGCCCCATGAAATCGATTCCCCAAACATCAAAGTCCTCGACTTCAAGCATCACATTTAACGACATCTCATCCTTTCTCGTAAGATTTCCCACTCTTTGGCAACGATCACACCTTAAAACAAACTGATGAGCATCCTTAAACAAAGTAGGCCAGAAAAAACCTGCTTGCAGAATACGAGCTGCCGTCTTCTCACCACCATAGTGTCCACCTTAAACTGTGGAGTGGTAGTCTCATAATATCCCCTTCGTCTCACCGAATGGGATACATCTCCTGATGATCTAGTTAGCTCCCTGTCTAAACAAATACGGTTCATCCCACATATACCACTTCACCTCATGCAGAAACTTCTTCTTTTGAGCTATGGTCAAATTAGGAGGCATTATATTGCTGACAAGATAATTCACAATATCTGCGAACCATGGCTCTTCCTCCTGAACTGCGAACAACTGCTTATCCGGAAAAGATTCGTTGATCAATGTCTTATCATATGAAGCAGACTCGGGATTCTCCAATCTAGAGAGATGGTCAGCTACTTGATTTTCAGTACCTTTTCGATCCTTGATCTCTAACTCAAATTCCTGTAGTAAGAGCACCCAACGAATGAGTCTCGGCTTTGAATCCTTCTTGGAAACCAAATAGCGAATGGCCGCATGATCAGTGAATACTGTCACTTTTATCCCAAGCAGATAAGATCGAAATTTTTCGAAACCAAAGACTATAGCCAAGAGCTCCTTCTCAGTAGTGGTGTAGTTCATTTGGGCCCAATTTAAGGTCTTGCTAGCATAGTAGACCACATGGAAGAGATTATTCTTGCGCTGCCCAAGAACTGCGCCCACCGCATAATCACTCGCATCACACATCATCTCAAAAGGCTCTGTCCAATCCGGTGCTGTAATAACTGGTGCAGTGATCAAACTCTTCTTAAGAGTCTCGAATGCCGTCAAACATTCATCTTCAAATTTGAAAGGCACATCCTTCTCAAGCAAGTTGCACAACGGCTTAGATATCTTCGAAAAGTCCTTGATGAAATGCCGATAAAAACCCGCATGACCAAGAAAACTACAGATTCCTTTCACAGAAATAGGTGGTGAAAGATTTTCAATGACTCCCACCTTGGCTTTGTCCACCTCAAGATCCTTGCTAGAGACCTTATGCCCAAGAATAATGCCTTCACGCACCATAAAATGACATTTTTCCCAATTGAGCACCAAATTAGTTTCCACACACCTTTTGAGCACTATACGAAGATTATTCAAACATTCATTGTATGAGTGTCCAAAGACGGAAAAGTCATCCATGAACTCCTCGACATTATTTCCATTTATGTCAGAGAATATAACCATCATACATCTCTAAAAAGTGGCCGGTGTGCCACATAACCCAAATGAAACTCTGCGAAAAGCAAACGTGCCAAATGGACAAGTGAAGGTAGTCTTTTCTTGATCCTCTGGTGCAATACAAATCTGATTATACCCTGAGTAGCCATCCAGAAGACAATAGTACTCATGACCAGCCAACTTGTCAAGCATCTGATCAATAAACGGAAGAGGGAAGGGATCCTTCCTCGTGGCCTTGTTCAACTTTCTGTAAACCATGCATACTCTCCATCCTGTGACTGTTCGAGTGGGGATGAGCTCATTCTTCTCATTTGCTACCACAATGATACCTCATTTCTTAGGTACACATTGCACGGGGCTCACCCAAAAACTGTCAGAAATAGGATAAATGATTCATGCATCCAGCCACTTCAGAATTTCTTTCTTCACCACCTCTTTCATGATAGGATTAAGTCTGCTCTGTTGCTCAACAGTCGGCTTACTACCCTTCTCTAGCAGAATCTTATGCATGCAATATGAAGGGCTGATCCCTTTGATGTCTGCTATAGTCCATCCGATAGCCGATTTGAATTCTCTCAAAATCCTTAAGAGCTTGTCCTCCTCACTACCTGAAAGGTCAAATGCAATAATAACAGGTAAAGTAGATGCATCACCTAAAAAAACATACCTCAAGTGTTCAGGCAATGGCTTAAGCTCCAAGGTGGGTGCTTCCTCAATTGATGGTTTGAGCTTTCCTTCAGGATTTTTGAGGTCAGAAGCACCAAGATATTCAAACGGCATGTCTAGCTTTCGCCTCCAGGGAGAAGCATTAAGATATTGTAATTGCTCATTGCCATCCTCATCATCACTGTCAAAATCCCCCACTAATGCCTTCTCTAATGCATCAGACAGTAGCATATGATCAAGTTCTGAAGTAACCGCAGAATCAATCAAATCCACTTTTAAGCATTCCTCATCTTCTATAGGGAATTTCATTGCTTTGAATACATTGAATGTCACATCTTGATCCTACACCCTCATAGTAAGTTCACCTTTCTGCACATCTATCAAGGTATGGCCAGTAGCCAAGAAAGGTCTTCCCAAGATTATGGGAATCTTCTTATCTTCCTCGAAATCTAGAATAACAAAGTTTGCAGGAAAGAAGAGCTTATCCACCTTGACTAGCACATCCTCCACTATGCCTCTTGGGTAAGTAATAGAACGATCAGCCAATTGTAGAGACATGTAGGTAGGCTTTGGTTAAGGCAAATGCAACTTTTTAAAGATCGACAACGGCATCAGATTGATGCTTGCTCCCAAATCACAAAGGCACTTGTCAAAAGATAACTTGCCAATGGTGCAAGGAATGGTGAAGCTACCTGGATCTTTCAGCGTTGGAGGTAACTTTTACAGCAGCACAGCACTGCATTCTTCTGTTAGAGCAACGGTCTCAAGGTCATCCAGTTTCACCTTCCTTGAAAGAATACTCTTCATAAACCTCGCATAACTAGGCATTTGCTCCAGAGCCTCAGCGAAAGGTATATTGATGTGAAGTTTCTTGATCACCTCTAGAAACTTACCGAACTGCTTATCCAACTTTTGTTGTTGCAATCTCTTAGGGAAAGGTGGTCGAGGATAGAGCTGTTTCTCCCCTGTATTACCCTCAGGCAGAGTGTGTTCAACAGTAGTCTTCCTGGGTTCCGCCGCTTTCTTCTTTTGCTTAGCTTCTTCATCTCCAACTTCATCTTCTCCTTCTTTTACTTTTTCAGCATCAGCAACTTTTCCAGACCTTAAGGTAATAGCCTTGACTTGCTCTTTAGCTTCCTTCCTGCCTGGCACTTCAGTGTCACTAGGAAGTGTGCCAGGTTGACGATTGAGCACTGCATTCATTATTTGACCAATTTGATTTTCCAAGGTCTTGATCGACACCACCTGACTCTTGCACAACAGCTTAAGTTCCTCAAAATCAGCACTAGTGGGTGCAGCTGAACCTCCCTGTTGAGGATATGATTGCCTTTGAGCATATTGCTGCGGTTGCTGGAATCCAGGTGGATTGAACTGCTTACTCACACCTTCCTGATATGGTTGCTGAATAGCATTCTGATTATTACCCCAGCTGAAATTTGGATGATTTCTGTTGTTAGGATGATAAGTAGCTGGCACAGGCTGCTGTTGTCGCTGATAATTGTTCACATACTGAACAAATTCGTTAACAAGAGAACACTGATCTGTAGCATGAGAACCTGCACAAAGCTCACAGACCAAAGCTATCTGATTGACTCCATAGGTGGCTAGAGAATCGACCTTCCATGATGTGGACACTTTCTCAACATCTCCTTGTAGCGCTCCCAAGCTTCGCACATAGATTCTGTAGGTTGCTACGCAAACTGAGTAAGTGCACTCCTCATAGCAGCAGTCTTTGCCATTAGATAAAACTTCACCAGAAACTTTTGCGCAAGATCTTGCCAAGTAGTGATGGACCCAACTGGTTCAAAATGTAACCAGTCCTTAGCTTTATCCCTCAGAGAGAATGGGAAAAGCCTCAGCTTGATAGCCTCATCAGTCACACCATTGTATTTAAAAGTACTGCAAATCTGGACAAAATTCCTTATGTGCATGTTGGGGTCTTCAGTCGCAGCTCCTCCGAAAGAAACAGAATTCTGCACCATCTGAATAGTGCCCGACTTGATTTCAAAGTTATTGGCCTCAATAGCCGGGTGCATGATGCTAGACTAAATGTCATCAATTTTAGGTCGAGAAAAGTCCATAAGAGCTGGATCTGCCGGAATAATACGATCACCCATGATAACTGGCTCTCTATGCTCACTTCCTGAATCCGAATCTTCAAAATCTATCTTCTGCGGAATATCAAGAACTTCGTCTGTCTCCTCTGCTGTATCTAAAGTCTTCTTGCGAGTACGAGAACGAGTTTGCATAAACGCTCGCTAAAGTACCTGAAACACAACCGAAAACAATAAGTAACACGTCTTAATCACTGATTCCTAATGACCAATGATGGTAATGTTAGGTCTCAATATGTTTGTAGAAGGGGGGTTGAATACAAACAATACCGTTTGATCGAATAAAATACGGAATAAAAAAGTGAAAAAAATTCAAGTTAAATAAAATTATTATTAAACTTGAAAGGTGTTACAACAACGGTATCCTTTACAAGGGATTAATCTCAAATCAATTATCACAAATCTAGAATAAATTCGACATGAACTTTTTCTATTTTTGCAATAAAAAGATCAAATGCTAAAAGCGATTTGAGATTAAGTTCTAGGGATTTCGATCCGCTAGATAGTTACACAAGAACAAAAAAGGATTTCTAGTGGTTAAGATTTAACAATAAATACTAGAAATGAATGTCCTGAGATATTGCAGTTGAGAATAATAAGTTCACTGCTTTCTGTTTTTCTTTCTGTGTTCTTGAGTAGTTGGCTGTATTCAATTAATTTTCTTGTGAAATCAACTGCTGTTGTTAAGTAAACAAAATACTCCAATTGAGCCAGAAAGACTTTTGGCAAGACAATTTATTTGAACTAGAAAGACTTTCGGCAAGACAATCCATTTGAACTAGAAAGACTTTTGGCATGACAATCCATTTGAACTAGAAAGACTTTCGGCAAGACAATCCATTTGAACTGGCAAGACAATCAAATGAAATGGCATGACTTTCGGTATGACTATTGATTGTCATACCGATTGTCTTGCTAATACAAAAGATAGTCTTGCTGAATTAATATAGAATATTAATTCAAAATCAATTCTGAAAATACATAATTTTAATTCAGAATTAATTAATCAATTAATTCAATTAATCAATAAATTAATCTTTGCAAATTTAATTTATTTTCTTAATTAAACTATATGACTTAATTAATTAATAGAGAATTAATACTACTCTTGAACAACAACCCTTCTTCTGAAAATCCTCTGAAAGTCACTGTCAATATGAATTAATTCCACCACTTCAATGCTGACACTCGATGTACTGTCTGGTTCATGAGTGACTAACTTCCGTGACGTTTCTTCATGCCTTGACCTTGATACTCTTGATTTTCTTCAGACTAAATCCTTGTAATTAATTGATACCCTGACGAGATCTTTGTCACTTGATTAAATCCACAATCTTGATTTATATCACTGAGGCTTGATCAATTTCTTGAGCTTCTTCCAGTGAATTAAGTCATCAAGTCTGTAGAAGAACAATGTTACTTAATTCTTTGACATATGTTACTATGAGAGATCTCTCGGACGATAGGACCACTATTTACTTGTTACATCCTTATTTGAGTTGATTTAAATCCTCGAATAAACAAATAGGCTATGGCATATGCCTTTCAATCTCCCCCTATTTGTTTGTTAGACAATAATCAACAAATACCTAGAGGATAACTCAACTAACAAATAAGAAAAAGATATAAACAGTAATGCAAAGTAAATAGCAGAAAAGTTCTGGATTATATTTAACATTTTCCAGATTCCAAAAGAAATTTACAAGTGAATACAAGATAGATGTTCCTCTAGTCTGAACATATAACTACATTAGTCTATCTTGATTCATAAAGCTCTAATCATATTATATTGAGTTTTGAGCTAATTGAATTCAGTTGTCTTCCCTTCCGAATTTAACTTCTTCCAAATCTTCACCTTCTTCCAAATCTTGAAGCAACTCCTTGTCAAAGACATGATCCTTTTCTGAAGTGAAGCTGTCTGGCCTGACTGCTTGAACTCCAACTGTCTTGAGCTTATTCTTGAGTTGATTGTACCTTTTAATATTCTTTTCACAATAAGCTTGAATCAGATCAGCTGCTTGAGTTTTTAAAATGGATGAATATCCAGCAGTTCTTAAGTGATGTTCCATCCAGCAAGATGCTTAGCTGAGTAGTCTTTAAGAGATTGTGAATCGAGCTGGAAGATTTGAAGACAGTCAGACTTAAAGAATCTAACCTGATGAGGATTGTTGACCACTTGAGGACTAGCCCTGCTGGCAAACTCTTTGAGCCTTTCTCGAAGAACTTCATTCAATTTTGAGCTTCTTTTGACTTTGTTGAGAAGAACCCAAATCTCTGATAAAGAACGAATCTCAAACAGATGAAGTGACACCTTGAAAGATCCTTCGCTCTGACAATATACAAATATGCTCATCTCATTTAGGGATCTGTCAAAGGCAGCTGTGATCCTTGAGACTTCAGTCTTTATAGCATTCATGTACATGTCATTGTTTGGATTAGAGATCTCCAGCTTGTCCAGAAGATGTAGAAACTACCTATCATTGTTTGTGCTCAACTGAGGCATATCAAGTACTCTCCTAGCTTCATCCCATTTTTCACCAATCTTCAGTCTGACATCTCTTCTCCTTTCTTGAGCCTTAATGTCATGAAGACATTGCTTTTGAAGAGTTTCTGTTCTTTGGATGTCTTTCCTCATGTCAATGATCTGGGATACCTTTTTTAGTTCAGCTTCTTTTCTTTTCAACTCTGACTGCTGCTGCTGAAACTCTTTCTCAAACAGAGGATCCACTGGAGCTTCCTCTTCCCATTCTCCAAAATCACTTTCCTCCTCAGCTTCAAAGAAACCATCTTTATCTCCCAAGAGTGATTCAGTGGGAATGTCACAAATATCAAAGTCATCCTGTTATCCACTATAGTAGATATCATCAGGCTTCCCTGTGCCTCCAGCAGACGAATCTTTTTCTTTTCCCTTTTCACTTCTCCCTTTCTTCTCCCCCTTAGTTGAGGAATCCTCTACAGACTTTCCCTTAGATCCTCCATCACCTCCAGAGCCTGAGCCTCCACCAGACGGCCCTTCAAAGAAAGTCCTTTGTTCTTCATTAGGGCAGTGAGAATTTTTGATCATGAAGTACAAGTGCTTCATCCCTTCATTCAGATGTTCCATATTCGTCTCTATCTTCAGAAATCTGGAGGAATCCAGTGAATGATTCATTTCAACCAAGTCTTCAAGAGAAGTCATTCTTGTATGGAGAGAGCAGAAGTTTGAAATGTCTTCAGCTGATAATGTTGGAGATGCCTGTATTGAGTTAAGCTTTGGTACAACAGATGTCTTCAAATCTGATATTTCAGTCCTAATGAGAGCCATCTGATTATTGACAGAGGTGGAAGAAGAAGACCGTTCAACCACTTATGCTTTGAATGATTTAGCTTCAGCCTGACTTTTTGCAAGTTGTTCCTTGAGATCAGCAATTTGAGCTAACAGATTTTCAGTGTTTGTGTCTGTGTGTGCGCTCACCTGAATATCTCTCCTGTTTAATTCACTCAACTCACGTGCTTGTGTATCTCTCAATATAATTGCTCGTGAGGAGTCTTCCTGATGCTGATCTTCTGTACCTGCATTTAAAATCACCCTAGCCTCTTCAAAAGAGGTCAGTGGTGGTGCAATGGGAATTCCCGAGTCTCGATCCTCAGTCAAACCTATCTTTTTATATGAAATAGATGTCTGAATTGCTTCAGGGATAGATTGACCGAGTTGCCCTCCACTTTCTCCAGATAAATCTGCGAGTGGAGAATCCCGTGAGGGAGCCAGAGGTGTTGGATCTGGGAGGGGAGAAAATGACTCTATTAAAGGTGGCTGAGAGTCAGATTTTCCCTCAAAAGCATGTGACTGCTCTTCTGCTGTAACTATGGCAGGCACTGTAACCGACTCAATGTGCACTCCTCGCTCCGTGTTCTGAGTATCATCTACTGGCCTGTATGCTTCCATTGTGAGTAATGGAATTGTGCTTGACTCAGTACAGGATGCCATGGCCCTATGGAGAATTTCAATAGATTCATCCTGTTGAGAGAATGTTTCTAGTAACTGTTCAGTGGCCATTTTAAAGTCCAAGTCCTGTTGGGAGTACAAGGATGGGCTTTCAGATGCCTCAGTAAATGTTCTCCTTTTCTTGGGTGGAGGCAGAGCTGAGGGTTCATTCACATGCACTAACAACTACTTCCTACTAACCTCCTAGGCAACATTTTAGACAGTGGGGGAGAGGTTGAGATAGGTTGTGACTCTGTGTTTGGCTCTATGACCTGGGAATGAAGCTGTGGTTCTACAACTTCATGGTCAGTCCTATCAACCACTGGGGGTCTTTCAACAAAAGGAGGAATAGTTTGAGTTTGAGGAATTATTACCTGTAGAGGAAGAGCATCTGATGGTTGAGCCTGGGTGGTTTGAACCACTGGAGGTTGATCTTGCTGTTCATGACCGGGAAGATTGAAGATATGTAAAGGAATATAAGTGGCCATGAAAGCAGATACAAGTACTGGAACTTGCATGAATTTGAAGGTTGTGTCTTGGCGAGTGTAAATCTTTTTGCTTATTGGAGGGGGTTCGGTTACTGAAGAGTTAGCAAAAAGAGCTTTATGCTCAGGTGAGAGAAGATGTTCTGCTATGAGCATGAGAAAACGAGCGTAGTAGCGAGACCCTACGATTTGTAGAATGATCACGTAAAGCAGTAGTGAGACGTCTTAGAAGAATGGGTAAAAGTAGTTTTCCAAAATTGATTCTTTGATTGAAAACAACCGCAAGACCAATATACTGCAGAGTGGAAGTGATGTTGTGAAAGTTGGATTTAGTGCAGTTGGCAAACACTTTAAAAAGTGTATCGAAGAAAATATCCCATTCAGAAACCAAATTGGATTTAGATAACTTGGTTAAATTAATCACCCCCTGATAGTGAATAGCATGGAAAAAGTTTGAAATATCATTTTCAGAGGGCAAATTACAGAAATTGTCCAATGGAAAATTTAACGCTTGATTGACGACTGTTTCATCAACAACATACTGTGTGTTTGCCACGGTGAATGAAAAAGATTTAAAATCATCGGCCACAGTAGATGTTGTGCAAATCAGTCTGAGCAGATCAACATTTAAAATCACATTTGATTTAATAGCAGAGCTAACAATCGAATGGTCATTTAAAAATCTAATCCATGGCTTAAATTTTTCCACATCACATTTATCTGGATTAAAATAACCAACAAGATTATGTGCGATAATTTGGAAATTGAGAGCCATTTAAAAAATATGTAATAAAACACACACTTTCAGAATTTTAAGAGTAATATTAATAAAATTCGAATTAATTAAGTTAATTTAATAATTCGAATTAAATCAATTATATCCGAAAAATTTAGAAAGTGATGCATTTCGTTAATTTTCTTAACTCATAAAAGCAGATATGCAAAATCACAAGACACAAAACCAAATTGAAATACACAAAAAAACTGATTTTAGGGAAAAATTGAATTAAAATATATAAACAATAAAATGGGCAGCACTTCTGTATATACGTGTATGTATATAACAGAAGTGAAGTTTTTGTTTGCTGAGTAAACACTCGAGCAAGGAAGACAATTGCTGCGATGGTGGTTTGATCGAATAGAGAGAGAGAGAGAGAGAAAACAAGAGACTGCTGGAATTTTAAAAAAAACAAATGAACTGATTACAAATAAAAAGTAAGAAAGGAAAGAAAAACAGCTTAAGTAGACAACTGGTATGACAATTCGGGATAGTATTACCGATTGTCATACCGATAGTTACACTAGATAAAACTAGGAATATAAAACGAATAAATCAGAAAGACAATCGGATTATCATACCGATTGTCATTCTAGTACAAAAATAAATATAGAAATATATACTATATGTTTTATAACTGGCATGACAATTGATTGTCACACCGATTGTCATGCCAGTATAAAACTATACTGAATAATTAAAATAAAAACTGTTAAACTGGAATGACTTTCAGCAAGATAATTGTAATAGTCTTGCCGATTGTCATTTCAGTTAAAAACACATAAAAAACACAGAATATAGAAAATATTACAATTACAGAAAACTGAAATGAATACTAATATAGATATGGCAGAAAATATTTACATAAATAAAATATTTCAGAGATAATTATATTTCAGTCCAAAAATAGATTTCTTTTGAATTTTAGCAAATAAAATTCATAGAAAAATATTTTCAGAGAAAATAAAACATTCCGAGACATTAAAATTAACAAGTTGAGTAAATAAATAAGATAAGATAATAAAAATTACATAGAAATAAGCAAAAAATTATGGAAAATGATAAAATAAATTTGCAAATGAATGAAAAATTCATTTGTAAATTCACTAAAGAACATATTTCAGATATTCACAAGTTTAATCACTAAAGCTATTCAACATACCCAATGTACCAACTAATTTGGTAAATGTGGATTCATCAAGAGGTTTAGTGAAAATATCTGCTATTTGTTCTTCTGTTGGAACAAAAAATAGTTCAACAGTACCATTCATGACGTGCTCTCTAATAAAATGATACCTGATGTCAATGTGCTTGGTCCTTGTATGCTGCACAGGGTTGTTGGTGATGGCTATTGTACTTGTATTGTCACATAGAATAGGTATTTTGTTCAATACAGAGCCATAGTCCCGTAGCTGATTCCTAATCCACAAGATCTGAGCACAGCAGCTTCCAGCAGCAATATATTCAGCCTCGGCCGTTGAATTTGAAACTGTTTGCTGTTTCTTGCTGTACCATGAGACTAGTCTGCTACCTAGGAATTGACAACTCCCTGAGGTTCTTTTCCTATCAACAACACTTCCTCGTAATCTGAATCTGTATATCCAACAAGGTTAAAACCAGATTCTTTAGGGTACCAAATACCTAGATTTGGTGTTCCCTTAAGATATCTTAAGATTCGTTTAACAGCAACGAGATGAATATCTCTAGGATCCGCTTGGAACCTTGCACATAAGCATGTAGCATACATAATATCTGGTCTACTTGCAGTAAGATGGAGTAACGAGCCAATCATACCTATGTAGCTTGTGACATCTACCTTACTGGAGTTTTCACATGGTCCAAGCTTGACAACTGTAGTTGACGGAGTCCTTGCTGATGCAGAATCCTCTAGATTGTACTTTTTGAGGAGTTCCTTGAGATACTTGGATTGATAAATAAAAGTTCCATCTAACCTTTGATTTACTTGTAATCCAAGAAAGAACTTCAACTCTCCCATCATGTTCATTTCAAATTTGCTGTGCATTAACTTAGCAAATCTCTTACAGAGATTATCATTAGT
This sequence comes from Apium graveolens, assembly GCF_009905375.1. Classification (NCBI taxonomy): domain Eukaryota; kingdom Viridiplantae; phylum Streptophyta; class Magnoliopsida; order Apiales; family Apiaceae; genus Apium; species Apium graveolens. The sequence continues at coordinate 174,793,410 of NC_133651.1, forward strand.
AGACCCAAATATTATATCATCCACATAGACTTGGACTAATATAGTATCATTCTTATGCTTTTTAGAAAAGAGAGTTTTGTCTATGACACCTCTAATAAAGCTATTTTCAATAAGAAATTCAGAGAGAGTGTCATACCATTTTCTCGGAGACTGTTTGAGTCCATAGATAGCCTTGAAAAGAAAGTAGACAAAATCTAAATGATCTGGATCTTCAAAACCAGGAGGTTGCTCTACATATACCTCTTCATCCAGCTTTCCATTCAGAAAGGCACTCTTGACATCCATTTGATAAACTTTAAAGTTAGAGAATGCTGCAAATGCCAGAAATATCCTGATGGCCTCTAGTCTAGCCACTGGAGCATAGGTTTTATAATAATCAATGCCTTCAGCTTGAGAATACCCTTTAGCTACCAGTCTTTCTTTGTTTCTTGTAACCACACCATCTTCATCTAGTTTATTCCTGAATACCCATCGAGTACCAACAGCTTTCTTGTGTGTAGGTCTAGGTACCAGTTTCCAGACTTGTTGATGTTCAAACTGATTGAGTTCATCTTGCATAACAATCACCCAATCTGGATCAGTCAGTGCTTCCTCAATCTTCTTAGGTTCCATCTCAGAAAGAAATCCTGAGAACAGACACTCATTTTGAGTAGCACGTCTAGTTCTGACTCCAACATCTGGATCACCAATAATCAACTCAAAAGGATGAGCTTTATTCCAGACAGTCTGTCTTGGAAGATTTGATCTTGATGATTCGCCTTGAAATTCATTGGGATGTTGTGTCCTACTAGTTGATCCTTCAGCATCTCCCCCTGAGTTGTTGCCATGTTGACTTGAAGATTCTTCGTCAGTAGCAGTGGTATCTCCATTGTTGCCAAAGTTTCCATCACCATTACCTTGAGTATCATCATGATTAACAGATTCTTCACCAGCAACAACCTCAGGTTCTTGATCATGTTCTGATTCTGAATCTGACATGTCATCAAACTTCAGTTTCTCAAAAGGATCTTCAGTTTGGATACTAGGGAGTTTAGTGTCATCAAAGGTAACATTGACACTTTCAGTTACTTTGTGTTGATCAATGATATACACCCTGTATGATCTTCTTCCATATCCAACAAAAATACCCTCATATGCCTTTGCCTCGAATTTACCACGACGATCATCTCCATCCTTGAACACGAAGCATCTGGCACCAAATACATGAAAGTATTTGATAGAAGGTTTCTGTTCATTCAAAATCTCATAAGGAGTTTTCATGAAGTCTTTGTTGATTAGAGTTCGATTCTGAGTATAACATGCAGTATTGACAGCTTCAGCCCAAAAGTACATTGGAAGACCTGATTCACTTAACATCGTTCTTGTAGCTTCAATCAATGTACGATTCTTCCTTTCTACCACTCCATTTTGCTGAGGAGTTCTAGGAGCTGAAAATTGTTTGGTAATCCCTTTGTCTGTACAGAATCCATTAAGAAGTGAATTCTTGAATTCTGTTCCATTATCTGACCTTATTGCTCTAGTAGGGACATTAGAATCTAACTCGATCAACTTGATATGATCAATCACAACTTGTGGTGTTTCATCCTTAGAGTGAAGGAATAAAACCCACGTATACTTGGAATAGTCATCAACTATCACAAGACAATAACACTTCTTTGATATCGAAAGGACATTAACTGGTGCAAATAAATCCATTTGCAATAATTGCAGAACACCAGTTATGGAGGATGTGTCAGTGCCTCTGTGACTTGTTTTCTTTGACTTTCCTTTCTGGCAAGCCTCACACAGTCCTTCTGGGGAGAATTCCAGCTGAGGCAGACCTCTGACCAATTCTCTTTTGACAAGAGAATTCATTGTTTTGAAATTGAGATGAGAAAGTCTCTTGTGCCATAGCCAACTCTCATCTGACCATGCCTTTGCATAGAAACAATTGACTTCAGGATTGCTTCCAGAGTTCATGTCAGCTACGAACAGATTTCCATTCCGGATTCCCATCAAGGAGGGTTTTTCATTTATCTTGTGCAGAATCTGACACTTCAGCTTGTCGAATAAAACATTGTAGCCGTTGTCACAGAACTGACTAATGCTAAGCAGATTGTGTTCAAGTCCTTGCACAACATACACATTTTCAATGATAACATTTCCAGCTAGCAAACAACCATATCCCTCAGTTAAACCTTTGCTGTTATCTCCAAAGGTAACCACTGGGCCAGCTTTCTCAACCACATTTGATAGCAGGGCTCTATCTCCGGTCATATGTCTTGACGATCCGCTGTCAAGAATCCACACTACCGGTTGTACCTGTTTAATGCCCTGCAATACAAATGGATTAGACCTTCTTCAGAACCCAAGCTTGGCTGGGTCCGGCATACTTGTAGAATTGGCCTTTATCAAGCAAAACAACATTCTTAATTTTAATGTTCTCAACTTTCTCAATGACTGGACATTTGACCTTGTGAACAGCCTTGACAAATTTCTATTTAGGCTTAGGCACAAATGTCTCCTTTCTAGCTTTAGGAGGACTAGCAGTCTTAGACCTATCATGCTTCCTATTATTCACATGCTGACGAGGAGTAGTCTTATCATTAGAAACATGCTTACCACTAAAATAAGCATACATCAAATTAAAAGCACAAGACATACAATCAGGAACACCACATGCTTTATGAGAGGGATTAAAAATAGGCAACTTATGCATGGTAGACACGGCATTTGTGTTATCCAACTCATGTGTGTCTGAGTTAGTCTCAGTTGCTTTCACAACTTTGACTGGAACCTTTGGCACACTTGACTTGGAAACAGCTTTCTCATTAGCATGATCTTCAGCACGAATTTCTTCTTGAATAATAAATGAGGTCTCATCAAATGGTTCAGCAATTGATTCTTTATAGAGGGGTTCATCAACACCCTTAAGCACATGTGGTACTTCCCTGCCTTTAGCACAAACATGAGGAGGGGAGTTTATGCCTAATTTTCCAATAGCAACATTGTAATCATAACCTATTCCAGATGTTTGATTAATAGCTTGCTTATTGTAAAACTCTTTGGACTTCGAACAAGAATTAAAGTAAGCTTTAACCTTAGCCTCAAGACCAGTGATCTTGTCTTTGAGAATAGTTTCGAGTTGTCTATAACAGTCAACTCTATTCTCTAGAAAAGATACTTGTTCTTTTAATTTATCTTGATTAATGTGCACAAGTCTTAATTCATTGACCTCTTTCTCAAGGTCTTTGATTTGTTGATTTAAAATTTCATTATCACGACGAGCACAATCTAAGGAACCTCCTAGATGATAAACTAATTTAGCATCAGTAAATTTTACCTCTTTTCTTGACGATGAGGTGTTTGCATCACTAGCCATTAGAGCAAGATTCCCAACTTCTTCATCTTCACTGTCAGTATCATCCCAGCTTCTTCCCTTTGCCAGGTAAGCCCTTTCAGATTTATTCTTCTGATTAGAATCGTAAGAGTTCTTCCTAACTTGTTTTGGCTTCCTGCATTCTGTGGCAAAGTATCTCAACTCATTGCAGTTGAAGCATCGAATGGTGCTTTGATCAACCATCCCTGTTTTGTACCCACCACTGCTGGTGTTAGAGGATGAAGATGCACCTTTCTGGAACCTGTTGTAGTTTGACTTGTACTTGAACTTGGGATTCCTCTTGAATCTGACATTGGAGAATCTCTTGACAATCAGGGCCATTGACTCATCCTCCAATTGCTCCAGTTCTTCCAAGGAATAAAAATCATCTCCTGATTGATTTGTAGTAGGAGGATCAAATTCTGCTACTATCACATTTTCTTCAACCTTGGAAGACTGTACCATTCTTTCTGACTGTTGAGATTGTTATTAATATTGTGGTTGTTGTTGTTGTTCATCAGCTACTAGAGCAGTAGACGTGCTGACCACTCTTCCTTTCCCGTAAACTTCCTTCTGCTGAATTTGCTCCAACTCATAAGTCTTTAACACACCATAGAGCCTTTCCAAAGAAATCTCACTCAGATCTCTTGCTTCTCTTATGGCAGTGATTCTATGTTCGAGATGAGTTGGCAGTGTTAAAAGGAACTTTTTGTTGACCTCCCTGATGGAATAATATTTACCATTAATGTTCAGGTTGTTGATCGATGCATTGTACCTTTCAAACACTTCAGTGATTCCTTCTCATGGATTGGATTTAAAGTATTCATACTAAGAGGTTAGGATTTCTAACTTGTTCTCCCTAACTTCCTATGTGCCTTCATTAATAACCTCAATAGTTTCCCAGATGTGTTTGGAATCTTTACAGTTCATCACATGTCTATTCATCAAGGGATCAAGGAAATCTACTAAAATTAATTGAAGGCTAGCATCCAGGGAGGCTTCTTCTTTTTCAGCAGGAGAAAAATCCTCAGGATCTTTCACATAAGTTCTTGCTTTGGTAATCACCACATCATTTTCTATTACCTCTGGTTCAATAACCATCAGAATTTTAGGACCCTTCTTTAACACTTCCAGATATTTGGAATTTGCAACTTGTAAAAACAATAGCATTTTCTTCTTCCACATAACATAATTTTCTTTATCGAATAGTGGAATTTTAACGGTTCAAACTTTTTGTGTAGTCATTATGAATTTTTGAGTAAATAAAAATTCAAGGAGTGAAAGAATTACAAAAGTCTAGGATCTTGATTTGTTCGTTAATCAAAAGGCTCTGATACCAATTGTTAGGTCTCAATATGTTTGTAGAAGGGGGTTGAATACAAACAATACCGTTTGATCGAATAAAATACGGAATAAAAAAGTGAAACAAAATTCAAGTTAAATAAAATTATTGTTAAACTTGAAAGGTGTTACAACAACGGTATCGTTTACAAGGGATTAATCTCAAATCAATTATCACAAATCTAGAATAAATTCGACATGAACTTTTTCTATTTTTGCAATAAAAAGATCAAATGCTGAAAGCGATTTGAGATTAAGTTCTAGGGATTTCAATCCGCTAGATAGTTACACAAGAACAAGAAAAGGATTTCTAGTGGTTAAGATTTAACAATAAATACTAGAAATGAATGTCCTGAGATATTGCAGTTGAGAATAATAAGTTCACTGCTTTCTGTTTTTCTTTCTGTGTTCTTGAGCAGTTGGATGTATTCAATTAATTTTCTTGTGAAATCAACTGCCGTTGTTAAGTAAACAAAACACTCCAATTGATCCTGAAAGACTTTCGGCAAGACAATTCATTTGAACTAGAAAGACTTTCGGCAAGACAATCCATTTGAACTAGAAAGACTTTCGGCAAGACAATCCATTTGAACTAGAAACACTTTCGGCAAGACAATCCATTTGAACTGGCAAGACAATCAAATGAACTGGCATGACTTTCGGTATGACTATTGATTGTCATACCGATTGTCTTGCGAATACAAAAGATAGTCTTGCTGAATTAATATAGAATATTAATTCAAAATCAATTCTGAAAATACATAATATTAATTCAGAATTAATTAATCAATTAATTCAATTAATCAATAAATTAATCTTTGCAGATTTAATTTATTTTCTTAATTAAATTATACGACTTAATTAATTAATAGAGAATTAATACTACTCTTGAACAACAACCCTTCTTCTGAAAATCCTCTGAAAGTCACTGTCAATTATGAATCAATTCCACCACTTCAATGCTGACACTCGATGTACTGTCTGGTTCATGAGTGACTAACTTCCATGACGTTCTTCATGCCTTGACCTTGATACTCTTGATTTTCTTCAGACTAAATCCTTGTAATTAATTGATACCCTGACGAGATCTCTGTCACTTGATTAAATCCACAATCTTGATTTATATCACTAAGGCTTGATCAATTTCTTGAGCTTCTTCCAGTGAATTAAGTCATCAAGTCTGTAGAAGAATAATGTTACTTAATCCTTTGACATATGTTACTATGAGAGATATCTCGGACGATAGGACAACTATTTACTTGTTACATCCTTATTTGAGTTGAGTAAAATCCTCGAATAAACAAATAGGCTATGACATATGCCTTTCAGGTAAGTACATAAACTAAACAAATACGCCGAGTCCCCGGCAGCGGCGCCAAAAACTTGTTAGGGCGAAATCGCGCGCTAATAATACACGCAAGTATACGCGTTCGCAAGTAATATAGAATACTTTTTAGTTCGTTCCCACAGAGACTCAGACTAATTATGTTCAATTAAACTCACTCACCAATGTATGATTGCTTCTCAATGTTAAGACAATAACACTTAAAATTGATTAACTAATTATTAACTATAATTAACTACTACAATTAAGCACTTAATTATCACTTCGAAGTAACAATATTAAAACACTCATGATATCACAACTTTATTACTACTTCCTTCAATAGTCATTGTTATTACCCTTAGCATGCAACAGTGATGATATTAATTGAATAACACGAAACTGATAAAAGCCAACTTTCATTATACTAATACCATTCTACCAAACATCCACAATTAAGATAGAAGTTGAATAGGCATCAATTATGTTGAGTCCCTATATATCTACAGAAATTGACAATATAACGATTTAAGAACAAGTTAGTCCTTTTGATTACACAGGGCGAATAAAACGGTTAGAGTTACCCACTAATCATGCATACTCGTACATGAACCTATGCTAGCATGGCAAGTTCTAAATCTCAAGATCCACCGTCGCTTCACAAGAGATTAACACCCTATCTTATATGTTCGCGACACACATAAGACGAATAAGCACAACCAATACTAGATATCATACAATTATCACACACTACGGTATTAAACAACTAACTAAAGAATTCCATAGTAAATCCGTTACGACTCCATGATCACGATTAGCCCATGATAGCACTCATCATCATCATGGGTTCATATGAAAGCATGATAAATAAATACAAGAGAATAATAACTAAACAAATTATATTAAACCAAAGTACGTCACAAGAGTAAATAGGTTCAAAGTAAAGAAAACTAGCATCCAACGTTACAACAAAATAAGAATCACAAGAAAATATGCTTCCTCTTCGTAGCGATGTGCTAAAACGGTCTTCTTTCTTATCTCCTTCGCTCCTTGATTAATACTACGATCCAACCTTAGTGAAACGTCTCTGAAATCTACTTATATAGGAGTCCCATAAAACCCAGATTACTCAGAAGTTGGAAGCCAAACATAATTAGAAGTCTAAAATATTAAATCTGAAATTACGACCCTGCGCGGCCGCTCAGCATAGCTGAGCGGGCGCTCAGCTTCCTGCGCGGCCGCTCAGCATAGCTGAGCGGGCGCTCAAACCCCTTCTGGAAAAATGGTTTGTTTTGCTCCGTTTCTTCGCTGTAATCTGCTCCTCTCTTCCCACTTACAATGCTGAACATATGCCAAGGCTTATTATAGATGAATTGTACCCCGAAATGTAACTAATACCCTGAATGCACAAACACTAGAAAAACGCATCGAATACACAAAATACTTGATTTCAAGACACCAATTCAAGCTTTATAAGACGTTCTAAGTGGTATAAAATGCCACTTATCAAGTCACAGCCAAAATCTTTAGTTATAGAAGCACCTCAAACACCAAATTCTCCCACAAAATCTTTGGATGTGGATATGATCAATACATCAATTGCTGATTCCCCTTCTTTAACTCTATTGGGGAAGTCAAATCTAGTGCAAGTGACCATCATCTTTTTGATGATTTGTTGGCTCACTTGCCAATTCTTTCAGGAACTGTTGAGACATCTGTGCCAAAATTCTCATCAATCTGCACAGAGTCCACAATAGTTTCCACTCCAAACACATTCATTTCTACTCACTCGATGGATACTGCTCATCCGTCGAGTAGTGATTGTATCTCGACGGATAAGCTTAACAGCAGTTATCCGTCGGATAGTCAAACTGCTAACCCGATGGATATCCCTTATATATCGAGTGTCTCTGCACAACTTCAAATTTCATCAATTATCTCAAGTGCAGAAGACTTAGTGGCAGTACAATCACTCCTAGGATTGAGGGAAGGGAGTGAACTGAGTGAGAGTCTGGGTTGCTCCCAGGAAAAGGAGAGGAAAAGAGTGGAAATATGCAATCCAGTTCTTCAGGATTGGCAAAAGAGAGTGTGAGGAGTCCCACCTTAGATGGTGAAGGTGAGGGTGTGAGGGTGGTGAGCCAAGGTGAGACCTTGATGCAAGAAAAGAGAGAAAATGAGAGAAAAGCAGGTACTGAATATATAAGGGTGGATGTTATTGTAAGTGAGTTAATAAATGTCCAGGATGCAGACATGGAGGGACTATCTCAGCAAACTCAAGCTGTTATAGATTCCACCTCCTTAGATGATGAGACATTTACTCACCCTGTTCCAGCCTACCAACTTCTAGCTGGACAGGGCAATGATAATGCAGAAAGGATGCTAAACTTGGTGCACACCACACAGTCCATGCAAAGAGCTAAGGATGCCATCACAACTTTTCCCTCTACAGCTGGTGATGTTGATTATGAGACTGGTGGTTCAGAAGAATTCTTTGGAGGTGAAGGTGGAGATAGTGAAGAAGAACCATTGGACATATGGGGAGAAGTAGGCTCTAGTTCAAGATCAGGCATGCCATCTTGGGCATTTTCAAAGCAATATGATGAACACTACTTCCAGACAACCCTGATTCAACTCATAAATCAGACAAATTCTGCTCTTCAAACCACCACAAATGCCAGCACCAAAAAGCTCCTTCAAGCACATTTTACTTCTCTGCAACTATAATAAATCCAAGGTTTTCAACGTGCTCAAGATGTCAACACTATCAAAGGTGATATTGATGAGATAAAAAAGGCCATTTCTGACAAGATGGACTCTAAACTTCCAGAAGCTACAATGCTTGACATTAAGAGACAACTCAGGAAAAATTCCGATCTTACCACAAAGATAGATGCCTTGGATACAATAATGACAGCAATGCAAGCATCTCTTACAGCAATTCATCTACACCAAGCTTAACAAACAGACTTGCTTCAGAAACTGGTGGCTGCACAAACCTCCTCCTCTACTCAGCTTGATGATAATGAAAAGGGGGAGAAAGAGAGTTCTAGGAGTGAGGGGGAGCAAAAAGTGCTCAACATTCAAGTTAGTAAAGTAATTGTGCCTACAATTACTATCTCAAAGCCACCAGCTAAGGACATTATTGATCTGATAAAGGAAGCAGCGGCTACTTTGAAAGCAGCTGAATAGGAGCAGTTGAATCCAATCAACTGGGAGAAAATTGATGAGGATATTCAAAAGAAGTTTGAGCTAGAAAAGAAGCCAGAAAAGTCAGCCATTCATCAATCTCAAGTCAGGAAAATCTCTGTGAATGAAATGAGCATGAACTATCTGGAAAGAGGACATCCCTCCTACATCAAATCTCCAAAGGTTGAAGTACTTTTGAAGCCAAGGGTGAACTATCCAAAAGCATCACTAAAGAACCCTTTGGATACAGTGTATGAGACACCAAAGCCTGATGAGAAGAAACTGCTGTCAAGATCCATTGCCTTCTACAAGGATCCAACTGATTCAGCTTTGAAAAGGAGAATTGCTAAAGTTTTCAGAAATGGTAAAGAAATTTATGTGGTGGTTGGACATCCTCAATTTGCTGAAGAAAAGAAAGAAGAAAAGGCAAGATTGAAGCATGAAAAGAAGTAAGCTGCTCTAGATGCTAGAAAGGTTAAACAAAAGAAAGAGCAAGCTGTTATCTTAGCCAAGCTATAAGCTGTGAAACCAACACAACAAATTCCTGCTCAGCCATCTGAAATCACTGAATCTCAAGATCCAAAGAAGCAAGTTGAACCACAACAGAAGAAATCTCACAGATACAAGGAATTGGCCAAAAGAACCAAAAGGAAATTGAACTTTGTTGGTAAGGAATTGGAGGATCAGTTTCCCAAGGAATCCATTCCAACTACAACTCAAGCATCAAAACCCTCAGTGGTATTTGAAGACATTAAGGAGGTGGATCCTTACAGGAACATTCATGGTGAACCTATTGTGCCTAAGGATGAACCAATAGACTGGGAAAGTCTATCGATTCCTGACTTCAATTTACCAATCCTTAACAAGCCAAGAGAACAAAGTCAAGAGTTGTCAAGAAAGTGAAGCTGTCACCTCTCAAATCCAAATCTCTAACCAAAGCTCAATCCAAAGTCAACAAGGGAGATTACATGTACTTATGTGACATCAAGGAATTCTCTGATCTAAACCTCTATCTTGATGAACTGGAAGAAGTTAGAGGGATTGATTCCTACAGGAATCTACCTGAAAGGTTAGTTTTCAAGTACAAGGGAGGAAAGGAGATTCAATGGCCACTTCACAGGATCCTTCAAGAAAGCCAATCTGTGCTGATAAAGGTTTATTCATCATTCAAGAAGAACTTTGGATTCAATGTAACTGCAAGAAGACTTGTTCTAAAGAAGATTGAAGAACTGAGGAGTATTAGAGCTAAAGATGCACTCCCAAAGACTCTAACTATTCCTTGAACAGGGAGTACAGTGCATTTAAGGCCGTACTGGCTGATGGAGTTCATGGATGACAAAGGAGTTAGAAGATTATTCAGATTAGAAGACCAATTGAGCATCTCTAGTAATGAGACTCTTTTGGAAATGCAAGAAAAGCTAAATCTCTCAGAATCTGTTGAACTGGAATTCCACAGACAGCTCCAAAATTAGATAGAAGAAAATAACAGAAAGCTTGGAAAGTGATCCAGATCTTCAAGGAATTAGATTAATCTGCTCAGGCTAGAGGAGCACCTTGAAAATGACTGTGAGCTAATCTTTGTGCATTTTGTTATTTGAAGCACTTTATAGTTTTATCTACTTACTTTTAAAGTTATATTTTCAGGGTGTTTTTTTATCATTAAGTTTCTCTTAATTTATGGCTACAATTCCAGTCGACATAAATTGGGGGAGATTGTTGTGGATATGTTGTGAACTTGATGATTTCATTAACAAAATACCTTAGTAGATTTTACTTAGTGAAAAATGTAGCATTCGACGGATAAGGAATATAGTCCCGACGGATGACTCAATATAGTCCCAACGGATGATAATTTATTATCCATCGAGTGAGTAGCTTGTGTAATAATGAGTCTGTAGCACATTTCTGAATACACCTTGTTTAGATTCTGTATTAGCACTCAAGTCATGTTGACTTTAATTAGATATGTAGAATAGGTTGATTAATTGTACATAGATGATGTCTTGTAATTCTGCATAAATGAAATGAAGTCAAGTGCCAGATAGCTACCCGACGGATAAACAACAATGCCACTCGATGGATGATCAACAAGGCAACCCGACGGATGATCATGTACCCAACGGATAATCAATTCAAATATCTGTTGACAGTGACAACATAGTCACATGCGTCGAGTGTATGCAAATAGAATGTGGAAGCCTATTCAACTGGTTTTATGAAAAACAAAGAAGCATTGACATTTCCATGCTATTATAAAGATATTCAAAGATGCTGGAATAGAGTAATGAAGCAACATAGTATTAGACTTGATATGTTTTGTTTTATTATCTTGTCTTATCACTTTGTAATCTTGGTGATATATAAACCTAGAAGTAGCAAAGAGAACAAAAGAACAAGACTAAGAACATTATCTCAGAGAAACAATTGTAAGCTGCATCCTTAGCATTTCTCTGTAAATTTAGTTGTTCATATTTGTAAGCAGCTGTGAGCTAATCTTGCTACACAGAGTTCTCTTGATATAATATATATCTCTGGTGGATACATTCAAATCCACCAGAAAGTTTTTAAAGACTTGTGTATTTTTTAATTACTTGTGTTTTGATTTTACTAACTTCTTATTCCGTACTTTGCAAATCAAACACTTATATATTATTAAGATAGAACATTTGTTCTTTTAAAAAGGTTCAAGAATTCCATTCAACCCCCCTTCTGTAATTCTTGGTGCATTGTTAGGGACTAACACTTCCTTCCAAAATTCCCAGCATTATTCAAAAACTTTCTCTTTACACCTCCCTTATCCTTGGGATACAAATCGGTCCCGCTCCCTACAATTGAAGCCTTGTGTACCAAAGTCGCATAGTTAGAGATTTCGAGTACCGCAACTCGATTATGAATCCATGGTCGTAAACCTAATTGAAAACGCCTAGTTCTCTTTTCTTCAGTGTCAACATGGTAGGGTACAAACCTGGAGAGTTCTGAAAACTTATTTTCATATTCTATAACAGTCATGCTCCTTTGCTTCAGCTCCAAAAACTTTTATTCCATTTGTTGTTCTAAGTGTTTGGGGAATACTTCTCAAGAAATAAAGCAGTAAATCTTTCCCACGGAATTACCGGGTTCTCTTCGATAGCTCTCTTAGCTTCCCATCAATAATTAGCTTCACCTTTTAACATGAATGCAACAAATATGGTTTTCTTGTCTTCTTCCACTTCCACAATCTCAACAGTTTTCTCAATTTCCCAGAGCCAAATTCTAGCTTCTATGGGGTCAGCTGTTCCCTTGAATTCAGGTGGGTTCAGGGATTTGAAGGATTTAAAAGTTATAGTAGACTGAGTTTGCTCTGCTCGGGGCCTTCTAAGTTCAGGTGAATTCTGGGTTTGTTGTTGTAGAAACGCAAGTAGAAGGGTAGTTGGGTCATTATTAACTGGGGGTGGATTCTGATTTTGATTATGTTCTTCTTCTAGATTTTGACCTTGATCATCAGTTGGTTTGGGTTGAGTGTTTCCACTCTCTTCCACCTCAGGGGTTAGTCTTGAGTTCCTTGGGGGTCTTTCCATTCTTTTCCTAGGCGGCATCTTTCCACTAATAAGAAGAAAATATCAAACTTAATCAAATCGAACAATTAAGGTCTAAAACAGTTACATCGTTGAAATATAGGAACTAATTAAATCTCAAAGAATCTTATTGAACTTGTCATGTCTTTCGGAATATGCATTAATGATGCCCTTTGGAGAAACACAAGTGGAAATCATTTCACCAGCAAAATTATCATAAGAATCATTTATTTGAAGGGAAATCGATTGTTTTGAAAGTAGCATAGAAAATCTTTGCACAAGTTCTGGGTTGCTTCAAAAGAATTTGTAAATAATTGATTTAGTTTGGCTTCAAAACTTATTTTCGATAATGTTTATAAAACCCTTAATGATTTATAGGAAATGTTGACATAAAGTTGTTCAGAGAAACATTTGTGTTTAGAAAGAAGATATTTTTTGATCATTTTTTTTGACAATTTCGCTAAGACATTTTGAAATCAGAATGCAGCAGGCATAATATTGTGAAAAAAGTAAACAACAAAGCATCACTGAAGATATATCCCATAATCATCATGATTTTGATACAACAAGATATAATATCCAGTTTGACCCATATGTCCAAGTACCAACAGTATAATGATCATGAAAGCATAGTACATACTAAGTCCCTACTATACAAGGATCTATAAGTCAAAAGTCAATATCCATATATATATATCCAGAAACTCGGAACTATAGCACAACAAAAAGAAGGTACAATCCCATTCAAATCATCAACTCTACTATACTCGAGTTAGCAACATCAAGATATATAGTGAGTTAACAAAAGAAGTAGGAATGTGCAAATGATAATATATGCCACTCCTCAAAAAGCAAAATTCTCAGCTACGAAATCATATCAATGTGGACCGAACATCTCGTCCACCCTATGCAAGAACTCCTATCTGGTCTGATCAATCATCCTGGTAACAGTAGTCCTATCCATAGTGTAATATCCGGGATATACCATGTAATTATTTTGCTCATAAGTAATTATTATGTATCTTCAGTATCTATTCTCTGAATTAACTGGTAAGTGTTATATGTGTTTGGATGTTTAAAAATAATATTAATTGATTATTTTAATTTTTATATGTCCAATATAAAATATAGATAATTGTCATATCTTCCAAATTATTTTTATGTTGATTTATGATTTTATAGGAAATATATGGATTTTATAAAATCTTTTTCCGAGTATTTAAAAACTATTTTATAAAATTGGGAACCAACCGATGTCATCTGTTTTTACGTTTTTATAACCCGAATCTCTTCCAAACACTTCTTCCTAACTTAATTGCAATATTCCGAGCATTTTCCATGTTTTGACTTTTTCGATCCGACGTACGGTTTGTCCTGCACGGGTCCTGGCGCAACATTTTCGATACATTATTCGTTTCGGTAAATCAATAAAACTCGTATTTTTGATAAACGGGATCTTTTTATTAAACTATCACAATTATCACCTCGTAATACGTGTAACCAGGCGCTGAGACCAAGACCGCAGTACAAATTGTACTGGTTTGGATAATTATCCCAAAAATCGGTGCCGTTTGGATCAGTTTTTATAAATAAACATACCATTTATATCCGGAATGATCCAACGGGATACTAATTTTCCGTAATTATAAATAGCCTTTACCGTATTTTATTTCGTACCGAAAATCATTTGCAAACAGTAATTATCTAATTTTCCAGAGAAAATTCATATATTCATAAACCTTTCTGAGAATCAAACAGCAATTTGAAGGTGTTAGTGATCTCTGTTTTCATAGCTTGAGTAACCAAAACGAAGGTCTCAGAGTGTTCTATCAGTTTCTTCAAGTATCAGAACTGCAGAAATCAAGGTTTATTTTCTATATTTTTATTTATTTTTCGAATTATTTTGATTAAAAATATGAATTTTTGTTCGGATGATTGTTTGAATGATTTGATGATTGCATGTTGTAGAGCTTGTTTTCCTGTTGATTTTGATATATTATATGACTGATTTGGAGTTCAATAACATGTTCAAAATTGAGTTTGATTTTCGAATTTTGAAATTAGGGTTTATAACCCGTATGAATGTTCTTAATTGAAATTTAGGGCTTTTTGATTTATGGGTTATTAGATGTTGATATATAGTGGGTTGTGTTCCTTATGAAATTTGCAATCGATTGGTATATAGCTCGTTAACAGAGGATTCGTGAATCGAAGGGAGTTGTGTTTTGAAGTTTTCGTCGGGTCACCGGAAACCGGTGAAGTTCTTGGCCATTTTCCGGCCAGGTCTGGGGTTATTAGGATGAAATGATTATTGGGATGTGTTTCGCATGAATTGTAGATGATATCTGGAGCGCCTGAAGGTATGACGATTCCGGGAACGCCATCTCTGGCGAACCCTGATTGTTTTCCGGCGAGCCCTGTAAAATTTGCAGTTTGGTACCTAAACTTTTGGGGACGATACAGTTTAGTCCCTGAAGTTTCTGGAAAGTTGCAGAAATAGGATTCCTGTTTTAAAAATATTTAAAAATCATATTTTCTATTTATTTTAATTATAAAAATTCGTTTTTAATTTCTGAAAATTCCAAAAATTATTATTTTAATTCCAATTTTTTTTTAATTCAAAAATAAATCTGAATTAATTAGTTAATTAGTTTTAGTTAATAATTAATTGATTAAATGGTCAATTAATTCGAAAATTAATTGATTAATTGATTTAATTAATTATTAATTGATTGTAATTAATTATTTAATTAGATATAATTATTTAAAAATGATTTTAAAATTCTGAAAAATAGTTTCGAGCTTTAAAATATTATTTTAAATTGTTTTCAAGGCTCGATAATTATTATAAAATTGTTTTGAAACCAAATTTGGCCAACCAAACCCTGTTTATTACACTGAACTTGATGCAACGACCCGTTTTAATTCCGAAAAATATTTTAAAAATCATTTTAAATACCCGAAAGCCCTTTTATAACCCGAGACTCCTTTATAAATGATATATCATTGACTGTTTGACGTGTTATGCGTTATATATGACTTGTTGGTTGACTGTCGGTCTATATGTTCGATGTTTACTTGTTTATAGCATAACTTTCAATCCGTTAATCGGATTTGGGTAAGACGAAGGGTAGATAGAAGTGTGTATCGAATAGAATCGTATAAGTTGAGTATTGATAGATGCTTATGATATGTGAGCAGAAGAGGCAAGGCGTAGGAAAGGGAAACAGATAGTCGAGGGGTAGACGGGTGTGATTGGAAGTTAGCGCAGTATAGCAAGCTAGTACCAGGAAACTGTTCTGAACTTTCTCGAGATATATTGTAGTTGATTGATAGTCCTGTTTTATATTGCAAGTGCTTTGAAGCACCGAACCCTAAACCCTGATTTCAGTTATTGGTTAGAGCAGTGCTGTGTGCTTTGCTCGGGGTTAGTGCGTGACTGATCAGCAGCCTGACCTTGGTTTTTAAAATAAAATTATAATATCCAATTCTAAATTATAATTCATTGTTCACTTGATATCATAATCCTTTCCACTTGATGATCATTATTCTCAGTCTTATCATTGTGACTTGCTGAGCTAGTTAGCTCATTTGTGCGATTTTGTTTATGTTCTTTTCCAGTTAAGAAGGAATCAGTTGGTAGCGAGGATCCCCAATCTAGCTCGAGAGCTAGGGGTTCAGGTTGATCGAGTTAAGCTAGTAAGCATCTTTTGAGATAATTTAAGTTTGTAAAAGTTTGTAATAATGTTTAATACTCAGTTCTGAGTTTGAATAGTTGGGATTTGGACGTTTGTAATATAAAGTGTGTGTATGTGGCTTGTGTACATACTTTAACCTGTTGCGGTCTGTGGAAGTTGGTAAGTAGGGTCACTGCATATTATTAGTATCTTTATTATTGTTATAAGCAGGTTATAAATAAGGTGTGTGTGTGTGGACCCCAAACTTCTGACCCGGGTTTGGAGGGCACCACAGGTTTGGTATCAGAGCTACATGTTATAAATCACTGACACAAGCCTAGGTTGACGGGAATGGGTAGAGGGTTAGGATTAGAAGTAAGAAATAGAAAATAGAACATCGAGAAGTTTAGTGCTACGGTATAATAGGTATTAGTATGATCCGGTTCGTGGTTCGAGATTCTTATTTTGCGATATGATTTCAGATAGTAGCGATGGCCGACTCTTTCATCCCCGTATCAGCAGATCACTCAGAGCCCTAAGTTGGAGGACCATCTTCAGATCCACGTCCTGTTGTTCCACCAGTGTTGGCTATTTTACCTCCACCTGTGTTGCAGCCCATACCACTGCAGGCTATTCCAACCCCAGGCATGAGGCCACCTATCAGAGGACCCCCACCAGCTGATTCAGATTCCACTGGGCATTCAGTTGTGAGTTCTCCATTGCATCCTGTTCCTTATTACCGGTATGAGGCTCTTTTATTGGAGCGTATTTCCCTGTTGGCACAGATCCGAGAGCTGCAGCATATCATCAGGACTACAAATGTTGATCACGGTGTGAGGGAGCTTCGAGAGGAGATCCATGTGACACGCAGGATTCTTGAGGCTAGCCTACATGGAGCTACATTACCTGGTTGAGGCCCTGATGCACTTATGGGATAGGCTAGTGAGGTGATGGAGGACTTTGAGAGGATGGGAGGACCAGAGTTTCCTTGGAGTTAGATACAAAGATGGAGATGTTGATCAGTGCTGTTGTGGATGTTTAGTATGTAGAGTAGTGTGTAGTATGTATCAGTAGACTTTTGGGATGTATTTATAGACTAGATATGCTGACTAGTGAGTAGGTTTGTTGTACCCCTTTTTGCTTCTGAAGCGTCTTTACGCTTCTACTACCTCAAACTTTTGATCTATATATATCAGTACCTTTTCTTTTCCAGCATTGTCATTTACTTTACTGCACCTGTTTTACTTTACCTTATTTATTGCACCAGTTATACCCCTGTGATACCATGTACCCTATTCCCGTAACTATTTATATTCTGTAAAGAAGCATGCAATTTACTTAGTTCAACTATTACAACTGTTTTTAAAAAGAGATATTTCTGTTTTACAAAAACTTTTCTTTTATGCAAAGGATTTGATTTAAAAGCTAAATAAGTTGTTTGATTCTTTACAGAAAAATGCCTCCCAGAAGAAATACCTACACCAACACTCAGAATGAAGAAACCAACAACAACAACAATAATAACCAAGATGATTCAAACCAGAATGCAAATCCAGGACCCATAGGCCCAGCAATAGCCAAGATTCTTCAAATCTTGGCCCAACAAACAGTTCACCTGGCACAACAACAACAAAGATAGACCAATCCCCAGGTAACTTTCAAAACTTTTCAGGCGGTAAATCCACCAGAATTTAAGGGTTCCTTAGATCTGATTGAAGCAAATGTTTGGTTAAAGGAAATAGAGAAGTCATTTGCCTTAGTGAAGGTGAAGGAAGAATAGAAGGTTGAGTTTGCGAGTTATTACTTGAAGAATGAGGCCACCTATTGGTGTGAGACTGTAAAGACATTGGAAGGTACATATGTTATTACTTGGGAGAGGTTTAAGGAATTGTTTTTAGAAAAATATTTCCCCCAGTTTGTTCAAGATCAGATGGACCTAAAGTTTTTAAAGTTAAAGAAAGGAAATATGTCGGTGGCGGATAATGAAAGTAAGTTTAAAGAGTTGTCAAGGTATGTGCCGTCATATGTAGATACTAACAGGAAGAAGGCTAAGAGATTCCAGCAAGTTCTGACACCATGGATCAGAGGGAAGGTAGCCATTTTTGAATTGGATAACTATGTAGGAGTTGTACAGAAGGCCATGATTGCGGAGATAAAGAGTGAGATGTCACAGAAGGAAAAGGAAAGTAAGAAAAGGAAATTTGAAGGGAGTGAAGGTCAGTCACAACCAGGGAAGTTTCCAAATTTTAAGAAGGGCAAGTTTCAGCCAGGGAGAAATTTTAATTTCAAGAGGCAAAATGCAGGCGACGGAGGCCAAGGCAACCGTCCAGTCAATATGAATCAGCCGAATCAGTTACGATTAACTTTTTCAGATTGTCAGGTATACGGGAAGAAATATGGAGGAGTCTTTAATAAGTTGAATGTAGTTTGTTTCAAGTGTAATCGGAAAGGGCACTATTTAAGGGAGTGCCGAAATCAGCCAGCAAAAGAGCCAGCAAACAAGGATCAGCCTATCCGGAATCCAGCAGTTAAGGTTCCAGCTATTGGATTTACGTGCTTTAAATGTGGAAAGCCAGGACATATAGCCAGGGATTGCAAGACACCAGACCCATTCAGTAATGCATTGAGAATTATGGGATCTACCCCAGCGGTGAATGAGACTCCAAGGGCTAGAGTTTTTGATATGTCTGTGAAGGACGCTATCCAGGATACCGATGTCGTGGCAGGTACGCTTAATGTGAATTCTTTATGTGCCAAAGTGTTAATAAATTCGGGAGCAACTCGATCGTTTGTTTCACAAGATTTTGTTAGTAAGTTAAATTGTCCAGTTGAGTATTTAAATGAAATAATGACTGTGGAATTAGAAAATCAAGAACGTGTATCTGTTAATCAAGTTTGTGGGGATTGTGAGATTAAGATTTCTGGTAGTAAGGTTTGTGTAGATTTGATACCATTTAAGTTAGGAGAATTTGACGTTATCTTAGGAATGGATTGGTTATCTAAGCACGATGCCCAGATAGATTGTTGAAATAAGAAGGTAATGGTGAAGACGCCAGACGAGAGGATAGTAACATTTAAGGGCCAGAAGCAGGTAAAGAAATTCTTAACGTTGATTCAAGCTAAAAAGTTACTACGGCAAGGATGCGAGCATTTCGTTCTGTATGTGATTGATAGAAGTCAGGAGCCAGCAAAATTTGAAAATATTCCAGTAGTCAATGAATTTCCAGACGTGTTTCCCGATGAGTTACCAGGACTTCCTCCAGATAAAGAAATTGAGTTTGCAATCGACTTAACACCTGGAATGGAACCAGTATCCAAGGCCCCGTACAGAATGGCGCCCGTTGAGATGAAGGAACTAGCAAAGCAATTACAAGAGTTGTTAGAGAAAGGAGTAATCAGACCTAGTGTATCCCCGTGAGGTGCACCAGTACTATTTGTCAAGAAGAAGGATGGAAGCATGAGACTGTGCATCGACTATTGGGAGCTCAACAAGCTTACAATCAAGAACAAGTATCCGTTACCCATAATTGATGATTTGTTTGACCAATTGAAAGGAGCCAAGTACTTCTCCAAGATTGACTTAAGATCGAGATATCATCAACTAAAGATTAAGCCAGAGGATATACCAAAGACAGCTTTCAGAACAAGGTATGGACATTATGAATTTTTAGTGATGTCTTTTGGATTAACCAATGCCCCGGCAACGTTTATAGATCTGATGAACAGAATTTTCAAGGAATATTTGGACAAGTTTGTTATTGTATTTATAGACGATATTTTTATTTATTTAAAGATAGAAGAGGATCATGCAGAACATTTGAGAACAGCTTTGGAGATTTTAAGGAAAAAGAAGTTTTATGCAAAATTCTCGAAGTGTGAGTTTTGTTTACAGGAAGTTCAGTTCTTAGGACACATAGTCAGTAATGAAGGGATTAAAGTAGACCCAGGAAAGATTGAGGCAATTACAAATTGGGAAAGACCGAGAACACCAACAGAAGTAAGAAGTTTCTTGGGATTAGCGGGATATTATCGTCGATTCGTTCAAAATTTTTCAAGGATTGCAACACCATTGACAAAGCTTACACGAAAGAATGAAAAGTTTATATGGAACGATAAATGCGAAGAAAGTTTTCAAGAATTGAAGCAAAGATTAATCACGGCACCTGTTTTGTCACTTCCAGACGATCAAGGAAATTTCGTAATCTATAGCGATGCTTCTCATAAAGGACTCGAAGGTGTTCTGATGCAGCATGATAAGGTGATTGCGTATGCGTCAAGGCAACTGAAACCGCACGAACATAAATATCTTACTTATGATTTGGAGCTAGCAGCCATAGTTTTCGCTTTGAAAATTTGGAGACATTATCTATATGGAGAAAAATGCAAGATTTACACGGATCATAAAAGCTTGAAGTACATATTCACACAGAAGGAGCTCAATACGAGATAGAGGAGATGGTTAGAATTGATCAAGGATTACGACTGTACAATTAACTATCATCCCGGTAAAGCAAACGTTGTAGCGGACGCGTTGAGTCGAAAAGAAAAATTAAATGTATTATCAGTATTTGAGGAGATATATAAGGAATTTCAGAAACTGGAATTGGAGATTAGAGTTTGCAAGCCTGATGAAGCAAAAGTGTATAGTATAACTTTCTAGCCGGAATTTTTAGAAAAGATAAGGAAGTGTCAAGAAGAGGTAATGGATCAGGACATAAATCGTTTGGTAGGTGAAGAATTATGCACGCAAAAGGACGATCAAGGTATTCTTAGGTTTTCTTCTAGAATTTGGATTTCATCAGTGACGGAGTTGAAGAATGAAATTCTACAGGAAGATCATAATTCAAGGTATTCAATCCATCCAGGGAGTACCAAGATGTACAGAGATTTAAAAGAAAATTTTTGGTGGCCAGATATGAAGAGGGAAATTGCGGAATGGGTTAGCAGATGTTATACCTGTCAAAGAGTTAAAGCAGAGCATTAGAGACCAAGTGGATTGCTACAGCCATTGGAGATTCTAGAATGGAAGTGGGAGCATATCTCCATGGATTTCATAGTTGGATTACCAAGGACAAAAGCTAATCATGATGCCATCTGGGTTATAGTGGATAGACTTACCAAGTCAGCTCATTTTCTGCCTATAAATGAAAGATTTTCACTTGACAAGTTGGTCTATATGTACCTGTAGGAAATTGTAGTTCGTCATGGAGTTCCTGTGTCTATCGTATCCGATCGAGATCCGAGATTTAATTTGAGATTTTGGAAGAGTTTTCAAGAATATTTGGGAACGAGACTGAATATGAGTACGGCTTACCATCCACAGACGGACGGCCAGAGTGAGAGAATGATCCAGACAATCGAAGATACGTTACGTGTTTGTGCTATTGATTTCAAAGGAAGTTGGGACGAGCATTTACCCCTGGTAGAATTTGCTTACAACAACAGTTATCACGCCAGTATTGGGATGCCACCCTATGAAGCCCTTTATGGACGCAAATGTAGATCTCCAGTGTATTGGGACGAAATAGGAGAACGCAAAATACTTGGACCTGAATTAGTACAGCAGACAAAGGAAGTTGTTGGAGTTATCCAGAAGAGATTGATAGTAGCACAAGACCGTCAAAGGAAGTATGCAGATCAATCAAGGAAAGATATGGAATTCGAAGAAGGGAATTTGGTATTACAGAAAGTATCACCGTGGAAGGGATTAACGAGATTTGGAAAGAACGGAAAACTGAGCCGAAGATATGTTGGTCCTTTTGAGATTT
Organism: Apium graveolens; assembly: GCF_009905375.1. Taxonomy (NCBI): domain Eukaryota; kingdom Viridiplantae; phylum Streptophyta; class Magnoliopsida; order Apiales; family Apiaceae; genus Apium; species Apium graveolens. Next base: position 174,815,618 of record NC_133651.1, read on the forward strand.
TAAAGCGCGTTGGCAAAGTAGCTTACGAGTTGGCCTTACCTCCGCACATGGAGCACATTCACAATGTTTTTCACGTATCGATGCTTAAGAAGTATAATCCAGACTCCAGGCATGTAATAGAATATGAACCAATAGAGCTTCAGGCAGATTTGTCATATGTAGAGAGTCCGATAGAAATTCTAGAGGAAAGAGATAAAGTATTAAGAAATAAAGTGGTAAAGTTAGTAAGAGTATTGTGGAGAAACCCAAAGGTTGAAGAGTCAACCTGGAAGCTAGAAAGTGATATGAGAGAAAAGTACCCTCATTTTTTTTCTTAGGAGATTCTGAGGATAGAATCTGTTAGATATATTTGATAATGTCATGGCTAATATGTTTTATGTTTAGCTTTCAGATCTTGTGTGAACAGGATAGATCAGTACTTAACTGTTGATCAGTACTTATACTGGAAGTCAGGACTTAAGGATATCAGTACTTATATTATCAGGAGATAATCATCAGAAGATAGATATCAGAACTTAAGTGCTGAAGGACAATCAGATAAGGACAGTAGCTGATTAAAGGAAAGAAGATAGAGATAAAACATAAAAAGAGATATGCATGAAGAAGGAATTCCGTGAAGAATGGAATACTTGGAATAGAAGATATCTGATTGATATATTTTAGGAAGCAGAATTATATTCCATATCAATTAGCGATTATCTTGTAACTGTGTAGTATATAAACACAGGCATAGGGTTTACACTATAAGTGTTATCATTATCGAAGTTATTATTTTTTATAACCCTAGCAGCTCTCGTGATATTTGTTCATCACTGAGAGGTAACAGTTCTATATTGTAACAGAGTTTATTGTTTCAATAAAGTTTGTTTTCTGTTACTCAAGTTCTTTAAGTTCGATTTGAGTGTACTATACACTGTATTCACCCCCTCTACAGTGTGTGTGTGTGACCTAACAATTGGTATCAGAGCCTATCTGTTAACTTACATACAGTTAAAGATCCAAACACAATCATGTCGGACACAGAAACTCCAACTAAGCCTACCACAACTGAGGAACCACCAAAGACACAAATTCAGAGTCGGTATGAGACCATCAGAGTCCCCATACTGAGATCATCTGAATATCCCATATGGAAGGTAAGGATGACCATGTTCCTGGAAGCAACAGATCCAGAATACATGGATAGAATCAAGGAAGGTCCTCACAAACCAACCAAACTCGCTGCTGCAGTTGCAGGTGAAGCAACAACGACCGTACCAAAGGAGAAGAGTGATTATACTGCTGAGGATATAGCATCAATTGCTAAGGATGCTAAGGTACGACACTTAATGCATAGTGCCATTGATAATGTAATGTCAAACAGGGTAATCAACTGCAAGACTGCTAAGGAGATATGGGATGCTCTGGAAATAAGATGTCAGGGAACTGACACAATTAAGAAGAACAGGAAGACAATACTCACTGAAGAGTATGAACACTTTGACTCAAAGACTAATGAGTCATTGAATGATTTATATGATAGATTTGTCAAACTTTTGAATGATTTGTCATTGGTTGATAAAGAGTATGATCTTGAAGATTCAAACCTTAAGTTCCTGTTAGCTCTTCCTGAATGCTGGGATTTGAAGGCAACGACAATAAGAGACAACTACAATCTTGATGAAACAACTCTTGACGAAATCTATGGAATGCTCAAGACACACGAGCTGGAGATGGAACAAAGAAGCAAGAGGAAAGGAGGATAGTCAAGGACAGTTGCTCTTAAGGCTGAAGAAGAATTCCCCAAAGCAGCTTCCTCAAAGAAAGACAAGGGTAAAGCTCTTTTCATAAAGTCTGATACTGAGTCATCAAGTTCTGAGAGTGATGATGACTCAGATTCTGAAAGCTTGCCTGAGACTGATGCTGATGAGGAGATGATGAAACTGTGTGCTCTTATGGTGAAAGGAATCACAAAGATTGTATACAGGAAGTTCAGGAAGGGAAAGAAGTTTCCCAGGAAAAGCATAAGTTCTGATAAGAAGAATTTCAGAAGATCTGAAGGAAGAGGAGGAAAGTCTGACAGAGGAGATTACACCAATGTTAAATGCTATAACTGTGGTGAGAAAGGCCACATATCTCCTGACTGCAAGAAGGTAAAGGGTGACAAAGGCAAGGCTCTTGTCACAAAGCAGAAAAGCTGGACAGACACCTCAGACTCTGAAAGTGAGGAGAACTATGCATTAATGGCAAATGCTGATAAAGAAAGTGCTGAGAGCAGCTCTGAAGCTGCTGAAACAAAGGTACCTCAGACTACTTATGCTTTTCATACTGATGATATTAATGAGTTGAGAAGATTTCTTAAAACCATGTTTGTTAGCTATAGAGATCAAACTTTAACATGTGAAAGATTAACTTCTGAAAATCTTGCATATAAGAAAAGAAATGATTTCTTAGAAAAAGAGTTAGTCATATTCCATCAAACTCAGAAGGATAGAGATGATGCTTTTTATGTTAGGGATGAAGTGCTAAAAATGAATGAATCTCTAAAAACTGAGTTAGAAAAGGAAAGAGAGATAATCAGGACTTGGACTAACTCTGGCAGAACAACTCAAAATTTGCTAAGTAGTGAAAATTGGAAAGAGGGCTTAGGTTATGGAGAAAATAAGAATGATAAAGGAACTGAAGAAATTAAGCCTGTTGTTAAGCAAAAGCCAAAGTTAAAACCTGTTAAGTTTGTAACTGTAAAGTCTGATAATGAGAAATCAGAAGTTAAAGAGGAATTAACTTCTGACAAACTAAAACAGGAAAAGACAGCTGAAGTAAACATAGGCTTAATGACAAAGAAGCAGCTTAAGCATAAGCTGAAAGATGTCAAGAATGCAAACAAGGTAAAATCACCTAGGAAAAATAGGAATGGAAAGGAAGGTGTGAATAAAAGCAATGATTATAAACCTGTTCCTGATGCACCTAGGAAAACATGACATAACTGTGGAAGTTCTAACCATCTGGCTTCTTTTTGCAGGAAAAATAAGAATATTAACTCCTTACCTTCGAAATCAGGAGTTAAGAGTCAGTCAGTTAGATACAAACCACAAAATCCTTGTTTTCATTATGGTAGTTTATGGCATTCCATTTATACTTGTAAGGAATATCATAGTCTGTACTATGATTATTATCAAATAAAACCTTCTTTGAAGAAAGTTTCCATTGTTCCTTCTAGTATAAATTCTGATTCAAAGTCTGATAATGTAAATTCTGATAAGAAAAATGTTAACATAAACTCTGATGCTAAATCCGCTGCAAATGTTAACAAACTTAATAAGACCAAAGGATCCAAGCAAGTCTGGGTACTTAAAACTAATAATTAGTGGTCTTTATGATTGCAGGGCAACAGGAAAAATATTCTAGTTCTGGACAATGGATGTTCAGGTCATATGACTGGAAATAAGGCCCTGCTATCAGACTTTGTGGAGAAAGCTGGCCCAAGTGTTTCTTATGGAGATGGCAATATTGGAAAAACATTGGGATATGGCAATATCAATCTTGGGAATGTCATCATTAAAGAAGTAGCTCTGGTCTCAGAACTTAAACACAACCTTCTGAGTATAAATCAAATCTGTGACAGAGGTTATCATGTTGATTTCTTTGAAGAACACTGTGAAATTGTGAGTAAATCTAAAGGCAAAGTTGTTCTGAAAGGATATAGACGTGGTAACATTTATGAAGCTAAGCTTTCAACAAGTACTGATGGCTCTGCAATCTGTCTGTTAAGTAGAGCATCAATTGAAGAAAGCTGGAATTGGCATAAGAAACTCTCTCATTTAAATTTCAACAATATAAATGAACTGGTCAAGAAAGATCTTGTGAGAGGATTGCCAAACACAGTATTTGCTCCTGATGGTCTTTGTGATTCATGTCAGAAAGCCAAACAAAGAAAATCTTCATTCAAGAGCAAGACTGAATCATCAATTCTTGAGCCTTATCATCTTATACATGTTGATCTATTTGGTCCAGTAAATGTCATGTCTATTGCAAAGAAGAAGTATGCGTTGGTCATAGTGGATGAGTTCACCAGATACACATGGGTGTATTTCTTGCACACAAAAAGTGAAACTGCATCTATCTTGATTGATCATGTCAAACAGCTGGATAAAATGGTCAAAGATTCTGTGAAAATTTTAAGGAGTGATAATGGCACTGAGTTCAAGAATTTGATAATGGAAGAGTTCTGCAAAAGCCATGGAATAAAGCAGGAATTTTCTACTCCTGGAACTCCACAGCAAAATGGAGTTGTTGAAAGGAAGAATAGAACTCTCATTGAAGCTGCACGTACAATGCTTGAAGAAGCAAAGCTTCCAACCTATTTCTGGGCTGAAGCTGTGCAGACTGCTTGTTTTACTCAAAATGCAACACTCATTAACAAGCATGGAAAAACACCATATGAGATGGTGAAGAAAAAGAAGCCAAATCTGAAATATTTTCATGTATTTGGATGCAAGTGTTTTGTTCTCAAGACTCATCCTGAACAGCTATCAAAGTTTGATCTAAAAGCTGATGAAGGAATCTTTGTTGGATATCCACTTTCCACAAAAGCCTTCAGAGTCTATAATTTCAGAACAAAAGTAGTCATGAAATCTATCAATGTCTCTTTTGATGACAAGAAGATCACTGGTCTTAAAGATTTCGTTGACCATGATCAGCTGAGATTTGAAAATGAAGACTCATATTCTGATACTAAAAAACCTGAAAGTCTAAGTCCTGATACTACAAACTCTGACGGATTAAACTCTGATGTTATTGAAACTGTGGTGACTATGTTAAAGGAAGATGCACCTATGTAGGGGGAGCATACTCAAGATCCTACCACATCTCAAGAAACATCAGAACATGCATCTGGCTCTTCAAGTTCTGATTCGTCAAGTTCTGATAAGCCAAGTTCTGATAGTGCTGAAAATCTAAATACTGAAGAATCCAACTCAGAGAGCATAGTTTCAGGGGGAGCATCAGAAAATGAAAATGAAGATAGCATGGATCATGGGGGAGCATCCAGTTCTAGAGAAAACATTCCATCTGCAAGGAAGTGGACAAAATCACATACACCTGATTTGATAATTGGAAATCCTGATGCAGGTGTCAGAACTAGAACAGGTACTTCAAATGAGTGTCTATACAATTCTTTTCTCCCTCAGACTGAGCCAAAGAAAGTAGAAGAAGCTCTTCAAGATGCTGATTGGGTGCAAGCAATGCAGGAAGAGTTGAATGAATTTGAAAGAAACAAAGTTTGGACCCTAGTGCCAAGACCAAAGAATAGATCTGTTGTTGGTACAAAGTGGGTATTCAGAAACAAAACTGACAGTGATGGCATAATTACAAGGAATAAGGCAAGGCTGGTTGCAAAAGGATATTCTCAACAGGAGGGAATTGATTATGATGAAACATTTGCACCAGTTGCTAGGTTAGAAGCCATAAGGATATTTTTGGCTTATGCTGCTCACAAAAAGTTTACTGTCTTTCAAATGGATGTGAAAAGTGCTTTTCTCAATGGAGAATTGGAGGAAGAGGTATATGTTGAACAACCTCCAGGTTTTGTAGATACCAAACATTCAGATTATGTCTACAGGCTTGATAAAGCACTTTATGGACTTAAGCGAGCTCCTAGAGCATGGTATGAGACTTTAGCTCAGTTTCTTCTGGAAAGTGGATTCAACAGAGGAACAATAGACAAAACACTGTTCTACCTCAACCATGGAAAGGACTTACTTCTGGTCCAGATTTATGTTAATGATATCATTTTTGGATCTATAAATGACAAACTTTGCAAAAAGTTTGCCAAACTAATGCAGTCAAGATATCAGATGAGTATGATGGGGGAACTTAGCTATTTTTTGGGCCTTCAAGTCAAGCAGAATGAGGAAGGCACTTTTATTTGTCAAACCAAGTACACCAGAAACTTGCTAAAGAAATTTGGAATGCAAGATTGTTCAAGTGCATCCACTCCAATGGCCACTGCAACAAAACTGGATAAGGATACCGGTAATCAGTAGATATTACTGACTACAGAGGTATGATTGGCTCTCTACTCTATCTAACTGCTAGTAGACCTGATATCATGTATGCTACCTGTCTTTGTGCAAGATTTCAAGCAGATCCAAGAGAACCTCACATAACAGCTGTAAAAAGAATCTTTAAGTATCTTAAAGGAACAGCTGCTCTGGGATTATGGTATCCTAGAGAATCAGATTTTAAACTAATAGGTTACTCAGATGCAGATTTTGCAGGTTGCAAAATTGACAGGAAAAGCACAAGTGGAAGCTGCCAATTTCTTGGAGGCAGATTGGTTTCTTGGTACAGCAAGAAACAAAAGTCAATTTCCACATCAACTGCAGAAGCAGAGTATATTGCTGCAGGAAGCTGTTGTGCACAGATTCTTTGGATGAAGAATCAGTTACTGGATTATGGGTTAACATATTTCAAAATCCCTATTTACTGTGATAATCAAAGTGCTATTGCTATGACAGGTAATCCAGTTCAACACTCAATGACAAAGCACATCAGCATCAGGTACCACTTCATCAGGGAACATATGGATGAAGGTACAGTGGAATTGCATTTTGTTCCCACAGATCAACAGTTGGCAGATATCTTCACAAAACCATTATGTGAAGCTACTTTTACAAGATTGGTAAATGAACTTGGAATGGTTTCAGGTTCTTTCTTTAAATCTGCTTAGACTTGTTCTGTGTTATCAGACTTTATGCTCAGTATTTACAGAATTAATCTCATTGTGTATTCTGTGCTTAATTGATAAATGTCTTTAAGTACTGACTGTTGTCTGATATATGTTTCTAAACTCTGATAAGTGATATGTTTGTTCTAGTACCTATTCAATCCTATGAGGATAACTGTGCTAGATACTGACCTAGTAATCTTCAATAAACAAATGATTCCATGGAAGAAGTAATTATTTCAATGGAAATCTTATGACACTAGCAAATTCTGATAACTGAGCTTAGTTAAGTTCACTTTGTATATCTTATTACTAAGTCACAAATTAGAATAATGCTACTCATCTGTTAAGTTCTGATACTAGTAAAACTGCTGAATGTACTAAGTGCTGATAAACCTCTCCTTATCAAAAGAAAAAGCAAAAAGATTAAAGAATAAAATCAGGTACTCCTTTGAGATCTAGAGTAAAAATGTGAAAGGGACGACCCAAGTGCATTGCTGGTATTAAGTAAATATGCATTAGAAAAGCAAAATATTTTCTTGGTGACTTTTCACACTCTATGATTACTGGAGAAATACTCTGATAATAGCATAAATTCTAATAAACAGTCGTGACTCACTTACACTGAGAAGCCACTGTAAAATAGAATTTCAAAAGATGCATAAAATGAGCACAAAACAGTTGAGGTGGACTCAAGCATGAACTCATTCATCAGTAGGTTTCAGGACAATGACAGATCTTTAGCAAAATTTTAGTTATGCCTTATTTCTAAGATATACTGAAGTGAATCAGACTTTACTCTATGTCTGTTATTTAGCTTAATGCACACACTAATCACTCCATCTGAATGATGAAAATTTCTGTGGTGGTCTATGTTATTTTAGATAAACAGTCATTGTGTCATTTTTGCACAAATTCTGAGGACAAGTTCTAGTTACACGTTCTGATGATTAAGTTCTGACGTTCATAACTAAGAACTTGTATGAGGATTTACTAAGATGAGCATTCCTTTTTCGAGTTAAGAAATTATGTTCTGATGACTGTTAAGTTCTGGTATAGGTCTAAGTTCTGATTTCTCAGTCTAATCCTTTACTTGGCTTATCTTTGAATGAAATTTAATAACAGTCTCAGTTTGTACTCGCATATGTTGAAGTGGAAGATTAATAGTCACTATGATTAGGATTAATGGTTTTGTACTTGAACAGTCCACTGTTTCTTGTGTCTTGTGCGGTCTAGACCATGATTCCTCTTTCCAATGACTGTTATTCTTTTTCAAAGTCTAGGGAGACGAGGTAGAATTAATTCTACCTGTCAGCATTAAATATCTTTGCGTCTCTTGGCATTCTTTTGCCTATATAAACAACCACTTCACATCAGTCTTTCCATCACATTCTTCTCACACACTTATCCTCCTTCTTCTGTCAAAAACACAATGGTTCGATACAACATGTTTTTGAACACACAAACCTTCACAATGGAGCTCAGTTGTGCCGACTGGCAGCAGGAGTGGCATGTAACAGCCATTCCTGAGGAGATCTGGGATTCTGTCCCACAGGAGGTGCTAACTCACCTCCTATTCTTCTATATGGACTACCATCGCCATCTGGAGCTGATTGGAGGAGGAAAGGCGGGAAGCTATCCGTCAGCAAGAGCGAATCATACGACTCGCCATCTTGTTCGTCGAAGATAGGAAGAGGAAGATGACTTAATCTCGTCTTCTTCCTGTTCTTCTTCATCCTCAGCTTTGTCAGGCTTCTTAGCTAGGACTAAAGCTGTTGACGTTAGGATTAGAAGCTTAGGGAAAATCTTGTATTGATGTAATTTCTATTTCATATATGTATTGACTTGATATATTAATGAAAACTGTTTTTACTTCAAGATTTTGTCTCTGAGTTATTTTATCTTGTGTTGTTAAATCCTGCTTGATATTCTGATGACCATTTAAATTTTGTCTTTATTTAAGTTCTGATTCTCTAGTCAGCACTTATTCATCGAAATTATCTCGGTCATTTTTAACATGATTCATTTTCAGAATATTAATGTTGCAGTGAAAAATAATTCAATCAGTGCTAACAGTTTAAATTTTGAATTAAAACTGTGTCTCTTGATAAATGGAACGGTTTTTTCCTTGAAACAAGGCAACTGGGTAAGTAATCATTCCTGTTTTCTCGAGCCCAGTAACTATCCGTTATTACTGCATGTCTGACAGGTGTCCAACGGTAACATTTTTTTTCAGAGTATAAGAACAACAGAGAGAAGATTTCTTTAATCTTTTATTTTCTTTATACTTTATCTCTCTTCTTACTTTTACTCTCTTTCTCATTCTTTCTCACGTTGGTTTTTCATACAGACATTATCTCAAACACCTAACAGGCATACTTGAATCTCAATATTTTTTCACATGGCACCAAAGGATTTAATCATTGATGGAGCAAAGTTTGTTCCAAACAACTATGCTGCAATTCTTGATCATGCTGAAGCTCCATCTGAATTGCACTTTGTGCAAGATCTTCTTGCACATAGTGAGGTTGGGTACGCCTTAACTCAGCCTGAATTATTTTCAAGTCAACAAGTTCTGCGGTTCTGGAGGACTGGAGTTTTTGATGATGGTGGTAAACGAGGAACTCCCAGTATTATCTTCCAAGTGGGTGATTCATCCTATGTAGTCACTCCTGGTACAGTACGAAGAGCATTACATCTTCCAGAAGATTGTACCTTCTCTATACCAGAGGAATCAGAACTTCGGGGGTTAATGACTGATTTGGGATATGAAAAGAGTCTGACGAAACTTGGACAGTTGAAACGGGCTAATATCAGAAGAGAATGGAGTTTCTTCTTCGATTGCATCACCAAGGCTTTTGGCAACAAGTGTTCAAATTTTGATGCCATCCCAATTCTGAGTCAGCACATCGGGTATGCTATTATCCATCAAACTCATTTTGATTTTGCAACTGGAATTAATTGGTTTTATTGGGGATAGGATGACAGAGGATCGAGATGTTGTTTATTTTGCTAGATTCTGTCAACTTATTTATACGTATTGTACTGCTGAACCCCAGTTAGTCAGCACTCAAACCCCACCTTTTAAGGTTGCAAAAAGGTACTTTAACGACCTGATAAATGCTGACACAAAGAAATCAATGGTGAGACAATTACAGATTCCTCAGTCTGTGAAACAGATTCTGGTAAATGCTGATCCTGCTACTTACAAATCTGTTTACTCAAATGTTCAACCAACTCACCATAACCAAAATCCATCAACCTCAGTACCTACCTCTCATTCTACTCAACCTACCCTCAGAACTTATCTCAAATCCTATCTCTCCACTTCACAGACTGCTCAACCTTCTTCTTCAGCACCTACTGTGAAGCCTACATCCTCTAAGCCAAAGAGAACAAAGACTGTTCCTCAAACACCTCAAAAGAGGAGAAGCATTACTTTGAGAGATGAATCAGATTCTGAGGATCAGATTCCCTCTTCAGAACCTGTGGTAAATGAAGCTGAGAAGGCAACTTCTCAGAAGGATTCTGCAATTGGGGGTTCTAGGCTTCTCAAGAGGCTTAGACGTATGACGGTTCCTGAAACTCCCAAGGAATCCAAATCAACAAGGAAGTACAAGAAACAGAGGGCACAAAGGCCAGTTTCAGATGATGAGGAGGAAGCAGCTAAGGAAGGGGATCAGGAATCTCTGATCTCACAAGACAAGGAATTTGCTCCAGTCACTTCTTCTCCATCAACTCCATCTCAGGAACCTGTATCTGACAAGGCTAATTCACCTTCTGTGTCTCTTGTTGATCCAGGCACAAGTGCTGAAATTGATATTCAGAACCTGGTTGTGCCTGAAATACTTTTCTTAGAAGCTCCAACAGCAAATAATCCTTCCACAACACCTGTTACTGATGCTGTTCAAACTCCTGAGTTATCACTAACACCTTCTCTGCATCAAGATGCTGATGATCAGATTTTAGGTGAGCATCAGGATATGGCTGTTGATCAGAACTTAGTATCAGATCAGCAATTAGAGGATGCTGAAGCCTCCATTGCTACTCACACTGTTGTCTTATCAGAAGATACTGATTCTCTAAGTTCTGATGCTGCAAATGTTGGAGATACTGGTGAGGCTGCTACAACTGTAGATGCTGATGAAGCAGGTCCTTCAGGACATACTCCTCCACTGACTCTTCCTAAGTCTGAACTGGTAAAGGAGTTTGTTATCAGGGATGCACCAGTACCTTGGAGTGAAACTCCTGCAGGTCAGGAGTGGACTAAGGAATGGAACTCAGTTTCATGTGTTCCAAATGCTTTACATCTTGCTGAGCACTTGACTAAAGCTGATGAAATGTTACATTCTGATGATTTTAAAACCCAGCTTAGAGTCACTGCATTGAGTACTAAACATCTACAAGGTCTTCATTCCAACACTCATGCAGAGCTACACAAGATTCAGGAGAACTTTATCAAACAGGAACAAGTTTGGAAAATTGATAAGAAAAAGTTCTTCCAACCTACCATTGACAGGGTTGCTTATATTGAGAAAACTCAAGAGAAGCAACAAGCTCAGATTGATCAAATTCTGACAAATCAAGCTTCTCAGCAATCGCAACTTACTGAAATCCAGACCTCAGTGGAACTACTTATCTCTCTTTTATTACCTGCTGATGCCAAAAAGGGGGAGAAGGTAATTAAGTCCAAATGCAAAACCAACAAGACACTGCAAGGAAAGGATGATGGAAAAGATGACCAAGGAAACTCTGGAATGGGTAGTGGTCATAGTCAAGGTAGAAGGTTTACATCAAGACAAGCTAGTCACAGAACAAGTTCTGATACTGGGAAAAGAATAAGTTCTGCTGCTGGTAAAAGGATAAGTTCTGATGAACTTCTAGATCTTGATGAGGAAATGTCAAGACAGTTATTTCTTCAAGAAAATCCAGGGATGGACTTGGAAAGTTTAAAGGAAGAAGAAGCCAGACTTAAATCAGAGAAAGTCACATCTAAATCTGAAGCTTCTGGTAAAAAGTTACTTCCAAAACCTAAAGGCATTGTGATCAAAGAAAGGATACATACTGAAGAAACTTTGGCTAGATCACAACCACAGATAGATCCAAGATCCAAGGGTAAAGAAAAGGTTGGTGAACCTATCAAGCCTTATGTACCTCCTGAGGAAGAAGAAATTACTGATGGAAAAGATGATCTTGCTCTGACTTCAAGAAAAGTTCTTAAAACAACCTCTGACATGGCTCAAGTTGTTCAGAGTCAAGAAATTGTAAGTTCTGATATTCAGAAGAAGCAAGTAACCTCTGACAGTGCTCAAGTTAACTTGATATCAGAAAATAGATCTAAAACACTCCTACCAGGATTCACTAAAGCAAAACAGACTCAATCTTTGAAGACTACTCCAAGTGGTTTTGAAGCAAGAGTAGTTACTGGAAAGGAAGCTAGAGATAAAACTGGATTGGGAAGTGCTGATGAAAGAAGAGTACACAACACTACCGATGATCCAACTTCCTTGAGTGAACCAGGTATTGGAGCAACTCCTGAGAGATTGAATCAACTAGAATCTGTACAGATGGTTTACCATACCTACTTGAAAGAATACATCATGTTGTATTTCATGACAGATGGTAGGGTTTATCATATAAGACAAAATGCCATTCCTTTGAAGTATTTTGAAGAATTGGAGCATGTACTTTTCTTACTTCAAGTGGATGACAGAATAACAGAGACTGCTGCAAACTACTTAAAAGAACAGATTCAGAGACAGAAAAGGCTTTATTCTGTTAAGTCTGACAGCAGATATGTTCCAAAGTACAGAGATCACAATGGGGATATTGTTGATATGAAGCCTAATACTGCACAGATCAGAACGTATCTTGGTATTAAGGGACTTGAATTCAATCTTGAATCTGACAAAGCTTATGTCATAAGACTAGACCAGGAGTTAAGGAAAGCAAAGATTAATGATCTCAGAGCTGCAATCTTTCAAACTGGTGAAGATACTGCAGAGCTTAAAGGTGTTAAAAGGAGAATGATTGATGAACTAAGATATGCTGAGAAATGTTTGTTGAAGAACTATCTCAGAACAACTCCTGACATCAGAGAGATCAGAAGATGATGAAGCCAAGTCGAAGATCTACAACTGCTTAAATTCTGATATTTATGCAGATTGAAGTTGTTATCAGAAGTTGAAATTGGTAAAACTTTAAGGACTGTAAGTTGTAGTTATCTAGTCTATTTCTCATGCATTTGTACTTAATGTTTTTGACATCATCAAATATCTGTTTAACTTGTATATTTTGTTAATTTACAAGTTGGGGGAGATTGTTAGATATATTTGATAATGTCATGGCTAATATGTTTTATGTTTAGCTTTCAGATCTTGTGTGAACAGGATAGATCAGTACTTAACTGTTGATCAGTACTTATACTGGAAGTCAGGACTTAAGGATATCAGTACTTATATTATCAGGAGATAATCATCAGAAGATAGATATCAGAACTTAAGTGCTGAAGGACAATCAGATAAGGACAGTAGCTGATTAAAGGAAAGAAGATAGAGATAAAACATAAGAAGAGATATGCATGAAGAAGGAATTCCGTGAAGAATGGAATACTTGGAATAGAAGATATCTGATTGATATATTTTAGGAAGCAGAATTATATTCCATATCAATTAGCGATTATCTTGTAACTGTGTAGTATATAAACACAGGCATAGGGTTTACACTATCAGTGTTATCATTATCGAAGTTATTATTTTTATAACCCTAGCAGCTCTCGTGATATTTGTTCATCACTGAGAGGTAACAGTTCTATATTGTAACAGAGTTTATTGTTTCAATAAAGTTTGTTTTCTGTTACTCAAGTTCTTTAAGTTCGATTTGAGTGTACTATACACTGTATTCACCCCCTCTACAGTGTGTGTGTGTGACCTAACAGAATCCTTTTAAGGGGGAAGGATATAATATCCGGGATATACCGTGTAATTATTTTGCTGATAAGTAATTATTATGTTTGTTCAGTATCTATTATCTGAATTAACTGGTAAGTGTTATACGTGTTTGGATGTTTAAAAATAATATTAATTGAGTATTTTAATTTTTATATGTCCAAAATAAAATATAGATAATTGTCATATCTTCCTAATTATTTTTATGTTGATTTATGATTTATAGGAAATATATGGATTTTATAAAATCTTTTTCCGAGTATTTAAAAACTATTTTATATAATCGGAAACCAACCGACGTCATCTGTTTTTACGTTTTTATAACCCAAAACTCTTCCGAAAACTCCTTTCTAAACTAATTGCAATATTCTGAGCATTTTCCATATTTCGACTTTTTCGATCTGGCGTACGGTTTGTCCTGCACGGGTCCCAGCACAACATTTTCGATACATTATTCATTTCGGTAAATCAATAAAACTCGTATTTTTGATAAACGGGATCTTTTTATTAAACTATCACAATTATCACCTCGTAATACGTGTAACCAGGCGCTGAGACCAAGACCGCAGTACAAATTGTACTGGTTTGGATAATTATCCCAAAAACTGGTACCGTTTGGATCAGTTTTTATAAATAAACGTACCATTTTATATCCGGAATGATCCAACGGGATACTAATTTTCCGTAATTATAAATAGCCTTTACCGTATTTTATTTCATACCGAAAATCATTTGCAAACAGTAATTATATAATTTTCCAGAGAAAATTCATATGTTCATAAACCTTTTTGAGAATCAAACAGCAATTTGAAGGTGTTAGTGATCTCTGTTTTCAAAGCTTGAGTAACCAAAACGAAGGTCTCAGAGTGTACTATCAGTTTCTTCAAGTTTCGGAACTGCAGAAATCAAGGTTTATTTTCTATATTTTTATTTATTTTCGAATTATTTTGATTAAAAATATGAATTTTTGTTCGGATGATTGTTTGAATGATTTGATGATTGCATGTTGTAGAACTTGTTTTCCTGATCATTTTGATATATTATATGACTGATTTGGAGTTCAATAACATGTTCAAAATTGAGTTTGATTTTCCAATTTTGAAATTAGGGTTTATAAACCGTATGAATGTTCTTAATTGAAATTTAGGGCTTTTTGATTTAGGGATTATTAGTTGTTGATATATAGTGGGTTGTGTTCCTTATGATATTTGCAATCGATTGGTATATAGCTCGTTAACAGAGGATTCGTGAATCGAAGGGAGTTGTGTTTTGAAGTTTTCGTTGGGTCACCGGAAATCGGTGAAGTTCTTGGCCATTTTCCGGTCAGGTCCGGGGTTATTAGGACGAAATGATTATTGTGATGTGTTTCTCATGAATTGTAGATGATATCTGGAGCTCCTGAAGGTGTGACGATTCCGGGAACGCCATCTCCGGCGAACCCCGATCGTTTTCCGTCGAGCCCTGTAAAATTTGCAGTTTGGTACCTAAACTTTTGGGGACGATACAGTTTAGTCCCTGAAGTTTCTGGAAAGTTGCAGATTTAGGGTTCCTGTTTTAAAAATGTTTAAAAATCATATTTTCTATTTATTTTAATCATAAAAATTCATTTTTAATTTCTGAAAATTCCAAAAATTATTATTTTAATTCCAAAAATTATTTTTAATTCAAAAATAAATATGAATTAATTAGTTAATTAGTTTTAGTTAATAATTAATTGATTAATTGGTCAATTAATTCGAAAATTAATTAATTAATTGATTTAATTAATTATTAATTTATTTTAATTAATTATTTAATTAGATTTAATTATTTAAAAATGATTTAAAAATTCCGAAAAATAGTTTTGAGCTTTAAAATATTATTTTAAATTGTTTTCAAGGCTCGATAATTATTATAAAATTGTTTTGAAGCCAAATTTGGCCAACCGAACCCTGTTTATTACCCTGAACTTGATCCAACGACCCGTTTTAATTCCGAAAAAATGTTTTAAAAATCATTTTAAATACCCGAAAGCCTGTTTATAACCCGAGACTCCTTTATAAATGATATATCATTGACTGTTTGACATGTTATGTGCTATATGTGACTTGTTGGTTGACTGTCGGTCTATATGTTCGATGTTTACTTGTTTATAGCATAACTTTCAATCTGTTAATCGTATTTGGGTAAGACGAATGGTAGATAGAAGTGTGTATCGAATAGAATCGTATTAGTTGAGTATTGATAGATGCTTATGATATGTGAGCAGAAGAGGCAAGGCGTAGGAAAGGGAAACAGATAGTCGAGGAGTAGACGTGTGTGATTGGAAGTTAGCGCAGTATAGCAAGCTAGTACCAGGCAACTGTTCTGAACTTTCTCGAGATATATTGTAGTTGATTGATAGTCCTGTTTTATATTGCAAGTGCTTTGAAGCATCGAACCCTAAACCCTGATTTCAGTTATTGATCTTGAGCCGTAAACCTTATTCTTTCTAAACCATTGATTGTTGTATACCCAAATACGTACCACCAATATACGATACTACTCCATAAATACATACAAACTAAATACCAAACACTGAACCGATTTACTTACATATTCAAATCACTGTATCTTGTGCTTTAAAATACCAAATCCTTGTAACCCTGAAATATTGATTCCTTTATTATCCAATTCTTTCATTATCTAACAGCCAAGCTTTAAAAAATGCCATATTGATCCTTGTGAAGATTAAAACCATTTCATTATCGAACATCCCATGTTATTTATGATTCTCTTTAATGCTTTACATTATTTATCCTGTTATTATGTTAGAATTGGATTATTTTTATAAAATTATAGACCAGATTTGTGGTCAGACCATATTAATGGTCAAGTTACGCCAATGTGTGCCTTGGATCTAGTAGTTAGAGCAGTGTTGTGTGCTTTGCTCGGGGTTAGTGCGTGACTGATCAGCAGCCTAACCTTGGTTTTTAAAATAAAATTATAATATCCAATTCTAAATCATAATTCATTGTTCACTTGATATCATAACCCTTTCCACTTGATGATCATTATTCTCAGTCTTGTCATTGTGACTTGCTGAGCTAGTTAGCTCATTTGTGCGATGTTTTTTATGTTCTTTTCCAGTTAAGAGGGAACCAGTTGGTAGCGAGGATCCCCAGTCCAGCGCGAGAGCTAGGGGTTCAGGTTGATCGAGTTAAGCTAGTAGGCATCTTTTGAGATAATTTAAGTTTGTAAAAGTTTGTAATAATATTTAATAATTAGTTCTGAGTTTGAATAGTTGGGATTTGGATGTTTGTAATATAAAGTGTGTGTGTGGCTTGTGTACATACTTTAACCTGTTGCGTTCCGTGGAAGTTGGTAAGTAGGGTCACTGCATATTATTATTATCTTTATTATTGTTATAAGCAGGTTATAAATAAGGTGTGTGTGTGTGTAGACCCCAAACTTCTGACCCGGGTTTGGAGGGCACCACACACAACCCCTGAACTAGTAGATGGCATTTCAGTAATCTCTGTATGTAAGCTAGCAATAATGGTGGTAGCGGTCTGATGCATAATCTCTCGAGCAAAACTCCTCCTAACAGAATCTGCCTCAGGAGCGGGGACAGATGCTCTCTCAACAATCAATCTCATCAAAGCGTCCCGGGTAGCAACACCTCTGGATATCTATAATATACCTCATCATACATTTATCGAAGCTCCTTATACATAAAAGATGGAAGAGTTGCCTCCGGGTAGCCTCCAAGCCATCAATAAATGTCATAAAGTCATTAGTCAATCCCCCTAGGCCTACAGTGGTAGGGGTAACAGGAATGGTAGGAGCAGGGGGTGCAGTATCACATACTGGCATCATAGAAGGAAAAGGTGCCAACACTGGAGAAGGTGGATCTATGTCCATATCTAGAGGCTCAGAAGCAAGAAATCCAATAGGTCCATAGTCTGTGCAGATACATGCTCCATATCAACAGTAACCATACTCTCAAAATGATACCGGTCAGCAGTAGGCATAACTGGTGTACCAACACTTAGCGGGGTGATCTCTGATAACTCTGGATGGAAGTGAGTCTCTAAGTCAGCAGCTAAAAGATCCTCCTCATGAGGGGTCAAAATAACAGGTATCCTCCTCTGTAGCTGGAATAACTGGTGAAGGTATCTGAGTCAACTCTGATAAGCTAGTGAATGTCTGAATGACGTCTGTGGGCTGGACCATAGTGACCGGGAAACCAAAAGTCTCAACTCTAGGTGGAGAATCAGTCAAATCAATAACAACTGGTGGAGCTTTAGGTGGTGTCGGGATCTCCTGAATAGACAAATCCTCACTATCACTAGATATCACCATATAGACCTCAGAAGGGTCTATATCCGAACTGGATCCAACACTCTCTCCCGGAAATGAGTGGAAGAACTGTCTCGAGCAGCTCTGTATCGTGACATCTGAATTACAATAATAATAATAAAATAATGATATATTTTCTAACCGAAAGGTCTTATAAGTCAAAAGGGCCAGTCCCGTACTGATCCCCTATCTCGTAATACATACTCTTGGGAGTTATAATATACTCGTACCTATACTCTCTCGTATACGGTTATATCTCTAAGGTTCATGTTCCTAGTAATATAACTATCGCTCTGATACCAACTCTGTGACGCCCCCGAATCCACCCTTTCATAGATTCGGGTCGCCAAGATATCAAGCTTTATATACCTGTATTAGTATTACAAACATAACCAAAATATGACATTTATAGTGAACACCATTCCACAGTTCCAGGATCGAGTCTCCTTCACAAACT